>NC_088332.1:45570000-45935000 GCF_036884655.1 Musa acuminata AAA Group
TGGTGTTCATTCAATGACCCTGGGCTCTTACCTCTTGGGATTGACATAAGATAAATGGTGGTTTCCGCAGAGACATTCCTTACCCTCACGTATCGGTGAGGCATTGGTAGGGATTATGCAGATTATCTCACCCTATATACCACAACTCATTTAAGAAGTTGCCCCTCCCTTATCCTCATCACTTGTATCTCAACTAGCCTTTGCTCTCCCGAGGCACGACACTTCTCCAGTTGGCCCATCGCCTATGGCTCCTGACATTGATCATCCAATCGAGGAACAACCAGGAAACCTAAGACCAACATCAAGGCATGACACTCGACATACCATTCCTGCCTTTCCCAAAGTAGATACAATGTCATTTGACTTAGTGGAGGACTCATTGTAGGCTCAAGTGTGGAGGATGAACCGACACCTAGATGAGGTCCAGAAGGAAGTATATAAAACCTACTAGGATTATGGGGACGGTATGATAAGAGGGTCCCCCTTCACCCAAGAAATTCAAGACAAACCTATCTTGCTCCACTTCTGCCTCTTGACACTGGAGGCCTATGATGGTGGTGTTGATCCGGCAGAATATGTCATTGCCTTCCGACAGAATGTCATTACCTTGGATGTTTTTCCACTATGGCTTATGCATAGGCTTTTCTTCCGACTATGTTGTCACCACCAAATGTTGGTTTGCCAATAATCACATCAATCTGTTTCTCGATGGGGTCATGAGGGTGAGGAGAGGGCTCTTAGTCCTTTGAAGGTATCGCTCGAGGTGTCCTCTATGGATAAGGTCCTTGATTTAGTATTTCAGATCTCGATATTCTTTGGTGTCATGGCCATAGTCTCGATGGTACCTGCAATATCTTATTTTATCTTTGAACTCAAACGAGGTCTTCAATGGTCTGGGCTCCCTTAAGAGCCTCTTTTCCTTGATTTGGAGAAAGATTTATATTCTTGATGAATTGAGAGGTGGTGGTGGTGGCGGCCTTGGGAGTGGAGGCTCCGGCCTGTTGAATTTCTTCTTGGATAGTCCTAGGGATGAATCTCAGGGCTATTCTGCACAGGGCCTTTTATTTGTCTCCTCGCGCCTCACTGCCAACAATGTTTCGGTGGTAATGAACTAATGAGCCCTCTGGAACATCTCAAAGACTATCACTGGGGCATTCGACTAATGACTAAAAGAATCTTGTGGGTAAGTCTAAATGTGCATGGAATTGCTTAATAAGTGAGCATATAAGTAGTTCTCATGCGATCTGAGAGGCTTTGTATTGTCAGGGCCAACTGTCTATTACATAAGAAAAGTAAGTCCTCCCTGAAAGAAGGGAAAGCACTATAATTTTTGGAGAATCCGGCTAGCCAATAGAAAGCTAGTAGGGGCTTTAAGCGAGCATTTCATAGAGAGAGAGAGAGAGAGAGAGAGAGAGAGAGAGAGACTCATTCTCCTTCTGCCTTAGCCCGAGGAGTGTCACTATAGATGGCTTGGGTCGTACATTGACCAAGAAGTGTAACTCGAATTCCTTAGCGAGTTGGTCAAAAGATGTGATTGAAAATAGCTGTAGCCGATTGTACTACACCCGACCCGGTCCTCCAAGGGTGGTGGGAAATGCTCGACACATTAGAGCGTTGGATGACTCGGCACATTAAAGGGATGACTCGGAAGTCACTTTCGAAATCACTAAAGCTCGTGTAAAGAGAATTATGGTGGATACAGGAAGTTTCGTTAATATCTTATACTTTGATGCTTTCCAAAAGCTCAGTTTAGTAGAGAAGGACCTCACCCCGATGACCTTGGCTCTTACTAGGTTCACAAGGGATTCCATCTCTCCCGTTGGGACCACAACCTTGCCCATCACCATCGGCGAGGAACCAAGATCCAAGACTATGATGATCACATTTATGGTGGACAACCTTCCTTTAGCATAATGGACCCTCGAGATATGGCAAAGGCACCACCTCACCCTAAACTAATGGAGCGAGTGCTAGAGGTCCCCCTTGATAAAAGTCAATCGGACATAGTCATAAAATTTGGGTCTGCTCTTTTGAAAAAGGACTAGGTTCAACTTATTGATTTCCTTGTAAAAAATACCGATGTATTTGCTTGGTCCCCAAAGGACATGTTAGGAATCGACCCAAGGGTCACACAACATCAATTGAATATTCTTCCTGAAGCACGATCCGTGAAGCAAAAGTTGCAAAAGTTCTCTCTCGACTGGAAATAAGCCATAAGTAATGAGGTAGACTAGCTACTAAAAGCAAGATATACAATAGAGGTAAAATACCCTCAATGATTGTCCAATGTAGTATTGGTCAAGAAATCTATTGGGAAACTTAGGGCAGCATTATATGCATAGTGGAAGAATAGAAAACAAAATCTCAAAGTTTTCGTAGAAAAAGTTTTTCATCGTCATGCAAAGATTAGTGCGCAAAAACCTGTAAAACTAAAAATTGCACATATATGAAAGATGTATTACCTGAGGAGATCATATATCCCTGAAAACGTATATATTTGTGGGAGAGGATGAATGAGATCAACTATCCTCCTATCTAGCGGTGATCCACATGATAGATGTGGTGAAGACGCTACTCAAATCACTACATAATCCTCCTCTCTATGTGCACCACATGATAAAGAAGGGGTCTACCCTTCTTGCAGTCCACACACCCCTTAATTGGGGCTGTCGGTTGAGGAGGAGAGGGAGAGAGGAGTACAGAAAGTGGTAGCCAAAAGGAGTCTAGCCTATGTCCCTTTGGTTCCAGAGGTTATTGTCAATTTAACCCTAATGGATCTTGTCAAATTGGGTACTATATCTCTATCCAATTACCCAAGCATCTTGGATTAGTGGATTTCTACCTAATAATCTCTCCTTTTTAGATCTTATCTACAAGATCCAATAATTCAAGGGCTTATTAGATATAAAATAAGATAAGGACTCCAGCGAATATCTCATATCTAAACTCGCAACACCTACCATATCTTATATCCAAGAGATCGCCTCTGGTATCGTGAGGCTAACGGTAGGGTCAATAGTGGGGCTATTGTTATTTAAGTGCAACAACTTCTGGTGCTTCTTCACATTGTATGAGAAATCAATGAAGATGGGGATGAAGGGAGCAGAGGGGAAAGACCAAGTGATAGTTAGCATCACCTCCAGGGGCGAAGTCATTGAGCTCAAGGACATGGTGCTTCGGGGAGGCATAGCCATCGCTCTCGATGATGTTGCCATTATGAGTGTTGTCGACGCACTTAATGAGCTAATTGAGGGTGATGGACTTTCCATTGTCACAACCTCTTAAGTCTTGGTTGATGTTAGCTTAGGGATATGGTGGCTGAGTAGGCTATCATGGTCAATATCGTCTACCTCTACCATCGGGAAGGATCGTTGGTCAAACTAGAATATCCTATCCACAAACTAGAATATCCAACGGGAAGGATCGGGAAGGATCATTGGTCAATATCATCTTGTTAGGGTCTTTTGTTAGCTGCTAGTGCTAATGACAGTTGAGTTGCTGATTGTGGTTAAGATAGTAGCCTCATTAGGCTAGCTAGGGCAAGAGCGGAATAACAGTTTGCATCACTCCCATTAATGTTTACACCTACTGGGTGAGGTATAGGAACACCTCAACGAGGACAAGCAGGTGGCTCGGGGTTGCCTCCAAGGGCGAGAGGCCTGGGTCGTTGAGCAGACACCCGTGTCACAATAGTATTTGAGCCAAGGTAGATACATCCATATATAGAAACAGCCTCCTCGCTCGAGCATTCATTGAGAAGGTTGGTAGGTAGATGTTCTTGCGACATCAGACACTTCCTCTAGCATCAAAATGTCAAGAGAAAATACTGTTGACGTCTTGATCAACCCGATGTGATCCGGACCCGTATGTTCTAGACTATATGAAGATCGAGATCGAGAGATGTTACTTGACTCAGTCCCTTCGACCTAATACGGGAATTTGTGGGTTCAAGATGTTCAGAATGAGTCTCTTACAATGGATTTAAGATATATTTTTATATCTTAGAGGATGAGAAAGGAGTTTGTGAAAATAGTCTCTTACATTGGGTTTAAGATATCTTTTTAAGCCTTGAGAGGATAAAAAAAAGTTTGTAAATTTTATGTCTTATGAGGACACGAGATTGTGTTTACCAGCTTTGGATTTTAAAACTCATAAATCAATTACCTTGTAATTACGTAGTTTATGATAATGGATGAGAAAGAATACTGTTGTTTTCATTTTCAATCACATTAGTTAGGACGTGCTTCTCGCTAATTCTGTCGTTCCCATTGACTCGTTCCCTTCGAACCAGGAGGCGAAGAAACTTAATATAGCACTGAACGAGATCGGTTTACCCGCCTTACTGCAGGGAAGACCATGCATTTTTATGCTTAGCTGCATGTATTGCCAAGAACCGATAATTAAGATGGCTAAAAAAACGTCGAGATTAATGCAACGATTGCCAAAAAGAGCTCTTATCCACGTATTGTTCGTCTGGACGAAGTCAAGAAAGAAAACCGACGCGACGGTCTCTCATCTTTTACCTTTTTATCAGTTAGTTCGACCGTTATATAAGCACGCCCTCTCCTTCCTCTCGACGGCAGGCGGACAGATACTTGGGGAGCTCCGTCCCCAAAGTATCTTTCTTAGGTTTCCTCCTTTCACTCCGTCCACAATCCAAAGTAAATGCACACGCTTCTCTTGGATTAGCAAACAATACGAGGACCGTAAAGAGATGTCGAATAAGGCCGTCTTGGGTGCTCTCTCGGCGGTCCTCCTTGTGGCCGCCGTGATAGGGGCGGCGAGTGACGATTCCCCTGTCGCCTCCTCCAAGTCCGTGACGGCCATCTGCGCCTCCACTGACTACGCTGATGTGTGCGAACGGACCCTCAATGCTGCCATCAATGGCTCTGCCTCTCCCAAGGAGATCATACAAGCTTCCTTCATGGTTGCCATCAAAGAAATCGAAGCTGCCACCCACCTGTCCAACAACGTGAGTTTGAAAGCCACTGACTCGATGAACAAGGATGGGTTCGACATTTGTCGTCGACTCTTCGAGGATGCCACCGAGGAGCTACAAGCTGCCTTCTCGGAGACTCATGACCTTGACGGTTTGGCGAGAAGGACCGATGACATCAAGTGCTGGCTTTCAGCCGTCATCTCCTACCAGCAGACCTGCCTCGATAGCATCACTCAACCCGACCTACACTCGACCATGAAGGACGGGCTTGTCACGGCCTCTCAGGTCACCAGCAATGCCATTGCCATCGTCGATGGGCTCAGTTCATTATTCAAGAACTTCCAAGTCCCCATCAACGTGACCAATATCGCCAGCCGCCGGCTACTGTCTCAGGGGAGCGATGCCAAGGGTTATCCCACGTGGTTCTCGGCCCATGACAGGAAGCTCTTGGCTGCCAGTGCGAGAGGTGAGTTGAAGCCTAACATGGTGGTGGCTCAGGATGGGAGTGGAGACTATAAGACTATCAACGCTGCCCTCAATGCCATGCCCAAGAAGTACACAGGCCGCTATGTGATCTACGTCAAGGCCGGGATCTACAAGGAGAATGTCCTCGTCACCAAGGACAAGGTGAACGTGTTCATGTATGGTGATGGACCAAGGAAGACAGTCGTGACTGGCAGCAAGAACAACGTCGATGGCGTTCAAACCATGAATACAGCGACCTTCGGTCTGACCTTCTTTGCTTTCATAAATCCTATATTATGCTACGTTTCACATCTACTCACGTACCATCTGACATATCAGTTGTGACCTAAGTTAGATATAGCAAACATATTACTGCAATCAATCTATATAACACTTACTACACCAAACTAAATCTTGATAGTAGAGACAATGAAATATCGAGAGTGAAGCAAAACATATGCATGTCTGACCTAAAGTTTTATGCAATTGGCATTTTCCAGCTGCCGAAGGGCAGGGCTTTATTGGCAAGTATATGGGGTTCAGCAACACCGCTGGACCAGAGAAGCACCAAGCCGTGGCGCTTCGTGTGAAAGGGGACATGTCAGCCTTCTTCAACTGTCGTATGGATGCGTTCCAGGACACTCTCTACGTGCAGGCCCATCGGCAGTTCTACCGCAACTGTGTGGTATCGGGGACTGTTGACTTCATCTTCGGTGACTCCTCCACCATTCTTCAAAACTGCCTCATCGTGGTGCGGCGCCCCATGGACAATCAACAGAACACGGTGACAGCACACGGACGAGAGGAGGAGAAGGAAGAGACCGCACTTGTGATCCAAAACTGCCGCATCGTCCCCGACAAGCGCTTGTTCCCTGACAGGTTGACGATCCCCAGCTACCTTGGTCGGCCTTGGAAGGCACGCTCGAGGACCATCATCATGGAATCAACCATCGGCGACTTGATCAAACCGGAGGGATGGTTGCCATGGGATGGCGACCAGTTTTTGAACACACTATATTATGCCGAGTATGGCAACCGTGGGCCCGGTGCCGGGACCAGCGGCAGGGTGAATTGGCCTGGGTTTCATGTCATCAACAGGCAGACGGCTCAAGCGTACACAGTGAATTCCCTAATCCAAGGTCACCGGTGGATCAAGTTTTCGGGCATACCCTATCTTGGTGGGTTTACAAATTGATGTCCTTCTTATCTACCTAATAAAAAAGTCGGAGATTGAGAGGTGGGATGTTCCTATGGGAGACTTCTTCCTTAATTTCATTATTATTGATTGATACTCCTTTAGTGGCATATGTTGTTGTGCTGGTGTTCTACTAAATTTTCTGACATCTTTATTTCTATATCCTCGTAACTTTCCTTCCTTCGTTTACGTGAAGTAGTGGTTGAATTACCTTTTGTGATATCGATCGATTGATATATTATGTTATATTAACACATGTCAGTTTGTTGTTACGTTACTTCGAGCAACGAAATTATGGATAATTCCTTTATTTCAGTTTATGAAAGAGATATAATAACCCGTTACGAGTGCATGTACTAATACAATGATTGACTCTATCAAAACAATAGGTTTAATGGAACCTTTTATTCGGTGATGTTATCTAGTCTTATGTTATAAACCCCAATGCCGCCATGATGTATACGAACATCCCCCTCATCCCTCAGCTTATACAACAGACGACTCCTCCCCCAAAACCGATCTAGTCGGTGTTCATCCCTACGTCTCACGACACCTCCCCATTCAGAAAACTGCCTCAAGCTCCAAACATCTATTCGCTAACCGAGGAGCAGTCGTGAGACCCAAGGACGATTGTGGAGTGCAGCACTCTCGCACTCGGGTGTGTTGCACCGACCTTCCCCATAGCCAGTGTTTATCCTTGCATTCCAGGACACCTCCCTAGTCAGACAACTGCCTTAGCATCCATATGTCCATCCGCCGACCGAGGAGTAGTCGGGAGACTTGAGGCTCACAGTGGAGTGCAGCACCACCACACTCAAGCGTGTTGCACCGATCTTCCCCGAGCCCGACACCTTATCGTTTGATTCGACAAACGCCCGTTCATGGCCCAACTGTGCCTAGTGAATCAATGCCTATACGAGGTCCAAAGGGTGTTCCATAAATCGAAGGAAAAGCTCGGGTAAGGCTCCTCGGTAAGCTCCCCCTTTGTCCAGGAAATCTAAGATAGACATATCCCCCTCAATTTCTATCGCTCGATCTTGGAGGCATATGACGACTGCACCAACCCAGTAGAGCATGTCACTGCATTCCGAGCCTAGATGGCCCTCTATGACACCTCCAACACTCTCATGTGTCAGGCATTTCCCACCACCATCCGAGGTTCGGCTCGGATGTGGTACAACTGACTTAGGCTATACTCGGTCTCGTCTTTTGATTAGCTCGTAAGAGATTTTGAGCTAAATTTATTGGCCAACGAACAACCTAAACCATCTGCGGTCATGCTCTTCGGGTTGAGTTAGAAGGAAGATGAATCCCTTTCTCACTTTGTCGCTCGCTTCGCCACTATGATCTGAGGGGTCCCCGACACTCACCCCTCAGTGGTTATGCAAGCATTCTTGATGGCCCTGTGACCATCAAGATTCTTTTGGTCACTGGTTGAGAAGCCACCAATGACTACTCTCGAGATACTTTAGTGCTCCAACCAGTACGTCACTACCTAGGCACTAGTGGTAGGAAAACGTGAGGACCACAAAAGTGTTTGATGTTAAAATCAATTGATGAATTTATGAACTAACAAGTGTTTAAGATAAGTGACGCAAGATAAACTTTGATCATGGACTTGATTCATTGAAGTAGAATCAGACGTTGGGTCGGAGAGCAACATGTTAGAGATTGGATGTCGGGCCAAAGGATTGGTCGACATGTCAGAGGATGAACTTCGTGCCATTAGTTCGGGCATCGAGCTGGATGGATCGAATATTGCGGTAAGAAGATCGGATTTTATGGGAGGTCAACATGTTAATAGATCGGGCAATACATCGAAAGAAAGGACAATGCGACGAAGGCTCAGACGAAGTGTCGGATGATCTAATGACATATCAGATAACGTAGGCTTTATGATTTGTAATTATTGTGTCATGATCGAAGTAGTTTAGAGTTTAATTTAGTTAGTTTTAGGTGTAACCATAACAACTTAATTAAAGGCCTATTGGTAGGTGTTGCGACGGGTAGAGATTCGAATATAAGATATTCGTTAGAGCTCCTATTTTATTGGATATCTAGTAAGCCCCTAAATTATTGGATATTTTGGGTGAGACTCAATACGACTAAATAGATATTATTAGATAGAGATCCACTAATATAAGAGGTTTGGGTAATTGGATAGAGCTTTAGTACCCAATATGATAAGATCCATTAGGGTTTAGTGGTAGGAACCTCTATAAATAAGAGGGGTCAAAAGGTGGCATAGACTAGTCTCCTCGTGGCCACCCCTCCTATTCTCCTCCCTCTCCTACCTCTCCTCTCCTTCCTAGTCGATGGCCTCAATTTGAGGCGTATGGTCAACCAGAAGGGCTGGCCCCTTCTTGTTCATAGTGCATGCTTGTGGTGTGTGTGGAGAGGAAGATCTAATATGAATAAATTATTATTTAATATTCATCTACTGATGATCTCATCATCTAAGATCAATGAAAAATGATTATTCTTAAAAACTAATATATATATATATATAATTTATCAAATAAAAATTTAAAATAATATTTTTGATAATTAACGTAACAAAATAACAAGCATATAATGTAAGTAAAGCTCCACTAGGCAATTGTAGGGTGACTTCTCCAACGGTAACTATTGCGTTTTTTCCCATCTTGATATCCACCTTGCCTCTTGCCAATCTCTTAGGTTTTGTCAGAACTTGTAATGAATTGCAGATATGAGGTGCACTACTGGTATTCAATACCCATGCACTATCATAGTTTAAAAATCAATCGTCGTATGAATCAAACTAGCTTTGATACCACTATTAGGAAGTCTAATCATAGTATATATGATAGTGGAAGACCAGAAAACAAAAGCATAGATTTCCCATAAAAAGTATCTCATCGTCGTACAAAGATTAGTGAGCAAAATGTGAAAATCAAAAATCATGTATATCAAGTGAAATTTGTTACATAGGGAGAGCGTACATCCCTGAAAGTTCTTAGATCTATAGGAGTAGATGAAGGAGGTCAATTGTCATCATCTCTAGTGGTGATCCATATGGTAGATGTGGCAAAGATGCTCATAAAATTACTGTACAATCTTTCTCTCCACGCGCATCAAGTGATCAAAAAGGGGTTGGCCCTTCCTGCTATCCATATGACCTCAACTAGAGTTGTCAGTGGAGGAGGAGAGAAGAGGGAAGAGAATAGAAGGGACGACCAAGAAATGACTAGCTTATGCCACCTTTTGGGCCCTCCTATTTATAGAGGTTCATGCCACTTAACCCTATTGGATTATTGGGTACAGAATCTCTATCCAATTACCCAATCCTCTTAAATTAATACATCTCTACCATATAGTATCTTATTAGCTCTTATTAGATCTTATCCACAAGATCCAATAATTCAGGAGTTTACTAAATATCCAATAAGATAGGGGTACCAACGAATATGTCATATCCGAACATCTACTCGTCATAACACATACCAGATGTGTGTGACCCTCTAGACCCAAAATCGGGTTAGCTATGAGTAATACATATCAAAACTCCTTCTGACTCAATAAATTATTATCTTTATAATAATTCACGCGACTCATCGACTATGAACATACTAGGCTACTACATCGTAGTCCCCAGACAATACAGGAGGATCCAATCTATTAGACTTATTTATCCTTAATTATCATTATCTATAGTCTCTCATCTATCTAATATCCCAATCGTGCCCATTAATGTATGCACCTGTTGAGTGAGGTTTAAGAACACCTCAGTAAGGACAAGTAAGTGACTCGAGGTTGTCTCAACGGGTAAGAGGCCTAGGTCATTGAATAGATGCTCATATCTTGTTGGTATATAAGCTGAGATGGATGTATCTATAGACAAAAAAGACCTCCTCACTCGAGCATTCGTTGAGAGGGTTGGTAGGCAGACGACATCGGGCCCTTCCTCTAGCATTAAAATGTTAGGAAAAAATATTATTGACGTCTTGGTTAGCACGACATGATCTAGACCCATGTGTATAAGATTGTCCAAAGTATCTTTGAGGTGAAAATATCGTGCTCTTGAGATGTCATCACCTATGTGAAGACCGAGGTCAAAATAGGTTTCCTGACTAGGTCCCTCCGACGCTCAATTTAGTAATCTAAAGTTCTCAAATGTGAGTTGGAATAGTTCAAACGAAGTCTCTTGCATCACATTTAAAATATATTTTTGCATTTAAGATATATTTTTATATTTTCGAGGATGAGAAACGAGTTTGTGAAAATAGTCTCTTACGTAGGGTTTAAGATATTTTTTTATGCCTTGATAGGATAAAAAAAAGTTTGTAAATTTTATGTCTTATGAGGACACGAGATTGTGTTTACCAGCTTTGGATTTTAAAACTCATAAATCAATTACCTTGTAATTACGTAGTTTATGATAATGGATGAGAAAGAATACTGTTGTTTTCATTTTCAATCACATTAGTTAGGACGTGCTTCTCGCTAATTCTGTCGTTCCCATTGACTCGTTCCCTTCGAACCAGGAGGCGAAGAAACTTAATATAGCACTGAACGAGATCGGTTTACCCGCCTTACTGCAGGGAAGACCATGCATTTTTATGCTTAGCTGCATGTATTGCCAAGAACCGATAATTAAGATGGCTAAAAAAACGTCGAGATTAATGCAACGATTGCCAAAAAGAGCTCTTATCCACGTATTGTTCGTCTGGACGAAGTCAAGAAAGAAAACCGACGCGACGGTCTCTCATCTTTTACCTTTTTATCAGTTAGTTCGACCGTTATATAAGCACGCCCTCTCCTTCCTCTCGACGGCAGGCGGACAGATACTTGGGGAGCTCCGTCCCCAAAGTATCTTTCTTAGGTTTCCTCCTTTCACTCCGTCCACAATCCAAAGTAAATGCACACGCTTCTCTTGGATTAGCAAACAATACGAGGACCGTAAAGAGATGTCGAATAAGGCCGTCTTGGGTGCTCTCTCGGCGGTCCTCCTTGTGGCCGCCGTGATAGGGGCGGCGAGTGACGATTCCCCTGTCGCCTCCTCCAAGTCCGTGACGGCCATCTGCGCCTCCACTGACTACGCTGATGTGTGCGAACGGACCCTCAATGCTGCCATCAATGGCTCTGCCTCTCCCAAGGAGATCATACAAGCTTCCTTCATGGTTGCCATCAAAGAAATCGAAGCTGCCACCCACCTGTCCAACAACGTGAGTTTGAAAGCCACTGACTCGATGAACAAGGATGGGTTCGACATTTGTCGTCGACTCTTCGAGGATGCCACCGAGGAGCTACAAGCTGCCTTCTCGGAGACTCATGACCTTGACGGTTTGGCGAGAAGGACCGATGACATCAAGTGCTGGCTTTCAGCCGTCATCTCCTACCAGCAGACCTGCCTCGATAGCATCACTCAACCCGACCTACACTCGACCATGAAGGACGGGCTTGTCACGGCCTCTCAGGTCACCAGCAATGCCATTGCCATCGTCGATGGGCTCAGTTCATTATTCAAGAACTTCCAAGTCCCCATCAACGTGACCAATATCGCCAGCCGCCGGCTACTGTCTCAGGGGAGCGATGCCAAGGGTTATCCCACGTGGTTCTCGGCCCATGACAGGAAGCTCTTGGCTGCCAGTGCGAGAGGTGAGTTGAAGCCTAACATGGTGGTGGCTCAGGATGGGAGTGGAGACTATAAGACTATCAACGCTGCCCTCAATGCCATGCCCAAGAAGTACACAGGCCGCTATGTGATCTACGTCAAGGCCGGGATCTACAAGGAGAATGTCCTCGTCACCAAGGACAAGGTGAACGTGTTCATGTATGGTGATGGACCAAGGAAGACAGTCGTGACTGGCAGCAAGAACAACGTCGATGGCGTTCAAACCATGAATACAGCGACCTTCGGTCTGACCTTCTTTGCTTTCATAAATCCTATATTATGCTACGTTTCACATCTACTCACGTACCATCTGACATATCAGTTGTGACCTAAGTTAGATATAGCAAACATATTACTGCAATCAATCTATATAACACTTACTACACCAAACTAAATCTTGATAGTAGAGACAATGAAATATCGAGAGTGAAGCAAAACATATGCATGTCTGACCTAAAGTTTTATGCAATTGGCATTTTCCAGCTGCCGAAGGGCAGGGCTTTATTGGCAAGTATATGGGGTTCAGCAACACCGCTGGACCAGAGAAGCACCAAGCCGTGGCGCTTCGTGTGAAAGGGGACATGTCAGCCTTCTTCAACTGTCGTATGGATGCGTTCCAGGACACTCTCTACGTGCAGGCCCATCGGCAGTTCTACCGCAACTGTGTGGTATCGGGGACTGTTGACTTCATCTTCGGTGACTCCTCCACCATTCTTCAAAACTGCCTCATCGTGGTGCGGCGCCCCATGGACAATCAACAGAACACGGTGACAGCACACGGACGAGAGGAGGAGAAGGAAGAGACCGCACTTGTGATCCAAAACTGCCGCATCGTCCCCGACAAGCGCTTGTTCCCTGACAGGTTGACGATCCCCAGCTACCTTGGTCGGCCTTGGAAGGCACGCTCGAGGACCATCATCATGGAATCAACCATCGGCGACTTGATCAAACCGGAGGGATGGTTGCCATGGGATGGCGACCAGTTTTTGAACACACTATATTATGCCGAGTATGGCAACCGTGGGCCCGGTGCCGGGACCAGCGGCAGGGTGAATTGGCCTGGGTTTCATGTCATCAACAGGCAGACGGCTCAAGCGTACACAGTGAATTCCCTAATCCAAGGTCACCGGTGGATCAAGTTTTCGGGCATACCCTATCTTGGTGGGTTTACAAATTGATGTCCTTCTTATCTACCTAATAAAAAAGTCGGAGATTGAGAGGTGGGATGTTCCTATGGGAGACTTCTTCCTTAATTTCATTATTATTGATTGATACTCCTTTAGTGGCATATGTTGTTGTGCTGGTGTTCTACTAAATTTTCTGACATCTTTATTTCTATATCCTCGTAACTTTCCTTCCTTCGTTTACGTGAAGTAGTGGTTGAATTACCTTTTGTGATATCGATCGATTGATATATTATGTTATATTAACACATGTCAGTTTGTTGTTACGTTACTTCGAGCAACGAAAATATGGATAATTCCTTTATTTCAGTTTATGAAAGAGATATAATAACCCGTTACGAGCGCATGTACTAATACAATGATTGACTCTATCAAAACAATATGTTTAATGGAACCTTTTATTCGGTGATGTTATCTAGTCTTATGTTATAAACCCCAATGCCGCCATGATGCAGATGAACATCCCCCTCATCCCTCAGCTTACACAACATATTACTCCTCCCCCATAACCGATCTAGTCGGCGTTCATCCCTAAGTCTCACGACACCTCCCCATTTAGAAAACTACCTCAAGCTCCAAACTTCTATTCGCTAACCGAGGAGCAGTTGTGAGACCCAAGGACAATTGTGGAGTGCAGCACTCTCGCACTCAGGTGTGTTGCACCGACCTTCCCCACAGCCAACGTTCATCCTTGCGTTCCAGGACACATCCCTAGTCAGACAACTGCCTTAGTATCCATATGTCCATCCGCCGACCGAGGAGTAGTCGGGAGACTTGACGCTCACAGTGGAGTGCAGCACCCCCGCACTCAGGCATGTTGCACCGACCTTCCCCGAGCCCGACACCTTATCGTCTGATTCGACAAACGCCCGTTCATGGCCCAACTGTGCCTAGTGAATCAATGCCTATACGAGGTCCAAAGGGTGTTCCATAAATCGAAGGAAAAGCTCGGGGAAGGCTCCTCGATAAGGTCCCTCTTTGTCCAGGAAATCCACGATAGACCTATCCCCCTCAATTTCTGCCGCTCAACCTTGGAGGCATATGATGGCTACACCAACCCAGTAGAGCATGTCACTGCATTCCGAGCCTAGATGGCCCTCTATGACACCTCCAATGCTCTCAAGTGTCATGCATTTCCCACCACCATCCGAGGTTCGGCTCGGATGTGGTACAGCTAACTGAGGCTATACTCAGTCTCGTCTTTTGATTAGCTCGCAAGAGATTTTGAGCTAAATTTATTGGCCAACGAACAACCTAAACCATCTGCGATCATGCTCTTCGGGTTGAGTTAGAATGAAGATGAATCCCTTTCTCACTTTGTCGCTCGCTTCGCCACTATGATCTGAGGGGTCCCCGACACTCACCTCTCAGTGGTTATGCAAGCATTCTTGATGGCCTTGTGATCATCATGATTCTTTTTGTCACTGGTTGGGAAGCCACCAATGACTATTCCCGAGATGCTTTAGTACGCCAACCAATATGTTACTACCGTGGTACTAGTGGCAAGAAAACATGAGGACCACAAAAGTGTTTGATGTTGAAATCAATTGATGAATTTATGAACTAACAAGTATTTAAGATGAGTGACGCAAGATAAACTTCGATCATGGACTTGATTCATTGAAGTAGAATCATACGTTGGGTTGGAGAACATCATGTTAGAGATTGGTCGACATTCCGGAGGATGAACTTCGTGCCATTAGTTCGGGCATCGGGCTGGAAGTATCGGGTATTGCAGCAAGAAGATTGGATTTTATGGGAGGTCAACATAATGATGGATCGGGTAATACACCAAAAGAAAGGATAATGCTACGAAGGCTCAGACGAAGTGCTAGATGATCTAATGACATACTGGATAACGTAGGCTTCATGATTTATAATTGTTGTGTCATGATCGAAGTAGTTTAGAGTTTAATTGAGTTAGTTTTATGTGTAACCATGACAACTTAATCAAAGGCCTATTGATAGGTGTTGCGACGGGTAAAGGTTCGGATATGAGATATTCGTTAGAGCTTCTATTTTATTAGATGTCTAGTAAGCCCCTAAATTATTGGATCTTTTGGGTGAGACTCAATACGACTAAATAGATATTATTAGATAGAGATCCACTAATCTAAGAGGTTTGGGCAATTGGATAGAGCTTTAGTACCCAATATGATAAGATCCATTAGGGTTGAGTGGTAAGAACCTCTATAAATAAGAGGGGCCAAAAAGTGGCATAGATTAGTCTCCTCGCGGCCACCCCTCCTATTCTCCTCCCTCTCCTACCTCTCCTCTCCTTCCTAGTCGATAGCCTCAATTTGAGGCGTATGGTCAACAAGAAGGGCTGGCCCCTTCTTGTTCATAGTGCATCCTTGTGGTGTGCGTGGAGAGGAAAATCTAATATGAATAAATTATTATTTAATATTCATCTATTGATAATCTCATCATCTAAGATCAATGAAAAATAATTATTCTTAAAAACTAATATATATATAATGTATCAAATAAAAATTAAAAATAATATTTTTGATAATTAAAGGAACAAAATAACAAGCATATAATATAAGTAAAGCTCCACTAGGCAATTGTAGGGTGACTTCTCCAACGATAACCATTGTGTTTTTTCCCATCTTGAGGTCCACCGTGCCTTTTGCTAATCTCTTAGGTTTTATCAGAACCTGTAATGAATTGCAGATATGAGGTGCACTACCGATATTCAATACCCATGCACTATCATAATTTTTTAACAAATAGAGATCAATCATGATTATGCATGAAGCTTCTCCAACCTACTGTTTTGTCTTTTCTATAAGGTACTTTTTGTAGTTCCTCTTCTAGTGCTTGTCTTTGTCATAGTAGAAGCATTAGTTTTTGTCCTTTATCGAGTTCTTTTTATCAACCTTTCTTTTACCCGATTTGCCCTTGCCCTTCTTAAGGGATTTCTTTGTCTTCCTTTTATTTTTGGTCTCACCAGCATAGAAACTGGCTTTTCTTTCTTAATGACGCTCTTAGCCTCCCTCAACATATTGAGGAGCTTAGGTAGAGTCACCGTAAACTTGTTCATGTTAAAATTCATAATAAAGTACGAAAAAGAATATAGAAGAAACTAAAGGAAAAGATCCACACACAGGTTATCCTCTAGGTCCATTCCTAGACTCATGTGCTTCTCTATCTACTCAATCATCTTAAGGATATGATTCTGAATCGGTGTACCCTCAGTTATTTTGGCGCGGAAGAGACTATTAGATATCTCATATCACTAAGTTCTTCTTTGTTCCTCAAACAATTTACGGAGATGCAGGAGAATAGATCTGGTATCTATCCTTTCATACTGCCTTTGTAACTCGAGAGTCATGAAACCGAACATGTAACATTGAGCAAAAGTGGAGTCATCTATGTACTTTACGTAGCAAATAATCTTATCCTCACTTGCCCCTTCCTTAGCATGGGCATCATTGTGTCAAAGACATACATGATTTTCTCTATCGTAAAAACGATTCTCAAGTTATGGAGCATATCCATATAGTTTGGACCGATGAGGTGGTTGACATCAAGTATGTCAAATAAGGGATTTGAAATGGACATGTTTTTGACAAAAGATATTGCAGAAATAAATAAATAATCAAGATATGAAGTTCTATATTAATCTACTCTTACTATTTTCTCATGAAATACACAACTCCCTCCGATATATGAATCAATGACCCACTAGTGGATCACTAGTGGGGATCGGGATCCAATTGATGTCTTAGTGTAACCTCGAGAGACTCGACCAATCACACTAAGCTCGAAAAGGTTGCTAACTCTTATTGATTATAACTATTTGTGATTCTCATTCTATTTGACCTCTGAACCATCATGGCCTCGAGAGACTTGACCAACCATAATGTTCAGTTAAGTCATCACCATCATTACTTTTTTACCAAAAATTAAACAATCAAGAAACTTCTATCTAAATCTACTCCCACTATTTTCTTATGAAACATAACTCCCTCCGGTATGTGAATTGGAGAACCCCTAGTGGATCTCTAGTGGGGATCGGGATCCAATCGATGTCTTAGTATAACCTTGAGGGACTCAACCAATCACACTAAGCCCGAAAAGGTAGCCAAGTCTTACTGATCATAACTCAATATGATTCTCATCCTATTTTGCCTTTGAACCATGATGGCCTCGAAAGACTTGACCAACTAATATATTCGGTTAAATCATCATCATCATTATAAGATAAGTCTGATTTGATAATACGCCCTCGAGGGACTTAACGAAGCATACCAGATTATTAGGTCACCGGTGATATCTCTATGTCATAAACAAGATCTCAAATCGTAATATAGATGAGCCTCGAGCGACTTAACCAACTCAATCTATGTCAGAAATTTATTTCTCCTTATAACAATGGAAGGCTGTGTGGGTTAATTTAATTACCTACCTCATGCTTACCGACTTAATATTATCAAAAGAGAGGATTTTGATTTAATCTCATAATATGATGTGTCACATATACATATTTAATATATATCTACATCGTATGTAATATATATATATATATATATATATATATATATATATATATATATATATATATATATATATATATATATATATATAAGCAATCACACATCACATGAGTAATCACACCAAATGATCATGGACCACAGCCTAATATGATCAAGCCTGAGCTAGTGGGCTCAATCACTCACATCACGATCTATGTGTGCATCGGCACATCTCCATGTCTTATGATCGTTCGTCTTGTCCTCATCAATTTCGCTAGTATCTCGTCGCATCTTAATGTATCGCGATAGTCCATCTCGGTCTCATGGGTCCCGCTATCACCTCCACGCTTCCGTCATGTCTCCTCGTGCGATTACAATATAATCACAAGCACGTAGGCCCGATGATAAATAAGAAAAAATAGAGACTCGTATGCCTCAATAAGAATAATAATCACATCACATCATACAATTCATGATCATCCGTGCACATCATACATCACATGTATACATCAACATATAGGACTACTAGATAATAATAATAATAATAATAATAATAATAATAATAATAATAATAATAATAATAATAATAATAATAATACTAATAATAATAATAATAATAATAATAATACTAATAATAATAATAATAATAATAATACTAATAATAATAATAATAATAGTAATAGTAGTAATAATAATAATAATAATAATAATAATAATAATAATAATACTATTTAATTAATTATTTTATAGAATTTTTAGGGTACCCTATCCTAAGGTGCCCCATGTGGCTAGGAAACCTTGGCCTTAGGACAGCCTTGGGTGGCTAGGAATCCCTAGCCCCTAATGACCCCTTTGTAGCTAGGAAACCCTAGCCGCCAGCTTGCCCCATGTAGTAGGAGCTATATGGACACCTATGCTCTAGGAAACTCTAGTTGTAGGGGTTCCCCATGCAACTAGTAATCCCTGGCTATAGGGGCTCTAGTCTGCCTAGCCGAGAGCAACATGGCTACTCTCGGTTTGCTAAGGTTACAAGCAGCCTTGACCGATCCATAGGGTAATAATAATTGCTACCCTTTTCTCTCTCTTGTGCGTCAACAATTTTAATGTCAAAAGCTTTTCCTAAAATACCTCTCAATAGCGAGATCCAAATCTGAAAAAACTATGACAAAAATCACAGCAATCGCATATAAAATAATTCTACGCGATTCATCAACACACGTAGTTTAAAAACCAATCGTCGCATGAATCAAACTGACTTTGATATCACTATTAGGAAGTCTAATTATAGTAACATATGATAATTGACGACTAGAAAGCAAAAGCATAGATTTCCCAAAAAAAAGTATCTCATCGTCGTATGAAGATTAGTGCACAAAATGTGAAAATAAAAAATCACGTGTATCAAGTGAAATTTGTTACATATGGAGATCGTACATCCTTGAAAGTTCCTAAATCTATAGGAGTAGATGAAGGAGGTCAATTGTCATCATCTCTAGTGGTGATTCATATGGTAGATGTGGTGATGATGCTCATAAAATCACTGCACAATCTTTCTCTCCATGCGCATCACATGATAAAAAAGGGGTCGGCCCTTCCTACTATCCATACGCCCTCAACTAGGGCTGCCAGTGGAGGAGGAGAGAAGAGGGAAGAGAATAGGAGAGACGGCCAACAGATGACTAGCCTATGCCACCTTTTGGGCCCTCCTATTTATAGAGGTTCGTGCTACTTAACCCTATTGGATTATGCCCTATTAGGTACTGAATCTCTATCCAATTACCTAATCCTCTTAATTAATATTTCTCTATCAAATAGTATCTTATTAGCTCTTATTAGATCTTATCCACAAGATCCTATAATTCAGGGACTTACTAAATATTCAATAAGATAAGGGCACCAACGAATATGTCATATCCGAACATCTACTCGTCATAACATATACCAAATGTGTATGACTCTCTAGACCCAATATCGAGCTAGCTATGAGTCATACCTATCAGAACTCCTTCTAATTCAATGAATTATTATCTTTATAATAATTCACGCGACTCATCGATTATGAACATACTAGGTCACTATGTCGTAGTCCCCAAACAATACAAGAGGATCTAATCTATTAGACTTATTTATCCTTAATTATCATTATTTATAGTCTCTCATCTATCTAATATCCCAAAGATCGTATATCGAGTATAGTATTGTCAGGCCCACATAGAATCTACTCAAGTCTTGCTCTAATTGGAGTCTCTAGGAAAACTATTTCTCTCTCAATCCGAATGACTATGGCCATATTTGCCTAAACAAGAATACATAAGATATTCCTCTCATGACACCGAGAGCGGATGATCCTCTATCGATACTCAATTGCCCTTGTAAGGTTTGCTACCACACCAGATGATCAGTCGTGTTCGATTTGAAATGTCCAGACGTATAAGTCTGGTATCAAAGAGTGGAGTACTCATACGTGATATCTTTAGTATTTTAAATCTAAAGATCAGACATATAATTGAGACCACAGAATTACTATCTGATAATGAGGTATCATCAACCATCCAACAATTTATGGGCGGATAAATCAGTGAACTCATTCTCCAATGAGCACTTGTACTATATATATAATGTCTCCACATGAGCAACTATGAGATCAGTCACCTCTATCATATGGATGGGTATACAGTATACTAGTTTTTCCGATTATCTTAATGTCCCTCTCGAGTAACCTACTATTAGGATTATTTAGGGTTTGTGTTTAAAGGCAATTCGGTCTCATTATCGTGATCTCATCATGATCCAACTCCTATTGCACAGATCCATAGATATCACAATATATGCAATATACAACATAAAATAAGAAAAAAATTAGTAATAATAATAAGCAAAAAGACTGCTTAGCGTGTCACACATGCCATCACTCACGTGATTGGCATGCAGGACACCTATGACTAGTAGGATATGCACTCTTAGGGGATATATGATCTCCCCTAGTTGAGGTTATATCGTATATCTTACGTAGTTTTTAGTTTTTCATGAGTTTTACGCTCTCGATCTTTGCATAATGATTCAATATGATTCTTTTGGGAAACTTGTTTTGTTTTTATTTTTTCATTATACATGTGATGCTCTTTGTGATTTCCCAATAAGATCACCTCAGGAGCTGACCCTCAATCTTCTCACCATTAAGGTGATTGGACCCTACAGGCTTTGCTATATGATATGGTTCACGAGGGCATTGATTAGGGTGGACTTGCTAGAGCCATTCGTCCAAGCACCATGAAGATATCCCCTTCTCTCGCCTTACAGAGATGGAATTCAATAGCATCTAGATCCTATAGATCACCTTTGACATCCCGAGGTCAATGGCAAGGCTGTTCTTGCATTGTACAAGAGATCAATGAAGACAAGGATGAAAGGGACGGAGGCGGAAGGCCAAGTGGTCACTGGTCACCTTCAAGGGGCCAAGTCACTGAGCTCGAGGACATAATGCTTCGGGGAGGCGTAGCCATTGCCCTCGGGGACATCAACACCATGAGCATTGTTGACATACTTGAAGAGATAGTCAAGGGTGCTGAACATTACACTGCCACCACCTCCAGAGTCCTGATTAGCATTAGCTCAGGGGGTATGGTGGCTGAGTAGGCCATCACAGTCGATGTCCTCTACCTCTACCATTAGGAAGGATTACTAGTCGAATAAGAATACCGGGCTTGGTATCGTTTCGTTATCCCCTTTTATCTTATTATGTTCTCCTGTTGGTTGTCGATGCAAATGATAGTTGAGTTGCAAATCACGGCTGAGATAGTGGCGTTGCTTATTGGGCTAGTTGGGGCAAAAGCGAAATAACAACTTTTATCATGCCCATTAATGTTTGCACCTGTTGGGTGAGGTTTAAGAACACCTCAGCAAAGACAAGCAAGTGGCTCAAGGTTGCCTCAGCGGGCAAGAGGCCTAGGTCATTGAATAGATGCTCATATCATGATGGTATTTAAGTTGAGGTGGATGTATCCATATACAAAAAAGGCCTCCTCACTCGAGTATTCGTTGAGAGGGTTGGTAGGCGGACGATATCGAGTAATTCATTTAGCACCAAAATGTTATTGATGTCTTGGTTAGCACGATATGATCTAGACCCATGCGTACAAGATTGTCCAGAGAATCTTCGAGGTGAAAATATCGTGCTCCCGAGATATCACCTATGTGAAGACCGAAGTCAAAAGAGGTTTCCTGACTAGGTCCCTCCGACGCTCAATTTAGTAATCTAAAATTCTCAAATATGAGTTGGAGTAGTTCAAAAGAAGTCTCTTGCATTACATTTAAGATATATTTTTATATTTTAGAGGATGAGAAAGGAGTTTGTGAAAATAGTCTTTTCGTTGGGTTAAAGATATCTTTTTATGCCTTGATAGGATAAAAAAAAGTTTGTAAATTTTATGTCTTAAGAGGACACGAGATTGTGTTTACCAGCTTTGGATTTTAAAACTCATAAATCAATTACCTTGTAATTACGTAGTTTATGATAATGGATGAGAAAGAATACTGTTGTTTTCATTTTCAATCACATTAGTTAGGACGTGCTTCTCGCTAATTCTGTCGTTCCCATTGACTCGTTCCCTTCGAACCAGGAGGCGAAGAAACTTAATATAGCACTGAACGAGATCGGTTTACCCGCCTTACTGCAGGGAAGACCATGCATTTTTATGCTTAGCTGCATGTATTGCCAAGAACCGATAATTAAGATGGCTAAAAAAACGTCGAGATTAATGCAACGATTGCCAAAAAGAGCTCTTATCCACGTATTGTTCGTCTGGACGAAGTCAAGAAAGAAAACCGACGCGACGGTCTCTCATCTTTTACCTTTTTATCAGTTAGTTCGACCGTTATATAAGCACGCCCTCTCCTTCCTCTCGACGGCAGGCGGACAGATACTTGGGGAGCTCCGTCCCCAAAGTATCTTTCTTAGGTTTCCTCCTTTCACTCCGTCCACAATCCAAAGTAAATGCACACGCTTCTCTTGGATTAGCAAACAATACGAGGACCGTAAAGAGATGTCGAATAAGGCCGTCTTGGGTGCTCTCTCGGCGGTCCTCCTTGTGGCCGCCGTGATAGGGGCGGCGAGTGACGATTCCCCTGTCGCCTCCTCCAAGTCCGTGACGGCCATCTGCGCCTCCACTGACTACGCTGATGTGTGCGAACGGACCCTCAATGCTGCCATCAATGGCTCTGCCTCTCCCAAGGAGATCATACAAGCTTCCTTCATGGTTGCCATCAAAGAAATCGAAGCTGCCACCCACCTGTCCAACAACGTGAGTTTGAAAGCCACTGACTCGATGAACAAGGATGGGTTCGACATTTGTCGTCGACTCTTCGAGGATGCCACCGAGGAGCTACAAGCTGCCTTCTCGGAGACTCATGACCTTGACGGTTTGGCGAGAAGGACCGATGACATCAAGTGCTGGCTTTCAGCCGTCATCTCCTACCAGCAGACCTGCCTCGATAGCATCACTCAACCCGACCTACACTCGACCATGAAGGACGGGCTTGTCACGGCCTCTCAGGTCACCAGCAATGCCATTGCCATCGTCGATGGGCTCAGTTCATTATTCAAGAACTTCCAAGTCCCCATCAACGTGACCAATATCGCCAGCCGCCGGCTACTGTCTCAGGGGAGCGATGCCAAGGGTTATCCCACGTGGTTCTCGGCCCATGACAGGAAGCTCTTGGCTGCCAGTGCGAGAGGTGAGTTGAAGCCTAACATGGTGGTGGCTCAGGATGGGAGTGGAGACTATAAGACTATCAACGCTGCCCTCAATGCCATGCCCAAGAAGTACACAGGCCGCTATGTGATCTACGTCAAGGCCGGGATCTACAAGGAGAATGTCCTCGTCACCAAGGACAAGGTGAACGTGTTCATGTATGGTGATGGACCAAGGAAGACAGTCGTGACTGGCAGCAAGAACAACGTCGATGGCGTTCAAACCATGAATACAGCGACCTTCGGTCTGACCTTCTTTGCTTTCATAAATCCTATATTATGCTACGTTTCACATCTACTCACGTACCATCTGACATATCAGTTGTGACCTAAGTTAGATATAGCAAACATATTACTGCAATCAATCTATATAACACTTACTACACCAAACTAAATCTTGATAGTAGAGACAATGAAATATCGAGAGTGAAGCAAAACATATGCATGTCTGACCTAAAGTTTTATGCAATTGGCATTTTCCAGCTGCCGAAGGGCAGGGCTTTATTGGCAAGTATATGGGGTTCAGCAACACCGCTGGACCAGAGAAGCACCAAGCCGTGGCGCTTCGTGTGAAAGGGGACATGTCAGCCTTCTTCAACTGTCGTATGGATGCGTTCCAGGACACTCTCTACGTGCAGGCCCATCGGCAGTTCTACCGCAACTGTGTGGTATCGGGGACTGTTGACTTCATCTTCGGTGACTCCTCCACCATTCTTCAAAACTGCCTCATCGTGGTGCGGCGCCCCATGGACAATCAACAGAACACGGTGACAGCACACGGACGAGAGGAGGAGAAGGAAGAGACCGCACTTGTGATCCAAAACTGCCGCATCGTCCCCGACAAGCGCTTGTTCCCTGACAGGTTGACGATCCCCAGCTACCTTGGTCGGCCTTGGAAGGCACGCTCGAGGACCATCATCATGGAATCAACCATCGGCGACTTGATCAAACCGGAGGGATGGTTGCCATGGGATGGCGACCAGTTTTTGAACACACTATATTATGCCGAGTATGGCAACCGTGGGCCCGGTGCCGGGACCAGCGGCAGGGTGAATTGGCCTGGGTTTCATGTCATCAACAGGCAGACGGCTCAAGCGTACACAGTGAATTCCCTAATCCAAGGTCACCGGTGGATCAAGTTTTCGGGCATACCCTATCTTGGTGGGTTTACAAATTGATGTCCTTCTTATCTACCTAATAAAAAAGTCGGAGATTGAGAGGTGGGATGTTCCTATGGGAGACTTCTTCCTTAATTTCATTATTATTGATTGATACTCCTTTAGTGGCATATGTTGTTGTGCTGGTGTTCTACTAAATTTTCTGACATCTTTATTTCTATATCCTCGTAACTTTCCTTCCTTCGTTTACGTGAAGTAGTGGTTGAATTACCTTTTGTGATATCGATCGATTGATATATTATGTTATATTAACACATGTCAGTTTGTTGTTACGTTACTTCGAGCAACGAAAATATGGATAATTCCTTTATTTCAGTTTATGAAAGAGATATAATAACCCGTTACGAGCGCATGTACTAATACAATGATTGACTCTATCAAAACAATATGTTTAATGGAACCTTTTATTCGGTGATGTTATCTAGTCTTATGTTATAAACCCCAATGCCGCCATGATGCAGATGAACATCCCCCTCATCCCTCAGCTTACACAACATATTACTCCTCCCCCATAACCGATCTAGTCGGCGTTCATCCCTAAGTCTCACGACACCTCCCCATTTAGAAAACTACCTCAAGCTCCAAACTTCTATTCGCTAACCGAGGAGCAGTTGTGAGACCCAAGGACAATTGTGGAGTGCAGCACTCTCGCACTCAGGTGTGTTGCACCGACCTTCCCCACAGCCAACGTTCATCCTTGCGTTCCAGGACACATCCCTAGTCAGACAACTGCCTTAGTATCCATATGTCCATCCGCCGACCGAGGAGTAGTCGGGAGACTTGACGCTCACAGTGGAGTGCAGCACCCCCGCACTCAGGCATGTTGCACTGACCTTCCCCGAGCCCGACACCTTATCGTCTGATTCGACAAACGCCCGTTCATGGCCCAACTGTGCCTAGTGAATCAATGCCTATACGAGGTCCAAAGGGTGTTCCATAAATCGAAGGAAAAGCTCGGGGAAGGCTCCTCGATAAGGTCCCTCTTTGTCCAGGAAATCCACGATAGACCTATCCCCCTCAATTTCTGCCGCTCAACCTTGGAGGCATATGATGGCTACACCAACCCAGTAGAGCATGTCACTGCATTCCGAGCCTAGATGGCCCTCTATGACACCTCCAATGCTCTCAAGTGTCATGCATTTCCCACCACCATCCGAGGTTCGGCTCGGATGTGGTACAGCTAACTGAGGCTATACTCAGTCTCGTCTTTTGATTAGCTCGCAAGAGATTTTGAGCTAAATTTATTGGCCAACGAACAACCTAAACCATCTGCGATCATGCTCTTCGGGTTGAGTTAGAATGAAGATGAATCCCTTTCTCACTTTGTCGCTCGCTTCGCCACTATGATCTGAGGGGTCCCCGACACTCACCTCTCAGTGGTTATGCAAGCATTCTTGATGGCCTTGTGATCATCATGATTCTTTTTGTCACTGGTTGGGAAGCCACCAATGACTATTCCCGAGATGCTTTAGTACGCCAACCAATATGTTACTACCGTGGTACTAGTGGCAAGAAAACATGAGGACCACAAAAGTGTTTGATGTTGAAATCAATTGATGAATTTATGAACTAACAAGTATTTAAGATGAGTGACGCAAGATAAACTTCGATCATGGACTTGATTCATTGAAGTAGAATCATACGTTGGGTTGGAGAACATCATGTTAGAGATTGGTCGACATTCCGGAGGATGAACTTCGTGCCATTAGTTCGGGCATCGGGCTGGAAGTATCGGGTATTGCAGCAAGAAGATTGGATTTTATGGGAGGTCAACATAATGATGGATCGGGTAATACACCAAAAGAAAGGATAATGCTACGAAGGCTCAGACGAAGTGCTAGATGATCTAATGACATACTGGATAACGTAGGCTTCATGATTTATAATTGTTGTGTCATGATCGAAGTAGTTTAGAGTTTAATTGAGTTAGTTTTATGTGTAACCATGACAACTTAATCAAAGGCCTATTGATAGGTGTTGCGACGGGTAAAGGTTCGGATATGAGATATTCGTTAGAGCTTCTATTTTATTAGATGTCTAGTAAGCCCCTAAATTATTGGATCTTTTGGGTGAGACTCAATACGACTAAATAGATATTATTAGATAGAGATCCACTAATCTAAGAGGTTTGGGCAATTGGATAGAGCTTTAGTACCCAATATGATAAGATCCATTAGGGTTGAGTGGTAAGAACCTCTATAAATAAGAGGGGCCAAAAAGTGGCATAGATTAGTCTCCTCGCGGCCACCCCTCCTATTCTCCTCCCTCTCCTACCTCTCCTCTCCTTCCTAGTCGATAGCCTCAATTTGAGGCGTATGGTCAACAAGAAGGGCTGGCCCCTTCTTGTTCATAGTGCATCCTTGTGGTGTGCGTGGAGAGGAAAATCTAATATGAATAAATTATTATTTAATATTCATCTATTGATAATCTCATCATCTAAGATCAATGAAAAATAATTATTCTTAAAAACTAATATATATATAATGTATCAAATAAAAATTAAAAATAATATTTTTGATAATTAAAGGAACAAAATAACAAGCATATAATATAAGTAAAGCTCCACTAGGCAATTGTAGGGTGACTTCTCCAACGATAACCATTGTGTTTTTTCCCATCTTGAGGTCCACCGTGCCTTTTGCTAATCTCTTAGGTTTTATCAGAACCTGTAATGAATTGCAGATATGAGGTGCACTACCGATATTCAATACCCATGCACTATCATAATTTTTTAACAAATAGAGATCAATCATGATTATGCATGAAGCTTCTCCAACCTACTGTTTTGTCTTTTCTATAAGGTACTTTTTGTAGTTCCTCTTCTAGTGCTTGTCTTTGTCATAGTAGAAGCATTAGTTTTTGTCCTTTATCGAGTTCTTTTTATCAACCTTTCTTTTACCCGATTTGCCCTTGCCCTTCTTAAGGGATTTCTTTGTCTTCCTTTTATTTTTGGTCTCACCAGCATAGAAACTGGCTTTTCTTTCTTAATGACGCTCTTAGCCTCCCTCAACATATTGAGGAGCTTAGGTAGAGTCACCGTAAACTTGTTCATGTTAAAATTCATAATAAAGTACGAAAAAGAATATAGAAGAAACTAAAGGAAAAGATCCACACACAGGTTATCCTCTAGGTCCATTCCTAGACTCATGTGCTTCTCTATCTACTCAATCATCTTAAGGATATGATTCTGAATCGGTGTACCCTCAGTTATTTTGGCGCGGAAGAGACTATTAGATATCTCATATCACTAAGTTCTTCTTTGTTCCTCAAACAATTTACGGAGATGCAGGAGAATAGATCTGGTATCTATCCTTTCATACTGCCTTTGTAACTCGAGAGTCATGAAACCGAACATGTAACATTGAGCAAAAGTGGAGTCATCTATGTACTTTACGTAGCAAATAATCTTATCCTCACTTGCCCCTTCCTTAGCATGGGCATCATTGTGTCAAAGACATACATGATTTTCTCTATCGTAAAAACGATTCTCAAGTTATGGAGCATATCCATATAGTTTGGACCGATGAGGTGGTTGACATCAAGTATGTCAAATAAGGGATTTGAAATGGACATGTTTTTGACAAAAGATATTGCAGAAATAAATAAATAATCAAGATATGAAGTTCTATATTAATCTACTCTTACTATTTTCTCATGAAATACACAACTCCCTCCGATATATGAATCAATGACCCACTAGTGGATCACTAGTGGGGATCGGGATCCAATTGATGTCTTAGTGTAACCTCGAGAGACTCGACCAATCACACTAAGCTCGAAAAGGTTGCTAACTCTTATTGATTATAACTATTTGTGATTCTCATTCTATTTGACCTCTGAACCATCATGGCCTCGAGAGACTTGACCAACCATAATGTTCAGTTAAGTCATCACCATCATTACTTTTTTACCAAAAATTAAACAATCAAGAAACTTCTATCTAAATCTACTCCCACTATTTTCTTATGAAACATAACTCCCTCCGGTATGTGAATTGGAGAACCCCTAGTGGATCTCTAGTGGGGATCGGGATCCAATCGATGTCTTAGTATAACCTTGAGGGACTCAACCAATCACACTAAGCCCGAAAAGGTAGCCAAGTCTTACTGATCATAACTCAATATGATTCTCATCCTATTTTGCCTTTGAACCATGATGGCCTCGAAAGACTTGACCAACTAATATATTCGGTTAAATCATCATCATCATTATAAGATAAGTCTGATTTGATAATACGCCCTCGAGGGACTTAACGAAGCATACCAGATTATTAGGTCACCGGTGATATCTCTATGTCATAAACAAGATCTCAAATCGTAATATAGATGAGCCTCGAGCGACTTAACCAACTCAATCTATGTCAGAAATTTATTTCTCCTTATAACAATGGAAGGCTGTGTGGGTTAATTTAATTACCTACCTCATGCTTACCGACTTAATATTATCAAAAGAGAGGATTTTGATTTAATCTCATAATATGATGTGTCACATATACATATTTAATATATATCTACATCGTATGTAATATATATATATATATATATATATATATATATATATATATATATATATATATATATATAAGCAATCACACATCACATGAGTAATCACACCAAATGATCATGGACCACAGCCTAATATGATCAAGCCTGAGCTAGTGGGCTCAATCACTCACATCACGATCTATGTGTGCATCGGCACATCTCCATGTCTTATGATCGTTCGTCTTGTCCTCATCAATTTCGCTAGTATCTCGTCGCATCTTAATGTATCGCGATAGTCCATCTCGGTCTCATGGGTCCCGCTATCACCTCCACGCTTCCGTCATGTCTCCTCGTGCGATTACAATATAATCACAAGCACGTAGGCCCGATGATAAATAAGAAAAAATAGAGACTCGTATGCCTCAATAAGAATAATAATCACATCACATCATACAATTCATGATCATCCGTGCACATCATACATCACATGTATACATCAACATATAGGACTACTAGATAATAATAATAATAATAATAATAATAATAATAATAATAATAATAATAATAATACTAATAATAATAATAATAATAATAATAATAATACTAATAATAATAATAATAATAATAATACTAATAATAATAATAATAATAATAGTAATAGTAGTAATAATAATAATAATAATAATAATAATAATAATAATAATAATACTATTTAATTAATTATTTTATAGAATTTTTAGGGTACCCTATCCTAAGGTGCCCCATGTGGCTAGGAAACCTTGGCCTTAGGACAGCCTTGGGTGGCTAGGAATCCCTAGCCCCTAATGACCCCTTTGTAGCTAGGAAACCCTAGCCGCCAGCTTGCCCCATGTAGTAGGAGCTATATGGACACCTATGCTCTAGGAAACTCTAGTTGTAGGGGTTCCCCATGCAACTAGTAATCCCTGGCTATAGGGGCTCTAGTCTGCCTAGCCGAGAGCAACATGGCTACTCTCGGTTTGCTAAGGTTACAAGCAGCCTTGACCGATCCATAGGGTAATAATAATTGCTACCCTTTTCTCTCTCTTGTGCGTCAACAATTTTAATGTCAAAAGCTTTTCCTAAAATACCTCTCAATAGCGAGATCCAAATCTGAAAAAACTATGACAAAAATCACAGCAATCGCATATAAAATAATTCTACGCGATTCATCAACACACGTAGTTTAAAAACCAATCGTCGCATGAATCAAACTGACTTTGATATCACTATTAGGAAGTCTAATTATAGTAACATATGATAATTGACGACTAGAAAGCAAAAGCATAGATTTCCCAAAAAAAAGTATCTCATCGTCGTATGAAGATTAGTGCACAAAATGTGAAAATAAAAAATCACGTGTATCAAGTGAAATTTGTTACATATGGAGATCGTACATCCTTGAAAGTTCCTAAATCTATAGGAGTAGATGAAGGAGGTCAATTGTCATCATCTCTAGTGGTGATTCATATGGTAGATGTGGTGATGATGCTCATAAAATCACTGCACAATCTTTCTCTCCATGCGCATCACATGATAAAAAAGGGGTCGGCCCTTCCTACTATCCATACGCCCTCAACTAGGGCTGCCAGTGGAGGAGGAGAGAAGAGGGAAGAGAATAGGAGAGACGGCCAACAGATGACTAGCCTATGCCACCTTTTGGGCCCTCCTATTTATAGAGGTTCGTGCTACTTAACCCTATTGGATTATGCCCTATTAGGTACTGAATCTCTATCCAATTACCTAATCCTCTTAATTAATATTTCTCTATCAAATAGTATCTTATTAGCTCTTATTAGATCTTATCCACAAGATCCTATAATTCAGGGACTTACTAAATATTCAATAAGATAAGGGCACCAACGAATATGTCATATCCGAACATCTACTCGTCATAACATATACCAAATGTGTATGACTCTCTAGACCCAATATCGAGCTAGCTATGAGTCATACCTATCAGAACTCCTTCTAATTCAATGAATTATTATCTTTATAATAATTCACGCGACTCATCGATTATGAACATACTAGGTCACTATGTCGTAGTCCCCAAACAATACAAGAGGATCTAATCTATTAGACTTATTTATCCTTAATTATCATTATTTATAGTCTCTCATCTATCTAATATCCCAAAGATCGTATATCGAGTATAGTATTGTCAGGCCCACATAGAATCTACTCAAGTCTTGCTCTAATTGGAGTCTCTAGGAAAACTATTTCTCTCTCAATCCGAATGACTATGGCCATATTTGCCTAAACAAGAATACATAAGATATTCCTCTCATGACACCGAGAGCGGATGATCCTCTATCGATACTCAATTGCCCTTGTAAGGTTTGCTACCACACCAGATGATCAGTCGTGTTCGATTTGAAATGTCCAGACGTATAAGTCTGGTATCAAAGAGTGGAGTACTCATACGTGATATCTTTAGTATTTTAAATCTAAAGATCAGACATATAATTGAGACCACAGAATTACTATCTGATAATGAGGTATCATCAACCATCCAACAATTTATGGGCGGATAAATCAGTGAACTCATTCTCCAATGAGCACTTGTACTATATATATAATGTCTCCACATGAGCAACTATGAGATCAGTCACCTCTATCATATGGATGGGTATACAGTATACTAGTTTTTCCGATTATCTTAATGTCCCTCTCGAGTAACCTACTATTAGGATTATTTAGGGTTTGTGTTTAAAGGCAATTCGGTCTCATTATCGTGATCTCATCATGATCCAACTCCTATTGCACAGATCCATAGATATCACAATATATGCAATATACAACATAAAATAAGAAAAAAATTAGTAATAATAATAAGCAAAAAGACTGCTTAGCGTGTCACACATGCCATCACTCACGTGATTGGCATGCAGGACACCTATGACTAGTAGGATATGCACTCTTAGGGGATATATGATCTCCCCTAGTTGAGGTTATATCGTATATCTTACGTAGTTTTTAGTTTTTCATGAGTTTTACGCTCTCGATCTTTGCATAATGATTCAATATGATTCTTTTGGGAAACTTGTTTTGTTTTTATTTTTTCATTATACATGTGATGCTCTTTGTGATTTCCCAATAAGATCACCTCAGGAGCTGACCCTCAATCTTCTCACCATTAAGGTGATTGGACCCTACAGGCTTTGCTATATGATATGGTTCACGAGGGCATTGATTAGGGTGGACTTGCTAGAGCCATTCGTCCAAGCACCATGAAGATATCCCCTTCTCTCGCCTTACAGAGATGGAATTCAATAGCATCTAGATCCTATAGATCACCTTTGACATCCCGAGGTCAATGGCAAGGCTGTTCTTGCATTGTACAAGAGATCAATGAAGACAAGGATGAAAGGGACGGAGGCGGAAGGCCAAGTGGTCACTGGTCACCTTCAAGGGGCCAAGTCACTGAGCTCGAGGACATAATGCTTCGGGGAGGCGTAGCCATTGCCCTCGGGGACATCAACACCATGAGCATTGTTGACATACTTGAAGAGATAGTCAAGGGTGCTGAACATTACACTGCCACCACCTCCAGAGTCCTGATTAGCATTAGCTCAGGGGGTATGGTGGCTGAGTAGGCCATCACAGTCGATGTCCTCTACCTCTACCATTAGGAAGGATTACTAGTCGAATAAGAATACCGGGCTTGGTATCGTTTCGTTATCCCCTTTTATCTTATTATGTTCTCCTGTTGGTTGTCGATGCAAATGATAGTTGAGTTGCAAATCACGGCTGAGATAGTGGCGTTGCTTATTGGGCTAGTTGGGGCAAAAGCGAAATAACAACTTTTATCATGCCCATTAATGTTTGCACCTGTTGGGTGAGGTTTAAGAACACCTCAGCAAAGACAAGCAAGTGGCTCAAGGTTGCCTCAGCGGGCAAGAGGCCTAGGTCATTGAATAGATGCTCATATCATGATGGTATTTAAGTTGAGGTGGATGTATCCATATACAAAAAAGGCCTCCTCACTCGAGTATTCGTTGAGAGGGTTGGTAGGCGGACGATATCGAGTAATTCATTTAGCACCAAAATGTTATTGATGTCTTGGTTAGCACGATATGATCTAGACCCATGCGTACAAGATTGTCCAGAGAATCTTCGAGGTGAAAATATCGTGCTCCCGAGATATCACCTATGTGAAGACCGAAGTCAAAAGAGGTTTCCTGACTAGGTCCCTCCGACGCTCAATTTAGTAATCTAAAATTCTCAAATATGAGTTGGAGTAGTTCAAAAGAAGTCTCTTGCATTACATTTAAGATATATTTTTATATTTTAGAGGATGAGAAAGGAGTTTGTGAAAATAGTCTTTTCGTTGGGTTAAAGATATCTTTTTATGCCTTGATAGGATAAAAAAAAGTTTGTAAATTTTATGTCTTAAGAGGACACGAGATTGTGTTTACCAGCTTTGGATTTTAAAACTCATAAATCAATTACCTTGTAATTACGTAGTTTATGATAATGGATGAGAAAGAATACTGTTGTTTTCATTTTCAATCACATTAGTTAGGACGTGCTTCTCGCTAATTCTGTCGTTCCCATTGACTCGTTCCCTTCGAACCAGGAGGCGAAGAAACTTAATATAGCACTGAACGAGATCGGTTTACCCGCCTTACTGCAGGGAAGACCATGCATTTTTATGCTTAGCTGCATGTATTGCCAAGAACCGATAATTAAGATGGCTAAAAAAACGTCGAGATTAATGCAACGATTGCCAAAAAGAGCTCTTATCCACGTATTGTTCGTCTGGACGAAGTCAAGAAAGAAAACCGACGCGACGGTCTCTCATCTTTTACCTTTTTATCAGTTAGTTCGACCGTTATATAAGCACGCCCTCTCCTTCCTCTCGACGGCAGGCGGACAGATACTTGGGGAGCTCCGTCCCCAAAGTATCTTTCTTAGGTTTCCTCCTTTCACTCCGTCCACAATCCAAAGTAAATGCACACGCTTCTCTTGGATTAGCAAACAATACGAGGACCGTAAAGAGATGTCGAATAAGGCCGTCTTGGGTGCTCTCTCGGCGGTCCTCCTTGTGGCCGCCGTGATAGGGGCGGCGAGTGACGATTCCCCTGTCGCCTCCTCCAAGTCCGTGACGGCCATCTGCGCCTCCACTGACTACGCTGATGTGTGCGAACGGACCCTCAATGCTGCCATCAATGGCTCTGCCTCTCCCAAGGAGATCATACAAGCTTCCTTCATGGTTGCCATCAAAGAAATCGAAGCTGCCACCCACCTGTCCAACAACGTGAGTTTGAAAGCCACTGACTCGATGAACAAGGATGGGTTCGACATTTGTCGTCGACTCTTCGAGGATGCCACCGAGGAGCTACAAGCTGCCTTCTCGGAGACTCATGACCTTGACGGTTTGGCGAGAAGGACCGATGACATCAAGTGCTGGCTTTCAGCCGTCATCTCCTACCAGCAGACCTGCCTCGATAGCATCACTCAACCCGACCTACACTCGACCATGAAGGACGGGCTTGTCACGGCCTCTCAGGTCACCAGCAATGCCATTGCCATCGTCGATGGGCTCAGTTCATTATTCAAGAACTTCCAAGTCCCCATCAACGTGACCAATATCGCCAGCCGCCGGCTACTGTCTCAGGGGAGCGATGCCAAGGGTTATCCCACGTGGTTCTCGGCCCATGACAGGAAGCTCTTGGCTGCCAGTGCGAGAGGTGAGTTGAAGCCTAACATGGTGGTGGCTCAGGATGGGAGTGGAGACTATAAGACTATCAACGCTGCCCTCAATGCCATGCCCAAGAAGTACACAGGCCGCTATGTGATCTACGTCAAGGCCGGGATCTACAAGGAGAATGTCCTCGTCACCAAGGACAAGGTGAACGTGTTCATGTATGGTGATGGACCAAGGAAGACAGTCGTGACTGGCAGCAAGAACAACGTCGATGGCGTTCAAACCATGAATACAGCGACCTTCGGTCTGACCTTCTTTGCTTTCATAAATCCTATATTATGCTACGTTTCACATCTACTCACGTACCATCTGACATATCAGTTGTGACCTAAGTTAGATATAGCAAACATATTACTGCAATCAATCTATATAACACTTACTACACCAAACTAAATCTTGATAGTAGAGACAATGAAATATCGAGAGTGAAGCAAAACATATGCATGTCTGACCTAAAGTTTTATGCAATTGGCATTTTCCAGCTGCCGAAGGGCAGGGCTTTATTGGCAAGTATATGGGGTTCAGCAACACCGCTGGACCAGAGAAGCACCAAGCCGTGGCGCTTCGTGTGAAAGGGGACATGTCAGCCTTCTTCAACTGTCGTATGGATGCGTTCCAGGACACTCTCTACGTGCAGGCCCATCGGCAGTTCTACCGCAACTGTGTGGTATCGGGGACTGTTGACTTCATCTTCGGTGACTCCTCCACCATTCTTCAAAACTGCCTCATCGTGGTGCGGCGCCCCATGGACAATCAACAGAACACGGTGACAGCACACGGACGAGAGGAGGAGAAGGAAGAGACCGCACTTGTGATCCAAAACTGCCGCATCGTCCCCGACAAGCGCTTGTTCCCTGACAGGTTGACGATCCCCAGCTACCTTGGTCGGCCTTGGAAGGCACGCTCGAGGACCATCATCATGGAATCAACCATCGGCGACTTGATCAAACCGGAGGGATGGTTGCCATGGGATGGCGACCAGTTTTTGAACACACTATATTATGCCGAGTATGGCAACCGTGGGCCCGGTGCCGGGACCAGCGGCAGGGTGAATTGGCCTGGGTTTCATGTCATCAACAGGCAGACGGCTCAAGCGTACACAGTGAATTCCCTAATCCAAGGTCACCGGTGGATCAAGTTTTCGGGCATACCCTATCTTGGTGGGTTTACAAATTGATGTCCTTCTTATCTACCTAATAAAAAAGTCGGAGATTGAGAGGTGGGATGTTCCTATGGGAGACTTCTTCCTTAATTTCATTATTATTGATTGATACTCCTTTAGTGGCATATGTTGTTGATTGATTCATATCTGGTGTTCTACTAAATTTTCTGACATCTTTATTTCTATATCCTCGTAACTTTCCTTCCTTCGTTTACGTGAAGTAGTGGTTGAATTACCTTTTGTGATATCGATCGATTGATATATTATGTTATATTAACACATGTCAGTTTGTTGTTACGTTACTTCGAGCAACGAAATTATGGATAATTCCTTTATTTCAGTTTATGAAAGAGATATAATAACCCGTTACGAGTGCATGTACTAATACAATGATTGACTCTATCAAAACAATAGGTTTAATGGAACCTTTTATTCGGTGATGTTATCTAGTCTTATGTTATAAACCCCAATGCCGCCATGATGTATACGAACATCCCCCTCATCCCTCAGCTTACACAACATACAACTCCTCCCCCATAACCGATCTAGTCGGCGTTCATCCCTATGTCTCACGATGCACCGACCTTCCCCATAGCCAGCGTTCATCCTTGCGTCTCACAACACATCCCCAGTCAGACAACTGCCTCAGCCTCCAAATGTCCAGCCGCCGACCGAGGAGTGGTCGGGAGACTTGAGGCTTACAGTGGAGTGCAGCACCCCCGCACTCAGGCGTGTTGCACCGACCTTCCCCGAGCCCGACACCTTGTCGTCCGATTCGACAGACTACTCGTTCATGGCCCAACTGTAATTTTATGTATTTTTTGTAAGTAACTATATTTTTGGTTTAACTTTTTTTTTTTGTCTACCATTAATCTTTTTTAAATTGGAGGAACAAAAATTTATTTCTTTCAACCAAGAGAAGAATGGCATAAGTAATTACTTTATACCTAATTGGCTCAAATTAAACACGAACGGTTCATGGCTAGAATCTGATGGTGTTTGAGGTGGAGGTTTCGTTTTGCACGAATATGATGGATCATCATGTACCGATGCCTTCATGGAAAGTGTTAACATCAAAGTTGAATGGTGAGGTGTGGCCACAATGGAGTGTTACACCACCAGAGTCTCGAGGTGGTAGCAGATCAATCAACCAAACGCGTTATGAGATTATTGATAAGGATTTGAATGTTGATCTAGATTCTATTGTGATCCGTGTTGCTTGTGACAGTGTTTAAGATCCTAAAAGAAGATCAGGTGGGGAAAGCCTGTATCGAGTATGTACCGATCTCTTTAACGTTCAAGTTAAACAGTCGTATCAAGTATCAACAAACAAAAAAAATTTGTAAACTAATAAATAATAATAATAAAGACTATTTATACCCAGGGTTTGTAATTAGCAATGGTCAAAATTGTCTAAGGAACACATCTACTAACTACTAATATGTTATCAACACAACTACTAACTATTAATATGTCGTCAACTATGTTGTAAGACCACCTTGGTCAATACTAAATGTACGTCTCGCTTTGGATCTTAATTTCTTTTCTAAAAACATATCGAATGCACTTGAAATATTTGCAAACTCACTTTTTCTTTTTTCTTTGAGATCAAATGTACTCATAGCTCGGCAAGATCCATCGACCTACTGAATTGTCACATTTATTACTTTTGGATGAGCAGGGATCTCTTTTTATTAAAACAAATATACAACCTTTATGTAATATACTCTTTTTTGAACAAAAAACAGTCACTGTTGAAGTATCAACAGTCTTGTTTCATTTATCTCAATACCAAGGTCATGTCGATCTACAGCATCGACAGAAACCATTGAAGAGTTGGAACACAATGGCAGCTCCACTTAAGTTCTCTCTTAGTTGTAATCTAGAGAACACTCGTGTGTATCTTCTTTATCTTGCCAAAAGCCTTCGCCTGATAGACCATGATCATTGTGATCATTTCGATGAAAATGGCGCATCTCCATGTTCTCGTGCTGGACTCTACCACTTATTTCCAGGCATAAACCATTTGTCATTCTCTTTCTTCGTTTTCCTTTGGCTGGATCTTTTCTAGGGCCTGTTGAAACAAAGACTGGCTGCAGACTAACGGTTGGATTAGGCTTTATACGATTTGATTCTCTTTCTTCAGGTCTTAATATACTGTACTCTGTGTCTGAAGCTTCTTCCTTATTCAAGATTACCTGAAAACAAAACAGAGATTAATGCAGTAGAACAAAACGTAAGTGCTATGTTCACGACACAACTGCAGGATATCTATCTATCTCCGGCAAAGCTTAAATTTAAAGTCCACCCAAACACAGACAAAAAATACTTAACTGCAGCATTATATCATGTATCTACAGATACTGCATAATTACACATGAATTATAATTAAATAATATCAAGTCTGGCATAAAAAGCCTTCATAAGCACAAATATGTCTATTGAAGCAAAGAAAAAACTTGCATCAGAAATGGATAGTATCAAAAAAAAAAATGTAGTGCATTTTTCAATTAGTTCTCACAAGTTGATAGACTGATGAACTGCCCATCGAACTGGAACCAGAATACAGAACAAATGGACTTCTTAAGACTGCTTTCCTATGCATAATCTAAGCCATTTAACTAGTACCACTTTCACCTTCAACCTACATTAATAATGTTACGAAGAACATCCATATTAGAGGTTATTTATCGAACAAGAAGAAATCAGAGGAACGAACTTATGAAGCAGGAATATGGATAATGGATATATATGCTAATATGACATCTTAAAAAAAATAAGATACCATTATGAATAAGGCAATAAAAAAACATTTCAAAAATACAATATTGCATATGATATATATAATATAGTAAATAATATGACAACAAAAGGTATCATATATATGATACTTTTATACGATAACAAAAAAATTAGTAAATAATAACAAGTAATTAAGTAGCATTCGTAATATATGAGCCATGAAAGAGAGTAATTTTAGTGACAGTACTCAAAAAATATAGAAAAGACAACAAGATCTAATAAAATATGAAGTGAGATTTTTAAGTTATCTTCATTAATTATATGATGATAATACAAAAGGCATATATGTTATATCTGATAATATATTTGTCTCTTCTATAGAAGTTCCAACATTCAAATATTACAAAATTCACTGAAACTTTTTTCATCAGTATCCATTATTCATTAAAAAAGCATTCTGCTCCTTTAATTACTTGTTTCACTAAATAAAGCTCAATTGACCAGACAATGGCTTGTTGTCATGATCAAAAATGGAAATTTTGATAAGTATCTTAGAAATATCCTAAAAGTGCCCTACATTATACAACCAACACTGATATTGCATGTACCTGAAGTATCCATTTTTGATATGTATGAGCAAGCTGCATAGAGAAAATGTCATGTTTCTAGACCCTACATGTTTACAATCAAGTATAGTTTATAGCATTATGAAGACCAATTATTGGAGCAGTAGCAACAGTAAACATATACTTAAAAGGAGCAATACCACAAAATGATAGGACAAATAAACAATTTTCCATCACTTTAACTAGAAATTACAATTGCCAAACTACAAGTCACCAACCTTGCGGCCTAGCAAATCAAATGTGACAATAACTTTTCTCTTTCTTGCTTCAGCAGCTTCTTCAATTTCCTTTTGCTTTTTCTGTAAAAGCTGCTTCTCCTGAAGTACAGAAGCTTAATTGAGATCAATTCCATGCAACATTAAGGCATCTTCACAATAATGATACCAATATTACATAGAAATTTCAGCATTCAACAGCATGATATGGCTTCTTTACAGCTTCGTAAACAGGTAAACCCATAAAATCCAATTGTAAACAGCAAGAATGAACTTCAACTCGGCTGATGAATGATAAAATTTTGTTAAAGCAGGTTGATTTGACCTTGTCCAACTTGTAATGACACAACTTGAGTGTTCACCTTCTTAATTGGTTGTTGATGCTTGTGAATTGATTGTTGCATTAGGCCATATCCACACATCAACTTTTTTAGATCATCTGTTGAACTTGCAAATCAGGTGAGCAAACAAACATTATTGATTTTCTACTTCAATATTTTGTAATGCTGATGTTTGACATGATGTGCATACATGTTGTTCAAGAAAGAGTTGTAAGTCAGCTATCCTCAACCTCCAGATATGTTATTAGCAGATTGATACAGCTATGAAGGATCGAGAGAAGATATAGGTGGGTTATAGTTGTATACTCTTTCTCAGTGAAGTTTGCTGAAATATAATTAGCCTGCCCGACTTCATAACCATAGTCAGCCTTTTTGAGCACCAATTTGTCTCTCTATTTGGGGTAAAATCCTCCAAGACTCACTAAAGCAGTAACGAATATACCTACTTCAATGTAGAAGAAGACCTACTCTCTTGCTATATGGCCTTGGCTTCTGTGGATAGGATGGGGATTCTCAAGTATTGTCCATCTGACTTGACACAACTATTGATCATCAAATTGCAACTAAACAAAATCCTACTATAATTAGGCATCATGATGAATACTATACATATAGTTCTTTAGTCCATTTTAGAGGTAGGAAACAACTATCAAACTCTATCAAATCACTGTAGGGGCTGGTTTGCAGTTTGCACATAGACAAGGTAAACCTATAATGATTTGTCTACCAATTTAGTGCTGAACCCCTCAAAATTGATCTATAGGGCTCAGATAGGTTGATTTTGATATATAGCTACAACTCAGGACCAGAAGTATCTTTATACTAGCAAACAACGCTATGAGATGGACGCTAATGTGAAAAGACTATATTAATGTCCACGTAGCTGATATTGAAGTCAGGCCTAGCTCTTGAAGTCAAGTCTACCATCAGGTTCAGTTCATTATCGAAGATAAAATTTTCAACACCAGTGTAATAGCTTTGGCCAAACCAATAGTGGCCAAAGTTGCCCAATCTAGGCCTCCAAATCATCCCACAAAAAAAACCGACGACTTGCGACCAAATAGAAAGGAATGTCAATGTCTACTTAGCACGTAACATTTGGAAGAACAAAATGTTAACAGTTAACAGGAATGCCCATATCCATTTCACTGATGCAAAAAAATCAGTCCAATGAGCAATAGCATCAACTTTCTGTTAACATAGAATGTTTGTGCCATTTTATTCTCATCAAAAGGAAATCAAAATGATAATTTCCTAATGTCTATTACTTAGGGTAACTTGAATATTTACTATCTAGATTTACAAACTGAGAATCTAATGCTTATGCTTACGATAACTTCCATATGAATCTCCAAACCACTCCTTGTATCCAATTTTAAGTCCATTTCAGTTGTTAAGCCTTTTATTAGTGATATATATTCAGTCATGATTACTCATTGGTGCTTCTACTAAGCCTTCTCTGACTAGCATTAAGCAAATAGAGAGATCATAAATGTTTGATGAAAAACCAACTAGGAAATGTTCCAGATCTGAGAAATTCTGTATAGCAGACTAGTACATCAGAATGCTTTTCTTTTCCAGTATAAATGATTCAAGAAAATGGTGAGCCAACGACTACTTGTTGATTATTTATCTTTGAACAGAGTTCCAAAACCAAAATCTTATTGTAATCAGGAAACAAAAGCAGTTTGAAGAAAAGCACAATTTTGAAGAAACTTGATGCAATCAAGACATGGAAAATTGATGGTTTAAAGAATAAGACCTCTGTGGAGAGCCAGCTATTTCCTTCGATCTCATAATAGTCACTCTGGTCATCAATAACTTTAGTCCTTTCTGTAGAGTTCCTATCATAATCTACAAGCCTTTTTGCATATGCTTCTGCTGCAGCTTCAGCTTCAGAAAGAGGAACTCCGGGGTCAGAAAGACCAGCATATGTACTGCCTTCTCTCAACACAAGCACACCGCAGAAACTGCAGGGACCCTCTCCTTCTTGTTCGCATATGATCTTGCCACAAGATAAACAGTTGCTCACGAGCTTGTGCCGTCGAGCTTGACAAGAACAGGGCTTTCCTTGCTGGAAAACAACAGACCCCTTTGCTGCCTCAGCAAGGGTGACAGTTTTTCCACCCTTTTTCTTTTTTGGAACACTTGAATTTCCTTTAGATGCACCTCTGGACCCATTTTCCGTTTGATTGCCATGAATCACTGTTGAATTTATGTCTTTAGACGGCCTTGATTGCTTTTTGGCTGCAACAACCATGCCTTCATCTGCCGGTGGCTTCGCATAGGCTTGAAACCCTGATGCTTTTATCTCTGCAACTTTGGCAGCAGAATCAACAAACCCCCTCTTTTTCATGTATTCTTGAATCATATCTTCTCCAGCTTCCAGGCCAATGATATTCTGCAGAATAAGGGCATCGCAAACCTTACTAGCAGAAGACTTTCTGATATATAAGGATCGAAGGTCATGATGACCATCCTAAGAGTCGCTTATTTGAGGATGGAAATCATTATTGCCGAAAAAGCAAAACATATAGAGGGGAGAAAGAAAGGGATACGAACGGTGAGGTAATCGGCGGCGTCTTGAGGCGGGGCGAGCTCGCAGAAGGACACGAGACCGCGGATGAGATCCCCGTCCAAATCTAAGCCAGTTTCAATCCTCCCGCAGAGTTCCACCAACGCCTCCTCCAACCATTCTCCCGATCCCATATTTCTGCCTCTGGATCCTGTTCCCTCCACCGTTTCCTAGGGCAACCCATTATAAAGGCCAACATCGTTGAGGGCTTACGCAAGGAAAGAAATTTCAGGTACCGGGACCCGTACCAGACTACGGGTCCGGTCACTCAGCTGGAGGAGGGGGAAGAAGAAGGAAAAAGGAGGTCGGAAGAAGAAAAAAGAAAGAAAGGAAGGAGGAGGCAATGAAGGAAGAGGAATACCGTAGGTGAGGCGGCGGCGGGCAACCGGCGGCCGCGGGCGACGGGCAAGGGCGCGGAGAGGGAGAACGCGCGACTGCGGTGGCGCCACAACGCAGAGTTAGGGCTCGCGACTCCTCCGATTGCTGGATTAACAAAGATGAAAAATCAATGGATCAACCAATCCGATTGCAGAATTGATAAAATAATAGCATACTTAATAAATATACATAATAAATTTATTAAATAATAATAATTTTACGTTGTTTAGGTGATTTATCCAAAAAAAAAAAAGTATCTTTTCACTTTTTGCTATTATTTTAAACACCAAAAGACCCACAAACTTTAAAAAATAAAATAAAATTCCTAAAATGTCTCGTAAGATATACAATCCTTAATTTAAAAGAGATTTGATCCCAATATCTTACGATAAACTATTAAAATATTTCACAGTTAAATTAGTTAACATATTTTTATGATACTTTAATAATATTTAAGTTCATATAAATATTCAAATAATTTAGTGAATTAAGTATATTTTCTTTAGGAAAATATCATACCTCATGTCTGCCTATCGAGTCTTTAATAACCATCGATATGGAGCAGAGAGATAATTGCATGAGCATTCATATAAGATTACCAAACATAACTCTTTGTAATAGGTTTGCTTGACCATCAAGCATTAGAGTCATTAACGATTTTTCTTTCACTAGAGTTTAAGCTTATAGCTACTGAACTTAATGATTAGTCATATATGTTAAATTGCTATCTTTATATCTATACTGATATACTAGAGGTTGGGTTTCAATTATCCCTCCATCTTTTCTTTTTCTTTTTTTATTAAGGACATTCTTATCCGAAAAATCTCATCTATCAACCTAGCACCCAACTCATAATGTTACTTTACAAGTTTCATCGAGGAATATCTCGATATCAATATTATCCCGATATTGATATTATCATATACATATTACAATGTTTAATTCAGGACATCAATCTTTTACCTTTTGGCCTAACATGAGTGTAGGTTTTCAAGCTGTAATAAGGACTAAAATGGAGGATTCTTTTGAATCTCTTGAAGCAACAAAGAGTCTTTTAGCTTAGTCTTTGTCAATACGACCCTTTCCCTATGAGATTGATCGGAGCTAAAAAGGGATAATTAACCTAAATCACCCAAGTTTTGTCCAACTTGAATGTCATTACTTAGATAAGCCAATATTAGCTCATTGAAGCTATGTTGTGTCCCATCTCTAAGGGTTGATAGTAAGACTTCAGTCTCTATTTTTTTACGTTATCTTTTTTATCAAATATGAATCTCGATGTAGCATTCATTCAAATCACCAACAAGAGGAGCTTTGCATGACTCATGAGGAAGCACCTCAACCTCTTAATTGAGTCCTTCCTTGAGTTGGTTCAAAAAGATCTAGCGATTAAATATATATAAAGTAGTAAAGTAATACAACATTCAAATGATTCAAAAATTAAATATATTTTCTCTCGAGTAAAAGTATACATTTAAAAAAAACTTAAGCAAAGAATTAATTTATGGAAATAATTAAATAGTATCATCAAATATTACTATATTGATTATGTAAGATACTTAATAAGTCGAGACAACTAAGGACCCAAATAGGTATTGGGCGATGAAGTGAAGCACTCTTCCATGCTCTTAAGAGGACATGGAAAGTTCCATGTGTTGGGCCGATTACATGACGCGCTTTTCCTTATCCTCTCACGTAGTATTGGCTTCAATATACATCTTTTACTTGATCTTGCAAAAACGAAACTATTAAATCCTTTCAAGAGTAGCCATCACTCCGTACAGCTCTTCTTCTTGTATCTTTCTATCTCTCGCACTATCAACTTCTGGAGCGATGCTCGATAAACGAAGATTCCATGTTTCATATGCTTCCTAACTAGATGAGGATGGCAGCGTGTGGTTGAGATACAATTAGTGTCTTCTCTGGTTGGTAAGATGTGTTTTTGTCTCATTTGCCCCCTTCATTTCATTAATGGGACAGGTCGTGATTAGTTGACGAGGTTCTTTCCTCTCACAACGATGATGGAAGTTAATATGAGATGTAGCTATTAACGTTTTTCTAGGAGGTGGAAGTATGTGGCTCGCCTAACATGCATGCGGTGGTTCACGAGACGATAAATAGTCCTATATATTTTAATATCTTAAATATTAATTGCTAATAATAATATTTACTCTCATTTATTAAATATTTAGAGTTTGGAATCTATAATTTTAACCTATAAAATATTGATCTAATAAAATAATAATTAGCTTAGCCACAATCCACTAAAATTAAATTCTTAATTTTCGAATATATATATATATATATATAGGAGACTTGACTACAAGGAATATAATAACGTATTAGGGACGCAAGGAGGAATAGATCATCCGCCATAGCGTCAATGCTTTCCTTTCGGGGCCCACCGCATGTCTCTTTTGTGTTACGAATGAGAAATTGACTTGAGTGGCGCAGCGTGGCCTGTGCTTGTTTAATTCGTTCGATCACATCGGACACTGAGGTAAAAAGTGCTTCGTGGATACTTCCATTCCTCTCTATCTCTAAATTTTGTCGGCTGGAAAGGATCTCTCTGTTGTGGGCTGCTGCCTTCGATCTTATCGAATCGCTTGTATGCCGAGGTTTGGTGTGTGTAACTCCTTTTGGTGGCTTAAAATGCCGTAGGGTGAAAACAATATATAAATACATGATTGTAGCCATTTGGCTATGCTTTTTATGCCAGGCTTCGAATGGAACAACGCGATCGGTCTTCTATTTGACTTTTGCTTGATCATCTTAGATTATTATACGCTTCGTATTTCCAAACGTCCACATCGTAGACCTCCTTTACCCGTCAACATAATAATGACGGGAAGAATAATTCGTGCGTAGCAGTGATACTTGTGAGACCTCACGGAGACATGCATCGTCGCCGCAGTCGTCTCTTCCAAAAGGAACGACGACGACGCCTTCTTTTTTACCACGCTTCTTCCTGCCGTAGAAAAGTGACTTAGCTTTGCTAATTCTTCTGTTTCTTATGATTATGCTACTTCGTACGTTAGGAGATCCATCACCCTACGAGTGGTTAAGCCATCTTTGCTTTGTGATATGATAGAATATTTGCGAGTGTAGGACGACGGAGCAAACCTCTCACTGGAAGAGAGTCTAAAGGGGAAAAGGAGTGGCGAATGATGCGTGCGCAGATTGCAAGAAGCCAAAGGTTGGTGGCACGTCGCAGTAGTGGAGGATAGAAAGGTGCCTAAACTCATTCCATCACTGCCGACCCACAGCTTTGGACAAGCATCTGTCTGAGACAAGGAATGATGGTAATCGCTCGTCACTCGATGCACTAAATTACCGTGAGAATCGGGAATCATATCATACGGTAAACAAGCGATGGATCACCTAATATTTCCCATATTTTTTTTACTTTTACCGAGCATAGGAGAAGAATCTTATCCTTAATCATCAGTCACAGGCTCACCACCGCACACCCGAGCACACCATGCCATCGCACTAATCTTCTATGCCATGGTGTAGCACTACCATTCTTTTCTTTCTTATATATTACTTCACTTGCCTGCCACCGAACCTTCCTTGTCTCCTCCATTGACATTTCTACTGCGTTCATCCCTCAATTTGCGTGTGGTTTTGAAGAAGATGTCGGGCAAGGACTGCGGCGACCACGGCAAGTGGTGCAAGCTCCGGAAGCGCTTCTGGCGCATCTTAGGGTGCATCGTCGGCTTCATAATTCTGATCCTTCTCATCATCCTCATCATCTGGCTGGTGCTCCGCCCCACCAAGCCCCGGTTCTACCTGCAGGGCGCGGTGGTGCTGCAGTTCAACTACACCGGCCCACCCAGCAACCTGCTCTCCACCGTCTTCCAGGTCACCATCGCCTCCCGCAACCCCAACGACCGCATCGGCATCTACTACGACCGCATCTTCGTCTACGGCGCCTACAAGAACCAGCAGATCAGCCTCGCCACCGCCCTGCCCCCGATGTACCAGGGCCACAACGACGTCGTCATCTGGTCGCCCTACCTCTTCGGCCCCAACGTCCCGGTGGCGCCCTACCTCTGCGACGCCCTCACCCAAGACAAGGCTTCCGGCTTCCTCATCCTCCACGTCAAGATCGACGGCCGCATAAGATGGAAGGTCGGCTCCTGGACCTCCGACCACTACCACCTCTTCGTCAGCTGCCCGGCCTTCCTCACCTTTCAAAACGGGAGGTCAGGATCCGGCGCTACCGTCAGGTTCCAGCAGATGTCCGCCTGCAGCGTCGAAGTCTAAGGACGCCGAGCTCCCGTTTGTGTCTTTAGCAGGTTTTTTTCTTCTCTTTAGGCTTAATTAGCCGTAACGCACGCTGTTCCATGTTATGTAGCAGAAGGCCAGGCTGTGTGATAGACACATTAAGGGGAGGAGGATGATGATGGGAGAAATTAATAATGGTTTATAAATTCCACCAAGATCGATTGATGTATTTGCAAGCCAAATGTTGAATACTAAGCATCACATGTTTATATATATATACATCTGATGATTGGGATGACACTATCTAACCTTTTTTCTTTTGTGCATAACAATACAAATAACAGTGCTTTTTTTCTCGATTAGAACTAATAGAAAACTGTATTGATCAAGATGAATCACCAATTGGTGCTTTAAAGTAGGCGATGGGTGCATGAAGTTGGCACCACAAGGTAACCGATGGCCACTTTGTCCGACCCAATCAAACGCTTGACGCCATCGATGTTATGCTTAGTAATGCCGAGCCGGAGGAGGGTGGAAGAAGGACCCACGAACTCCCATAGTCTCCTCATACTGGTGGAGCATGTAGTAGTGGTTGGTATCTCGGTCTCACTCCAGCGTACTCGATTGATGGGTCGAAAGCGTGACTTGGAAGGAAAGAGACAACAAATTGGAGACCCTAAACGAGCAACACAAGGAAAGAACACTGTATTCCGACTTCATGATCGAGAAATGCTGAGCTTGGCACCACGAAAGAGAGCCTTCCTATGGTCCGATAGATGTTACTCATGCTCTACATCTTGTTTGTGATGTCACGGCAGGTTCTAATTGATGGGGATATAAACAGGAATAACCTTTGTATAGGAACAAATACTAGAAGACCAAAATACGCAGCGGAATAAAATGGAAACACAATCAAACAGAACACCAAGATATACGTGGAAAACCCCTTCAATGTGAAGGGTAAAAACCACGGGGCAAACTAGAGATAATCCACTATGAGAATAATGAATATACAAATCTCAATCTCTTGCCCAAAACCCAAGCAACAACCACAAGAGAATAACTGGGATACAAGGATCACGTTACTGCCCACAATATCTAAAACCTCCCAAGTAATCACAGCAAGAGCCTACTGTAGATTTGATCTAACCTGAGATGAGAACACTGCTAGATGATTGTGAACAGTCTCTCTGCGTTGTCCTTGTCTTCTTCCCTTTCTTTCTCTTCCTCTTCTGCCTTGTTCTCCTTCTTCTCTTTGGAATCTCGTCGCTACAAAGATCAGCCTCGTTGCTGCCTTTTTATAGCTTTAATCTGCCTCTAAAACGCAGCCACCACACCCCCCTAATCTTAATTAGGGTTAGGTTAAGAGGGGGTGTGAGCTGTGGGCTGATAAAGCCCACATGGGCTGAATATGGGCCATCAGCCCAACAACCTCCCCCTTCAGCCCATAAGGGAGGCTGTCCCATGACTCCTCAATGTGAAGCCATACCGACCAACTGTCGGCATATCTCCTGTCTTTCTTTTGTTAAGGTCTCCGTCAACATGTCTGCTCCGTTGTCATCTGTATGAATTTTCTGAAGCTGCAACTGCTTCTCTTCAAATACATTTCGAATCCAGTGGTATCTGACATCTATATGCTTTGACTTGGAATGAAACATTGGGTTCTTACACAAATGGATGGCACTCTGGCTGTCACAATGCATCACATAATTTTCATGTTTCAGCCCCAATTCTTGTAAGAATTCTTTCATCCATAACATTTCTTTGCATACCTCTGTAGCAGCAATATATTCTGCTTCTATGGTGGAGAGAGCAATACACCTTTGTAACCTGGATTGCCATGACACAGCTCCCCCTGCAAAAGTAAGTACATAACCTGAAGTAGACTTCCTCGTATCTATATCTCTTGCCATATCTGCATCTGTGTAACCTGTTAACGCAGGTGGTCCACCTCCAAAGCTTAAACAAACCTTAGAGCTCCCTCTGAGATATCTAAAAATCCACTTCACTGCTGCCCAGTGCTCTTTGCCTGGATTTGCAAGAAATCTGCTAGTAACACCCACTGCATATGCGATGTCCGGCCTCGTACATACCATTGCATACATTAAACTTCCAACTGCTGAAGCATAAGGAACCTTTTGCATTTTCTCCTTCTCCTCATCACTTGACGGACTCTGTTCTGAGCACAACTTGAAGTGACCTGCAAGAGGAGAACCAACTGGCTTAGCATTGCTCATACTAAATCTTTCCAATACCTTCTCGATGTATTTCTCCTATGACAACCAAATCTTCTTGTTTTTCCTGTCACGAGAAATCTGCATGCCTAGTATTTGCTTTGCTGGCCCCATGTCCTTCATTGCAAAAGACTCACTCAGTTCCTTCTTCAACCTGTCAATTTTAGACATATCTTTTCCAAGAATAAGTATGTCATCAACATAAAGTAAGAGAATAATAAAATTCTCACCAAACCATTTGATGTACACACAATGATCTGAAGCCGTTCTTTTGTATCCATTTTCTGTCATAAATGAATCAAACTTTCTGTACCACTGTCTTGGAGCTTGCTTTAGCCCATACAAGCTCTTCTTCAACTTGCAGACAAAATTATCTTTACCTTTGACTTTGAAGCCTTCTGGTTGCTCCATATAAATTTCCTCCTCCAAATCACCACGAAGGAAAGCTGTCTTCACATCTAACTGCTCAACCTCCAAGTCCTGGCTAGCAGCAATACCAAGAGCAACACGAATAGAAGACATTTTAACAACAGGAGAAAATATCTCTTCAAAGTCAATACCTTTCTTTTGACCAAAGTCTTTCACAACCAATCTAGCTTTGTACTTTGGTTGAGAACAATATTCTTGAGTCTTCAACCTAAAAACCCACTTGTTCTTCAAGGCCTTCATTCCATTTGGTAGCAACACCAAATCATAAGTGTGGTTCTTCTGAAGAGCATCCATCTCTTCCTGCATAGCAACTAACCACTTCTCTTTCTGCTCACTCTCAACTGCTTCCTGGTAACTCTCTGGTTCACCTGCATCAGTAAGCATCACATACTCATCTGTAGAGTATCTTCTGGAAGGTTGACGTTGTCTAGAAGATCTTCTCAATTGAGGTTCGGCGGGAACTTGCTCTCCTACTTCTTCTTGCTCAACATGTCCTGCAGGTAAATCAATATCAGGCTCTACACTATTTTCCTGCACATCTCCCCCATCACCCTGATATACTGGAGGAATAATTGGGTCACAATCTGCTAATCCTTCTACAGAAGTCTTGGCTGGTGCCTTCTTCTTCAAATCCTCAAAGGTTTGATCCTCAAAGAAGACCACATCTCTACTCCTGAACACCTTCTGCTTTTCTGGATCCCAAAGCCTGTAACCAAACTGATCATGTGAGTAACCAAGAAAAATACATTCTTTAGACTTACCATCTAGCTTGGACCTCTCATTATCTGGAACATGTGCAAATGCACGACAACCAAACACTCTCAAATGCCTATAGGAAACATCTTTCCCTGACCATACATGCTCTGCAACATCACCATCTAGGGCTATACATGGTGATAAGTTGATCACATCAACTGCAGTCCTCAAAGCCTCATCCCAAAACCTTTTGGGTAGCTTGGCCTGTGAAAGCATACATCTGATCTTTTCCATGATGGTGCGGTTCATCCTCTCTGCAATTGCATTATGCTGAGGTGTACCAGGAATTGTCATCTCATGTTGGATCCCATGCGACCTGCAATAGTCATTAAACAATCCCATATACTCACCACCATTATCTGATCTTATGCATTTCAATTTCCTTTCTGTCTCCCTTTCAACCCTAGCATGAAACTCTTTGAAGACATTAATAACCTGATCTTTGGTCTTCAAAGCATAAGCCCAAACTTTCCCGGAAAAATCATCTATAAAAGTGACAAAATAAAGTGCACCACTTATACCAAGAACATCAACAGATCCACCAGGAGTTTTTGTCCTCAAAGGACCACATACATCTGTATAAACACGGTCTAAGGCATGCATTTTTCTAGACAAAGCAACACTAGCAAATGAAACTCTATGTTGTTTACCAGCCAAACAATCAATACAAGGGTTCAGATGTATACCTCTGAGATCTGGTAATACCTCTCTCTTGGAAAGAGCTTGCAGCCCCTTCTCGCTCATGTGTCCCAATCGCCTATGCCACAACTCCATACTGAAGTCTTTCTCTGTAGCATTTAACTGCTCACCATAAGCTTTAGCCCGCAACCTGTACAAAGTATGACATTTCTTTCCATTAGCTATAACAAGAGAACCCTTACTGAGCTTCCATTGCCCTCTGTGAAATCTGCTTTCATACTCTTCATCATCTAGTCTTCCAACTGAAATTAAATTTAGCCTCAAGTCAACCACATGCCTCACATCCTTAAGTACCAACTTACAGCCAATGTTGGTCTTTAAATGGATATCACCCATGCCAATGATGTCTGCTGTGCCATAGTTGCCCATCTTGACAACACCAAAGTTTCCAGACCTGTATGTAGCAAAAAACTCCCTCCGTGGTGTAGCATGATAAGAAGCACCTGTGTCAATCACCCACTCAAGATCCTGACACACACAAGAAAAAATATCATCAGAAGGAGACAAAATCAAATAATCACCACCCTGCACTGTAGCTGTAGTATTATCCTTTGACTCTGTAGACTCCACTTCTTTTCCCTTTTTCTTGTTCTTCTTAGGTTGCTTACATTGGTTCTTGTAATGTCCTTTCTCACCACAGTTATAGCAAACAATATCTTTTTTTGATCTTGACTTGCTCCTACCCATACGTGAACTGCTTCTAGACTTTGACCTTCCTCTGTTCTCTGAGATAAGTGCCTGTGAATCATTCTGAGATGTTGTCGAACTCTTTCTTCTCAACTCCTCATTCAACAAACTGCTTGTTACTTGACTCATAGTGACAATACCATCTGGCGTAGAATTACTAAGGGAAACCACCAGTGTCTCCCAACTTTCTGGTAATGAACTGAGAAGTAACAATGCCTGCAACTCATCATCAAGAGACATTCTTATAGAGGATAACTGGTTAGTAATACTCTGCATTTCATTCAAATGCTCAGCAATAGAAGCACCCTCTCTATATTTTAGGTTCACAAGTTTTCTGATCAAAAAAGCTTTGTTGCCAGCTGTTTTTCTTTCATAGAGACTTTCCAATTTTTTTCAAAGAGAATATGCAGAAATTTCAGTAGAAACATGGTGAAATACACTATCATCAAGCCACTGTCTAATAAATCCAATTGTTTTTCGATCTAACCTCTTCCACTCATCATCTATCATAGTTGTAGGTTTTGCACTATCCCCTTGCAAAGGTCCATACAAATCTTTGCAATATAAGAGATCTTCCATTCTTGGTTTCCATATCATCCAATTATTTCCATTCAAACTAATCATGCGAGAAATATTACTGGCCTCCATGTTCAAATACAAAAATTAAATCACCAAAACCCCGCTCTGATACCAGTTGATGGGGATATAAACAGGAATAACCTTTGTATAGGAACAAATACTAGAAGACCAAAATACGCAGCGGAATAAAATGGAAACACAATCAAACAGAACACCAAGATATACGTGGAAAACCCATTCAATGTGAAGGGTAAAAACCACGGGGCAAACTAGAGATAATCCACTATGAGAATAATGAATATACAAATCTCAATCTCTTGCCCAAAACCCAAGCAACAACCACAAGAGAATAACTGGGATACAAGGATCACGTTACTGCCCACAATATCTAAAACCTCCCAAGTAATCACAGCAAGAGCCTACTGTAGATTTGATCTAACCTGAGATGAGAACACTGCTAGATGATTGTGAACAGTCTCTCTGCGTTGTCCTTGTCTTCTTCCCTTTCTTTCTCTTCCTCTTCTGCCTTGTTCTCCTTCTTCTCTTTGGAATCTCGTCGCTACAAAGATCTGCCTCGTTGCTGCCTTTTTATAGCTTTAATCTGCCTCTAAAACGCAGCCACCACACCCCCCTAATCTTAATTAGGGTTAGGTTAAGAGGGGGTGTGAGCTGTGGGCTGATAAAGCCCACATGGGCTGAATATGGGCCATCAGCCCAACACTAATGACAGCCGTATTGGAAATGAATACGTATATTTATCAGATATTAAAATGACTAGGAATAATAAAAAACAAAAACAAAAGTGGGGAACAACTAAATCACTATAGATATGGACCGAGTTAGAGTCTCACTTAGAAAGACAAGAATAGATTATGACGATTGAATAATAAGAAGAAGCTAGAAAGAAAGAAGGAATAAGGGGAAAAAGAAATGAAACATGAGAAACTTATCACTCAAAATACTTAAAATTAACTGATATGTAAATTGTTGTTAGGATCCATTGATTAAGCTTAGCTAAATCATGGTTACATGAGATTCGTTGAGTCCTAATATAATTATTATTTATTATGGCTCTTCCGACAGTAAGCCAAATCATCTAACAGATAGTGTTGATTATCCAAACGAGATGATTAATTAGATTCTTACAAGCATGATAGACTAAATTTATCTTTCGTGGATCCCAAAACCTCAAAAGGGGCATAAACTAAGCAAATTCTCATTCGGTGTGACTCTCTACATAAGAAGCCTACTGTAGACAACTAGCTTGTTTTGAATGGATCATACACCAAACCATGTTCGAAGAATTAGTGATCGATATGATTGGGTCCAAATAAATTTGAACTCGTTATGATTAAATGATTTGGATCACTTAGGGAGAAAAGGGTGTCAAATTGACTTTTTGACGCAATTGACTTATAATAGATTTCGATCTAATCGAATTATATCTATCAAATTTTGGGCTCCAGCCCATGTAGAATATTGGGCCGAGCTCCAAACCTTTTTTGTAGTACAAGAGCATCAGTATTCAATTAAATCAACATTGTTACATATTGCAGACAAAGTTTGCTGCAAACTATTTCCTAAAATTAGTGGTTGTTTTCCTAATTCAAATAGCGTGGTATTACGTTGAGTTATACGGTTGTACGATTTACCGGAGAAGCAAGACGTGTTGAGATGCCATGCACAAATAATAAACGAGATTTCTATTTGCAATGTATTTTCTTTGTTATTTATAACCTAATTTTAAGAATTTTTAATATCTCTAAATATTCCCTCAAATTGTCACTTAATTTCAACAAACCCTTTCAACTTCTTCCCCTTCGGAGGGGATGCAATTAGAGTTTGATGCTTTAAGAGACAATTGATCGGCGGAGTACGAGAAATATATTTTATTATTTTTTAGATGATCGTATGAAATAAGGAAATTGCCAATAACAAAAAAGATTATCGATAACAATCACTATAATAAAGATGACCACGAAAATTAAGGACCATATCTTGGCCCTCCTACGGAATTCTTCAATCGATTCTCTATGATCTATCACTAGGAAAAGCTACCATATTCTTCAGAGTTGTCATCACGCCATATCTAACAGATAAACATATATAGCCATAGGATGAAGGCATTAGGGGTTGTGCACAAGTATGAGTGCCGTCCTTCCTTGTATACAAAGCCTCTCCGTAAACTGTTTGTCTCGGGATCGCTACCTTCTCTTATGCCCTCATCACAAGCTAGCAGGGCAACCTGTCCATGCTCTCTTTTTCCGAGCTCCATTATTAGCCACCCAGCAGCAGCTTTTGTTGCCAAGGGAGGCCCTCCTTGCCCACAACCTCCATCAAACAAATATCTCAGGACGGAGACACATCATTGCAAAAGCATCATTTCCCCAACATATATTGTCGTCCTTCATGCCATGCATGCAGTTTCTACTCTCTATGACTAGCAGTAGTTGACCAGTCCACCTCCTCATCTTAAGAAACCTGGATTTAAAATGAAAAAGATCGTAAAAAGAAAGTAAAAAAGCTCACTGCCTTGCTTCCTACAACTGAAGCATGCATCATCGCCTTGGTTCCTCCAAATCATCACTTTCAAATGATGATAGCGCCAAAAAACAGGGATATGATCTCTATCGGATAGACTAGCAATCATTGCAGATTGCAGAGCTCCCGGATCCGAGAATTCTCTTACTTCCATGCAGGCAATCTCACATGAAAGATTAACGAGGGTAAAGAAAAAGGAAAAGGCCGGATGGAGATTCTTACCGAAAGATAGTCCAATTAATGCAGGCTTCGTTTTACTAAAGACTGGAAAAGTTGATAGAGGTGGAGACTTTGTATGCTTATCTTTTGCAGATGCCAACAAGATGTTCTTTCCTTGAGCTAAAACGGAAGGTTTGGCAGCTTGACTTCTCGTGGACTGTCTGCATGCTTATCTTTTGAACCGGTTAGATCTACTGATGTTCTCAACATGGTATAACAGTTACAATATTCTTTGTCAGAATGCATTCCACGCTGTGTTTTTCGAGACACTGCCTTTGATTTTGATGCTGAAACTATTGTCCACTGTTTATCTTTAAAGAGCATATGAATGCTCCAACGTAGTAACATATTGTAATTAAAATAGCCGACGAGATGAGCTGAAATAAACTTTCCTTCATGCATGGCTTCTCCTTTAGTTTAGGAGGTACGAGTTTCAGAAGTAAGTAAAACAGTGAAGGAGAGGATCATTAGCTTTGGACGAAGTAATTGGTCTCATCATCAGTATGTTCCGATTCATATACACTCGATCGATCATACATCCAGTTATCTATTATTACTTATCTGTCCGTTAAAGCCACCATGCATGGCTTTAGTGACGCCTTACTTTATCTCGGGGCAAAGCTCGAGGCCTTCGCCTTTCGTGTCGCCATGAATGCCACCAAGTATAAAAGCCTTGCGCTATAGCCAATGGAAGATTTTAAGCCCCTTAAACCCTAACAGGAGCCTTCTGGTACATGAAATATTGGAACCCCAAAAGGGCAAAAAAAAAGGGGTGAAACGACAACAATGTGGTCTCCTTCCAAATATTTTACGTGATCCAAGACGCATGCATCTTCTCTTTTTCCTCACATTGGCCCCGTCGTGAATCAATCCAACGGAACATGTCTCCTCAGTACGACAATTCATGAAGACTGACAGCTTAGAGGAGATAGATAATTAACAAAGAAGAAAGACGATGCTCACAGAACCAAGTACAGTTGCCTACCAACAAAAGCCTAGCGAAGCATCTAGCTATCCTTGTCGTAAACTAATTCAAAGAAGGCCTGCGCATTTTAGAGATGGTTTATATTCTTTCCGAGCTGGAAAGACCGACATGGTTGCCATTTTGCTGGATGTCACAAATAGACTACAGGACTGCAGTACGAACATTTTAATAGCCACTGAAGCAATTAAAAGGCGCACTGACATTGCTGATTCGAGTAATAATGAAAGATGAGATATTTTACCTGGGACAATTGAAGGATGGCTTCCGGACAAGGATTCATCTCCAACATCTTCTTTATCCGAAAAAGATAACGATGCTTTCGGCTGAACACCAACAAGACAGAAAAGTAGCAGCTGCAGTGTGTTGGTGGCATTCGAATTCTCTTGATATAAGCTCGCAAACGAAGCAGTGATAAACTTAGGTTGGCGCATTGCCAGTAGTAGGACATAAAGAATGAGAAGTTGATGCGGCCTCTCTGGTGGTGACATGTCGAGGAATTTGCTACACGGGATAGTTTAGTGTAGCGGACACCTAAATATGCTTGCTTTAATTGAATCATTTGATTTGATCTTGAGGCTCTTCTTTATGCTAGATAGGAACAAACACTGGGATACCCTAATGTACCCTGAAGGCTTCTCTAGCCTTTAGCTTCTGATGCTTTCCTGTGCCTCGTGCAAAGTTTGGCTATCGACCAGTTGGTTTGAGAAGCATCTTTGAACTTTTAGGTGGTCTTATGCTGAGGAAAATGATTCTGTAGCCTTGACGCAGCATACTGTTCTAATATTGTGTGTGGGGGGGAAAAACCTCGTTTTGGCATCGAACTGTTACTAGCAGATATTAGGTTTAAGGGTTGGAGGAGGAGGAGGAGAGAGTTAAACATTACAAGTGAACTTTCGGGAAAAAAAAAAAAATCTTTTTTTTTTTTTGAAATTTTCTCAAAAATGTCCTCATTTCTAAAATTACTATATATATATATATATATATATATATATATATAATATGTGAAATATTCTTAATTTGATGGACTGGTCCATAAGGTAAACTAATCCAGTGACATTGTTTTTATATTATGGTATAATATTTTTAGCAATGTCAGAAAATACTATAACATAAATAATATGCAGTGTTTTTGTATAAATTTTGTAATAACACTATGTTTAATAAAGGATAAAAGTAACAACACTATGTTATAATATATTCAGTAATATAAAAAAAATACTATAACACAATACAAAAATATTGTAATATAATATTTTCATATTACGTTGTAATGTTTTTATGATATTATTAAAAATGATGAAAATAATAGAAAATAAGAATAATTATTAAAAAAAGTTTTATTGAAAATAAGAAGCTTTAGCTTAAATACATTAAGCTGTTGCTCTCCTATTTATACAGATTATGATGAAGAATTTCTCTTGACAGCATAAAGGATTTTCAAATCCTCAACAGAATAGAGAGATTTCCTCGTATAATTAAGAAAATCTTATCTTCTATCAAAAATATTATAATGCATTGTAAAAACATCATAATCGGATCAATTAAACATGTAATAGTCAAATCATCCGACTCTTGATGAATTATTCTATATATTTCATGTTGCAACATTGATTATGAATATGAATCCACCACTCGTGTAACCTATTAGTTGATTCGGCTTTTGTCGATGCGTTTGGAATGACGACTGCACCACAGCGGGCAAGTCTGTGGCCATAAAGCTGTTACGATCACCTCCTTGGATATGTCTTGTTATGCCCCAGACAACGAGGCGAGCGAATTTGATGCTTTCGAGGCACACAAAGAAGAGTTGTTTACGTTACGACCAAGCTTTGCATCTTGTGGAGAATGAACCCTATCTCTGTACTACTTTTCTCTCGTGAAATCATGATATATATATGTATGTATATATATTTCTAACCCCCAAAGTTTCTTGCATTTCACTTCAAATACAACGCATGCAATCTTGGTTCGTTTCTGAACTTAATTATTCTCTTTTCTTACCTTTTTTCCAAGTAAATCCGCGGCTCACTAACAAACACATATAAAGTTCTTTTGCTTTATTTATTGGCACAATATGCACCACGATGAAAGAGAACAAAAGTGGCCTCAAACTTCACCCTTTTCAAGATCGAAGACGAGGGAGAATTATGTTAACATTTGGGACTTCAATATAAAAAAGAAAAGAAAAGAACAGACAGGATAAGCATGCGAAAGGGGAGGCCACATATGACATGTCCACTAATTTTAAAGCACTGATCTTTTGGAAAGCCAACACTGACCAAACAATTCTCTTCTTCCCACTTGGTTTTAGACGTAGCCTCCTCGTCCGGTGCTCTACGAGAACGGAGACTGTTGAGCCTCGTCAACAGGAGTCTATTGATACGTCGAGTTCTAATTAGATTAGCTACACACTTTATATTTTCTTTTCCCTTCAAATGATTGGCGACATAAAAAAAGAACTGTATTCCATGCAATCCACTTAATCATCCACTTGCATTCAGGGAGAGTGCGCATGAGAGAGAGAGAGAGAGAGAGAGAGGAGCGTAGATTATTATCTTTTTAGGATTCTTAAAGCACTAACTTTAAGATCTAAAGACTAGATGCTTAACTTTAATCTATTCCATGCCCCCAGCTGCTTTCCGGGGATGAGAATGTTGGGTTATTGAATCTAAAGCAGAGAAAAGAAAGGGATTCCTTTCCAAATCGAATCACCAAAACATCAAAAGTAGTGCCCTTTTCATATTTTCCAAGGAAGATCGTGCTTTTGCCTTCGAAAGCGACTCTTCTTTGCGTAACCCTCAAGTGGAGTCCTCTTGTGCATCCGTTCCACTATCTTTCGTTTTCGGTGATGCGCGTACACAATCCTGCAATCGATTCCGATCACCGTTCAAATCTAAGTCGAACCATAATCGAATTGATGAAGAACTAAAATCGAATCGGATTGATGGTTCAGTGGTTCCAATCCATTTAGAAACAGATTATGACGATTTAATTCCAATTCCAATTGTTTGGATTCGATTCTGAACCAGTAAAAAAAAAAAAATTAAAAACCTAAATATTCGAACATATCCTTTTAACAATTAATTGGAGAAAAAAAATTTAAAAATTAAAATACACGATTCAAGTTTACCGAAACCCAAACCATCGATTCCTGAACTATAATCAAAATCGTCTAAGGTCAATTTATTTTTATTTATTTTAAATTTAAATTTGGTAGAAACATAATCGATCCAATTGATGGACAATCAATCCTTCAATCGAAACTGAAATCATGTAGAATCGATCTATTTTTATTTCATATATAATAAAAGCAAAATTGTTAATTCTGATTCTAAATCAGGATAAGACTATTGATAATCATTTTATTATTATTATTATTATTTGGAGTGTGAAAGTGGACAATCTCATGAAGATGAAGCTCCTGCTTTGGTTGCATTCAAGTAAAGATCCTATAGTGAGGAAAAACCGATATGATGGATCGATTGAAAGTACAGTGAACCCACTTATGGCCATCTTCTTTCTCGTGCAAACTGGGTGGTGCAGAAATAGACAGGCGAATGCTTCTCGCTTTGCTGAAACGCGGCAATGCTTTTGATCCTTATGCAACACCCACTAAGGAAACAACTTTCTTTGTCAAAGCTTACAAATCGAGTCTACAGGACATACTCAAATATTCTGGGGATCTTTTGCAGGATTGAGTGTCCTGCGCTAATCATTATTGCTTCCACTGTCGGATTGAGTTTTAGGTTTTTCTTCTTGTGTAAAAAGAAGATTTCTTTATGCCTCACACTAACTCTCCATGTTTAAGATTTATGGTGATTATTTATTATATGGTATGAGAGATTTTTTATTTCAAAATAATTTCTTAAAAAAGCAAAATTGATGCCATATTATTGTTTATATTATGACTGGCGGAAACAATATTCTCAGTTTACAAATCTATGTTGATGAGCCCATTTTTAACTCTACCAGTGAGGATTTACTTCCATCCTTTGCCAAGAATTAACGTTCTTCTTAGAGATTCAGATCGAATGGTTGAAAGTTGAGATTCATATAAGCCAAACTAAGCACATTCCAAATGAAAACCATAAAGTAGATTAGCGCTTCCCTAAATTAGATTTTTCGTGAGTAGTAGCTTTGAGGGCAGGGATTCATTATGATGCAAAGCTTTAGGTGGACCCACAGGTATAATAAACAAGTCAGCGTAGAAGATTCATTCATACAAGACGAAGTATAAACAAGTCATACCTAATCTTTCCAAAAGCAATGGGGGTGGACCCACAGGTGTGTCCATGTCGAAGCGCGATCACCTAAATAAAGCAAGTCCATTGGTGGTAGATCCAAGTCAAGAATAAGGGGAACCCTACTACTTGGATTTGAATGGACTCCTCATCCTACTGGATTAGATAGGAGTATTAGCCCTCTTTGCATTGTAGAAGAATTACACAACTATTTTATGCAAATGGGAGATGAATAATAGTTCACCCACTGACTTGTAAGGTTGATTTTAATTCACTGGACAGCCTTAAGTCTTTCAACAATACATGTGGTTAAAGATCTATAAATTATGAATTTTGGAGAATATATTAGAAATTATGAATTGTATCCCTCTTTTCTGTTTTTGTTTTTCTCACTTCCAGTTTATATGGTACCGTTTTTCTTTCTTTTCATGGAGTCTAATATTTTTTCGTAAAAAAAAAGAAAAATCTGATACGAGTATTTTATCCTAAATGATTTAGTTCATAATTTAATTAAAATGTATCAGTTAGTGCATTATATATCATAATAACTTTTTGAATTTGATTAAATAGTTTATTGGAAATGAATGGAAATTAATTCTTTTGCCTTTAGGAGAGAGGTTAAAACAAAATATTCAGAAAGGCTATAACATATTATTATGTATTTACTAGAGATAAAAACTTGGCTTAGAGAGGAGGTCAAAAATACTATGAGATGGTCAATATAATCCCAAGAGAACTCGTAATTACTTACACAAAGATAACTACTAATATACAATCTTCCCCTACATGCAAACGTAACCTAAACACCATAGCTTTTGGTTCCTCTCATTCAAAGAAAAATATCGAACATATATCTCAAGATCTGAATAAACAAACAAATTATATTTCCTCAGGCAACTTAAAGAAGAACGCCCTGTCCACAGATTCAATCACCCCGGCATTGTCAAAGGTCCCGAGATCTATGTCGCCTGCGGCACAAACATTTAAATCTATCGAATGGCACGTATCCACATCCTCGGACGCTTCTTGCTTCTCGTCTTCGGCCTCGGCCTTCTGCTTAACTAGAGGCGAGCAAGCCCTTGACCGGGAATCGAAGCTTTCACAGCTCAAGATGACGATAGCATCAGAAAGACCAACTTCCTCACCACCGTAGCTCTGTAGCCTCCCTCCCTCCATGGCTCTCTTGATGCTCGCTAGAGTGTAGTAATCTACCTGCTCGATGTCTTCCATCGTGATAACACGGTGTGGGTTCTCGCGTAGGGCTTCAAAGAGGCAGTCGAGATAGCTACGACTGGCTTCTGCTCTCGACCTTTTATTCCGAGGGTCTTCGGTGGAGTCGGACCGTGTCGACGACAAGTTACCGAGTCCAACCGTGATGAGGTTGGTGTAAGAACCAAAGACGAGTCTGGCGAGCTCTCTAGCTATCCTCTCCTTGCCTGCGGTGTCACTTCCTTGAAAGAACAGCCACGTCTCCTCCTTTCTCTCTGAAGGCTTCCGCTTATCTTTCCTTCTTATCAATCCCGACCTGCACTGGAGGATGGTACTCGCGATCTCAGGTATTATATCCTGCTGCCAGCTGACCTTTCTCTCCAGTGCATTGCAGAGGGCATTTAGGTTCTCGGCATTGAGCGCCTTGAATCTGGAAAGGAACTCGATCTCCATGGTACCACTCGAAGAATTTGAGTTAGGGTTTGACTCGGGGTAAACACATGGTAAGATCGGCAATGTTTGCCCTGCATTCTCTCGATCGTTGATTCTTGAATTATGTTCAGGTTCCTCGTCGACAGCTTCTGCCACCAAGATGTGTCCTCTAGATGGGTGTTTTGCCCCGAGAGATAGAGTCCAAGGTTGGTGGCTCTGTTGCAAGCTGGGAATGTGATGACCGTACGTGCAGATGGAAGACGAAGATGGAGAAACTGAAGAGCAATTAGTTGTTATCTCAGATCTATGAGTACTGGTTTTATGGGATGAACCGCAGATGGAGTTCCATTTCCCGCATAGATCTTTTAGTCGGAGACAGCCCTGGAAGAGGAGAGAGAAAGGCATCTATCATTCGTATCTACTGTCTTAAGTCAAAAATAATATCGATCACAGATTAGATTACCTGATCGACGTTGTTTGCTCTGGTGTTCTCTTCTTTATATCTTTTGAGCCACGAAGGTAAGCTTGAGGATATCGAACCGTGGCTACCACAAGAAGGGTTGCGCAAGATTTCAACTTCAGCTTCAAAATTGATAGAAGAATCGGCGCAGCACGCGAGATGACTTCCTATTTCATCTTCTGCCGGAGGCAGAAGTTGCGCAGCTCCACCAATTTTGCTTCTCATTTGGTTTAGATCACTGAGGAAAAATTGGATACAGTGCTTGAGTTAGACAAAAAGGGTACCTATGTATATAAATTTACTCAAAAAAGTGTGAATTATCGAGACATTTGTTTCTCCATCTATGTTTTCTGGAACAAGTGATTCTTCATTAAAAGAAAAAGCCACTGCCCACTGTTCTGTTCTGGTGGATAAAATCCCATTTGCGATGAAAGAAATTAAGAAGAACATAAAGAGAATGAAGGAAAAAATTTCAGGCATCCAACTTTTGTAGTGTCAAAAGAAATGACTAGTGATTAAACTTTTAAAAGATTTAGAAGAAAACACATCCTGTATGCAAAAGATTAAATTGCTAGTGTGATAGTTGTTTAATCTAATCTCGAAATAAGAGAACAATCTAATTAAGGATAATAACTACTGAGTAACAAATGATTATTCTGGATGTTGACAAGTATGGCATTGCAATATATATACAGTGAAATCATAGAGAACATGATGCTGTACCTGTCACAGTCGAGGCTTAATCCTAAGCCTCCTGCAGGAATTTGAAGAGGCTGAAGGCCCCAGAGAGTCTCCAATGAAGGGTTCCCAATCCGACATCTCATGTAGGTCTGATATGTTGCGGCCGACACGAGGCAAAGCCTCTCATTACTATTTGCTCCCTCGAATCCACCACAGATCAAGTTCCTAATCTCCATGATTACATGCTCCAAAGGACAATAATAAGTTCTTCCCTTCTCCCCACGAACAATTCTGGACTCGGCAGCCCAGTTGAGATCCTTCAAGTACAAGACAACCCCTCTCTCCACGCAGCAACTCTTCACGAAGCACCTCAGCTCCCCAATCTTCTGATCAACCTCCTCCAATGGCATATGCTTAAACGAGAGGAGAGGGAGTGTTATGAACTGTACGTCCCTTAAACCCTCAGGCACCTCTTTTTTGTCCACTTTATCTATCACTGCTCCAACGACAGCCTCTGCGGTAGCCAAGCACTCTCCCACTATCACGATCCTCCTCCGCCTCCCGCTGACCAAAGTGTCAACGACACTCATCACATCCTCGTTCTTCACTTGAAGCAGAGACCTCGTTTTGGTCTTTTGTGGGGTGGTGAGGTGAGTGACGGAGTCCTTGGGCTTGCCAGGACTACGGGTGGGAGAAGCGGATGCACATATCTCCATGGATACGGCTTGCTCCACATTGCTCTTAACTTGAGTACTGGAGAAGCCAGCCTCTCTCATGACTCTACTCACGCTTGGGTCGTCGAGGATGGAGATGATGAGTTGCTCGAGCTCGATCTTGACCGCAAGCAGCGGCTGCTGCTGGCTTTCGATGGATCCGCGGCGCTGGTGGGCCTGAGCTCTCTTGAAGGCCGCTACGAGGGCGTTGGAGAGGGACGGAGGGTGGTGGTGGTGGTGGTGGAGATGGGTTTGGGTGGGACCGAGGATGGGAGTGGATAAAGAGGAGGCCGGCAGGCGATTGAGGGCAACGTTGAAACAAAGCTCCAGAGCCTTGCACTGCAGCGGGTGGGAGTGCGACCGGAGGCAGGCGGCACGGAGGAGGCCGGTGGAAGACGAAAGCATGGTGTTGGCCACATGGAGGGGCGTCACCTGTGCATGTCCTCGCCGTCGAGCTAGGTTTATGGCTTGCTTCACAACAGCTGCTGCTTCCGGGGTCAAGGCTTGTTGCACAGCGCAACCACCTGCTCTCATCTTCTGGAGATGTGCTTCTCTCTCTCTTCCTCGATGTTGTTGTTGTTGTTGCTGCAGCGATGGATGGTAGTAGGTGAAGAAAGAAGGATCAAACAAGTGGTTGTGGGGTGTTTATCATGATGGAATTCATGGACCTTTAGAAGACATAGATGAGAAAGAATGGGGTGGAGATGGGAACTGGGGATTGTTGGAGAATATATGAGAGGGCTTTGGAAAGGGAGTGGGGGAGTGTAGTTAGGTTGTCAACCTGCTTTAATCTATGACTATGAAGCTTATGTGGATGTGAGAGAATGAGGCAGTGTTGGGGATGTCTGTGTATGCGGAAGTGGTTATCTACTTTTTATGCTTTCCTGTCTAAGTTAATCTGCTTTACGGGGTGGAGAATGATATCCGCCGGCTTTGAACTGTGCTTTTCTTGTAGGGGAGGTTAAATCGGGGGGTCCAAAGTCGATTTTGTAGTGGAAACTGCACTGCATGTGTTGACGAGCACTGCATCCAAAGGGACACCACCTTTTCTCCATTTCCATGTATATGCATATCCAAAAAAAGAAAAAAAAAACATACGTAAAAAAGAAAAAAAAAATGTATTATTAAAGATTACGAATCTTGATCGAATATCTTAAAGATTCATTTCTATATATAAAAATATATATATTTCTTGAATCAAATCATAAATTGAGCTCTTCCCACATTTGTAACCATACATAAGCCATTTACCTAATGGAGAGAGACTCTTCATCTGTACATACATAAGCCGTAGCGTCATTCGCCAACACAATTCACATCAAAGCAGTCTTTTTCCACAAAAATATTCCCACCAAATTACTCATCAACAACCGAACCTTTAGAAGACTGTTGCCGAAGCAAATCATAAAAGTACAACAAAATGATATGGAAACAAGTAAAGAAGAAACATGCTGGATTTACTTGAACAGTAGCAGAACAGGAGATGTTGACTCTATTTCCCACCACAGTTTGACACTTGTTGAGCAAGACCTAAACACATCTCTTCACACGAGCAAACAACGCAACACTACTACATCCTGTTGCTAAAATGATGAGTCTTACACCGACAAATGAGGTTGGGGTGGCATTACAGAGAGGTCAGAAACACTTTGACGAAGTGGAAAAAGGGATTCCTTTTGCTTCTTTTTCGACGGGAAGCTGGATTGCCGACAACAATGATTTTGCATGAATGAATGGGTGGGTCATCTGAAGTGGGTCTGTGACCGCCCATCTTTTGATGGATGGGTCCTCTTAAATGACATGGACTTCTTTTTTCGAACATATGGTCTGCTCTGACCTCAAAGAATCGGGAACTGCGTACGGCTCCCCCCCTTACCCTGATGACTCAAAGAACAAGGAATAAAGTCATCGCCTTGTGGATATCACCACCCCCATTAATTCCATAAAGGTCTGCCTTTTCCCCTTCCACATCTCTCTCCCCCTCCCTCTTTCCATAAAAGCTTAGTAACTGAGTTGAACTTCCACTGACGACTGCGGCACAAATAACTGGTTTAGCTGAACGAATGATCGTAAACCCCTCTTAATCAAACATACCGTAGAGACGTTTTCGTTATGCATTTGGCTTTTCTTTGACAACCAAAACGTACTGTAAAGATGCATAGTTTGAATAGATTCTTAACTTGTTAGGGGCAGCATCGAATGGTCCTCCTTAGCGTGCCTTTCTTTGCATGGAAAGCAGAGCTCCACCATCTCCTTTGGTTTTTTCCTCGCCTTCCTACTAAGATCACTCTGCATTCCCCAGTCATATTACTTTGTTGGTTGTATCATTAGAACCCACAACCAAGCAGACCGCGAAGAGAGTAAAAAGAAGTTTGACCATCTACCCATCCGAAAGAAAGAGATGACCATCGAATGTATTCATACGTCGCTACCTTCTTATTTTTACCGGCAGGAGAAAGGGAAGAGAAGAAGATGGAAGAATCTAATTCTTTATAAAGTTCCACATGTAGATGCAAGTACAAAGAAAGGTAAAGCAAATTAAAGAAGCACTTAAGGCCATGCATCATCAGTCCCATTCTTGCATTGATTTCAGAACATGTTTGGCGGATGCACATCTGCCGGTGAAGAGAAATGCAACCGTCTCCTGCAGCTCTAAATGCTGAAAGGCTTATGTGCAATGGGTTGTTCTTTTGAAACCAGTCATGGCCACAGTCAAAAGCTTGGTCTAAGATGGTCCAAAAGATACAAAGGACAGCTCTAATAATTAGAAAGGCAAAGGTACTGTGGAACGCAACAAAAGTGAAGTGGTGTTGGAAGGAAGAAAATGCAGTGCAACATAAAGTAAATAAATAAATAAAAGAAATTCTTTCTCCAAACTTATCCATCGATCACCATATAATAAAAATCGAAGAAACCACTCGAATGCATGCTAAAAGTGAAAAGAAGTGAAGTGCAACTTGTACCTTGCTATCTTTCCTTTGTTTTGCGATGGAACCACTTCATGTGTCTTCAAAGTAAAGCACCGTCATAAAGCCGCAATACGGGCATTATCTGCCCTAAAGATCTCCTCATTTTAATGCGGTCTACAGTACGAGGCCATGTGGGAGGAAAAGAACAACCATTTGCAATGACTTATGCTGGGGTTTTTTTTTTGTTGCATAAATTAATGTTATATTGTTCCTGCATAATCATATTTCTTTTTCGCAATCAAATGTGCTCTTCAGTTTAGGTTAGTAAAAACTTTGATACCTTTTCAAAAACAAAAATCTCAGATGGATGAATTTACTTTTAATTCTCATGTATCTTTTGATCGAAGTAGTACATTCGTTAAATCCTTATAAATCAATTTTATATTTTTATCCACCTTCAATATACACTTAAATCAAAATGTAATTATAATTGATATAAATAGAGTTTTTATGAAGCCTTTTAATCTTTTTTTTGGGATGCATGTTCGTAATAAAAATCACAAACACATCATATATTGTTGAATGGTTCCTTTAATTGTTAATTTCCCTTTTCCAATTACAGTCTAAAATTTGTTCCATTAGTAATTCAGTTTCTTGTTTTCATATGTTAACCTTGATTGAATTAAAATTAAGATACTTTGTTTAAATATAAAGGATCTTATTTCCTCATGGGTTCCTGACCCTGCAGGCCATCCTTAGATAAATGATTCGGCCTTTTATGGGCCTTCGGATTATTGGGCTATGGGAGCCCAGCAGCACAGGGCCTATGCACCACGAGGCTGGGCCACACCGGCGAAATCGTCCAAGATCTGATAGATCTAATTCTTTAAAAGTAGATGTTGGGCGAATTTTCGGATTTTTTTTTCAGAACATACCGCATTTTATAGCTAAACCTATCTTGCGGATGAAAGAAATAGGTTTCGTATTAGCTTTTCGAATCAATTTTCCGAATAAGTATGGTAGTATTTTGATCAAAAGATTCCAAAAGTCGTAGTATGTCAGATGAAATCTTGTGCTGAAAGGACAACAAGACAACGCAGATAGATAGAGGCCTGTTAAGCCGTACCCCATGTTTTAGGCAACACATGTGAAAAGAACTACAATACAAATCTATGACGGCTATTCCAATAATGCCCGAATAAGCTTCGGTGAACTCCATCTCCAGCCGTGTGTTTTGGCATGGCTTAAGGGTCCCCCTCACTTCCAGCCTAAAGTTGGAATCGATGCAGCAACCACAAACCATGGGAAATATAACAAGTAGAAAGAGAATAAACATTCTTGCATTCTTACCTCGTGTCGCCAAGTAATTAGACAGCTCGGGGTCTGTTTTCTTATCTTGCTCAGAACAGAACACTCTGCTGCTCCAGCATAGCGGAATCACTTGTCTTTTCGATGCAGAGTTACCCATCCGCGATCCTGTCTCACATGCATCTGCAACTTCCAAGAGCTGGAAGCGGTGATGCCTCCTATTGTGGAACCAGGCAGGTGGGTGACGAGTGGTTGCAATGGATCAGCTCTCCCAAGTCCTACATCAGTGAGGAGCAAAGCTGGAGCCGTGGCCAGGCATGAGTACACCTCCTAGAGGACACAACACTTGGACTGTTCTCCTGAGCAGGTGGCCTAACAACTACTTGCATCAAGACCTTATAAGTTCCAATTCCAAAGTACTTGTGAGCTGCACCTTTACCACAACCGATGACTTAACAATGCAGGCTCACCAACATGAGCGTGTTGTCCCTTGAGACCAGCAATCCTCTATATATGTATGCTCGTGTCAGCTATCCCAAGGGGTACAAAGCACTCCTACTGTCATACTGACCTCAGTCCATATGGGTGTTGGTGGGTCTTGCGAGGATCGACACACTGTTAGTCGATAGTGAGCAGGTAGAAGTGGCAGCGACTCTCCTGGTTTGGTCCGTCTGCTCTAAATTTTGTCGCTATGGGTTAGCGATTGTGTGACTGCCTTCTCTCTCAGCTTAGCCAACGCTGCCGAATCTGTCTATTGTGACTGTTCCAGCAGGGTTTTGTGGGGAAAAAAGGTATGCAAAATGCAGTCAGATTCATCCGAAAGCATGCCTGCATTCAACACTATTTTGCTAGGTTATGTTGGCGTAGAGAGTTCAAATCCCTACAAATCGTTGCACCCTTCTGGAACTAAAAGAACATTAAAGTTGGAAAAGACGAAGAGTCGAGCACCACTTGCATGCATCCTGTGGAAGAGGCGTGGGCGGATCAAGACGCCTGGAATTAAAGAAAAAGAACACTTGCATCTGTTTCATCCGCCTCTTATAATAAATACTAAGCACCACGAAAGGTTCACTCAGTCATGTGCAGTTCGAAAGAAGTTAGGGGGCAGGCTGAGTAGAACGAGGTAGGCTTGCCCAAAAACCTACCTACAAGGGTGCCGACCACATGGGTTGCACTAGCAGACGACGGTGAAAAGGAGAACACATAAACGCATCATGAGAGAGAGAAGAGAGTCGAAGGAATTGAGTGACGTCAGCAGGACAAGATTTCTTTGAGACAAATCTTATCTCCAAACTCAGTTGAGGAAATCTATGGCTTCCTTATCCTTTTCAACAGTACTATTATGAACAGTTCAATTTGGACAAAAAAAAAAAAAAATCACCCGACTTGATGATAAATATACACACACACATGCAATTTTGACAAAAGTCCACTGTGTGGGTAGATTTGCTATGGATAGAATCTGCAGAAAAGTTGATCCTGACCTAAACTTAGGCCTTCCTACTTATTATTCCTCTTGATGTGCACTTGTGGATCTTTGTAGTCGGAAGTAAAAGCACCGAGTTCAGTGTTGGTTTCGTGGTCATACACCGAACCGGTAAATACGGAGGGCCAAATTGGGTTCACGGTCGACTCAGTGCCGCAAGAAGATGATGAGCATCCGTCGGAGAGGCAGCAGGTAAGATATAATAAACCAAACCCAATTCTAATGATTCAAATGTATGTAACCCAACCAGCCACATGGAATGGAATCGCTCGGTCTCGTCCTGTATGGTTCTGAAAAAGCCACAACGGCAGCACTCGCTCCTTTAAAGTAGCAGCATGCACAACCTGATCATTCCTTATCACTTGATAATGTAGGGAGCTACAGAGACTTGATTCTTCCTGTCCGCCTTCGTCTTGATAATGTACCTCTGTGTCGCAGCTCATCGAATTAGGCCCCCTCTCCCCGAATCCAAATTCTATATTTTAATCGAATTAGATGTTAATTTGAGTCATTGAGATTTATTCTGCTACCGTGAGACTCATATTTTTCTACAAGCTTCTCTGCAGCAACTACGACACTCTCGTCGTCTCCCATATATACCAACTTCCCGTGCTCTTCTTTCCCCCTCCCCCTCGCTTCTGCTTCGTTTCTAACATGTCCATGAACCCCCTAGCGCGACATCATCCGCAAGCTTGGACTTGGGAGGAGTCTCCCATGATCAACCCACGCCAGTACTTCCATTACACGTACCGAGTAGGGCAGGAAGGAGTCGAGCATGAGAGGGAGCATATGTTTGAGAAGCCCCTGACTCCAAGCGACGTAGGCAAACTCAACAGATTGGTCATACCGAAACAGCACGCTGAGAAGTACTTCCCCCTCGACGGCGACTCGGGCGAGAAAGGCCATCTTTTGAGTTTCGAGGACGAGTCGGGCAAGCCATGGCGGTTCCGCTACTCGTACTGGACCAGTAGCCAGAGCTACGTGCTGACCAAGGGCTGGAGCGGCTTTGTCAAGGAAAAGAGGCTCGATGCTGGCGACGTCGTCTTCTTCGAGCGTCTTCGGCACCGCGGCGACCGGTTCTACATTAGTTGCAGGCGGCGCAGTGAAGATGAGAGCCCACCGGCAGCTTGCACTTTGACCATGGCCAACGCGGCAGCTCCGTGGATCCCCATGTGCTACACGGCGAGAGCTTCATCGACCACGAGACTCGCTCTTCGCGCAGGTAGGATTTTGCTGCATTGCGGTACCATTTAGTGCCAAGTGACTGATTCACATGCTGATAGATTGGCGAAACGTATCCATTTACAGATGACGAGGTTGATGTAGTGAGAAGCAAGGCGATGGGACGTCCGACTCACTCTAAGCGTTTGAGATTGTTTGGCGTCAATTTAGACTGCGTGCCGGAGCTAGAGACGCAGTTGGTTCTTGCCCCAGAAACAGGGCAAGTTCATGCCCACCAAAACCTCTAGATATCAACTGCAGGTTGCCAATTCATCCGTCTCCCAAGAAGACGAAGAATGCTACTTATTTCTGATTCTTGTTGCTTAACGTAGTACATTTTGCTCTAAAACTAGTTTGTGATTGCATGCTTGGAGTAGCTGGATGAGGGAGGATGTTGTGGAGGAAGTGAAGTGGAAGAGAGATGAGGAGGTCCGAGGCCATGTTCCCAAATTCCACCAACCTACCCTCCCCTCTCCCAAGTGACGTTTTGGGTTCACTCGACCACCCTGTACGGGCCCTGTCGGTCGATGTCCTCATGGATGGGATACTACTTACCGGGTGAGATCTCAGGAAACATCAGATCGAAAGGAAACAGCAGCAGTACCTCTAGATAGCCTTAGCCAATGTTCTTATATTTGTAATCCTCTCAAAAAGAAAGAAAAAGAAGGAAGAGATCATCTTGTGGTAATTGATTTTTGCTGTCATTTACTTTCTTATTATTTCACACTCGCAGTAGAATGTAAGAGGATAGGATGAACACAGACGCGACTCCTTGCGGAATTATATCATAGAGATCACAAGAAAACGATCGTATGGTGACGAAAGGTGTCGTCCTTAGAATTATCAAATGAACTCAGCGGCATGACATAACAGTAAAAGCGTGCAGATCATAAGAAAAGCGAAGTGGGAAGAGACGTCAGGATACATTTGAAGGACAAATATGACAAGGACACGACGATGAGCAAACGATGCAGTAGGAAATGATGGAGATGATCATGCATCAGATGAGAGGTCCACTCCGCGGAAAATGAATCCATTGAGGGCCTACAAAATGCCTCCCACTATATGCTCCCATCTCCATCTTTTCTTTGACAAGTCACTGCCATCATCAACCTAACCTGTAGCATGGTCCAACCATGATGGCTGCTGCCCTCATGTGAGGTCTCTTCTTTTCTTCACCCTCCCTCCCTCCCTCCCTCAAATTATTCCTCCTTTCTGTGTGTCTGCAAAGCTTCCCAACCAGCTTTTTGTTAATGAGTGTCCATGCTTTTTGGAAAAGAGACAAGGAAATGATCTTTATTTATGATTCATTCTCAACAAAGAGATTTTTCTTTTTCTTAACATAAAAAAAGGCATAAAAAGATTAATTTAAAAGAATCACGCTCTCAAATACAAACTAGATAAATTATTTTATCGATCATGTATCAAATGTCAAGTTGTAGATTTGTCCAACACTTGGATGCGGTGTTCGACCTATTACTTGCCATGACTTGTATCTCATGGCTTGATGTCGAGGATTATTCGTTGACCCATAAATTATTGGTCGTGATAATCGTAGCGTGCTGTCGGGATTTTAATGATGGGCTCGAATTTATGTGATTTGTGATTTGGGTTGCGGCTCACCCAACCGGAGTTCGCACCGGTCCGTCCACTTAGCAAGCCGTGGGCTATTAGTTCAGAATTGGATCGATTAGGCTTCTTTGGGTGTGGATGGGCAGTCGTTTAGGTGTTTCGAGTGTGATCGAATCTCCTTTGGTTTGATTTGGGTTCGGACTCACGTTTCGGATGTTGATTTGTTCGAGAATGAGTTCGTGCATTGTGTTTCACACTTTGAACAACGTTGTAGAGATAGAACGGAAGTTATTTTCATGATTCTTGAGTTTCTAAAGATCCTTTGTATGAATGCTAAATTATTTTTATTTTTCATTTAGAGAGAGATCTATCTATCGGTCGAGAAACTCAAAAGATCGGGTTGAGATCGATGATTCTAATTTATATTCTAGTGGTCCGATACATCTAGAATTCAGATTTAATCTAAGTTTAACTTTCATGCTCATCATATGTCCGAGACTAAAAAGACAAGAGATTCGGATGGATTGAGATGGAAGAAAAAGTTTTATTGCGGCAGCAATTATTCTTCTTTAAGAGACTGTGAAAGAGAACTCTAAGACAAATGGTTGACCTCATCCACTGGCTCGGATAAGAAGTGTCTTCAGCCTAATCTTTGGAGCCCTGTCTCGTCAATGGCGTCCATCGTTAGTGCTCGAGGGGTGCATCCATTTGGTTGGCTATTTGCATGATCTTCCACTGCGGAACTAGACGTGATGGCCATTTGGTTGGCTTTCCACATCAACACAAGGTATTTCTCCATTTTGTACCTAATCACGCAAAACATGTGTTTTAATATTAGTTATATTATCGACAACAGTACATCAAAATCTATCTATTCGATTGGGATATCGACTCGGAGTCAATTGAGTCATATTTTATGTGAACGATTTGGAAAAATATCAAATCATGCAAAACATATGTTCTAATATTAGTTATATTATCGATAATTATTATGTTAAAAATCTAATTGTTCAATTGAGATGTTGACTCGGAATTAATTGAGTCATATTCTGTTCTTGCCTTTGAAGAGGGTATACTCGACATTATCGCTTTAATACTTAATTCGGTCTAAGGAATGAGGTGTTCGTAAAATATTAAGAGTGTTAGAGTTGAATTAGAAGCTATAAATATTATGTAGGAGAACATCCATGAGGAGGCTCTTGGACCGTTACGCTTATAGATATGTATTGATGCTACGGATGATTACGTACATCTCTTGACCCTGTTGAATTTGTTAGACATACAACAACTATGATGTTGTTAATAATGTCAAGAAGACGATGATATATTAGCAATATATAGTAGAAATAAATATTAGGAATGAATCATCGATAAGTATTAGTCATGTGACGTCAAAATATTAACAACATGACTGCTGAGATATCAAATGCATGCCCAATGAAATGAAAGTGTTAATCACATCATTATTTTTCTATCAACAATTAATGTACTAGATCTAACACGTATTCTTGATATGATAATGCCATCATCAATTGGATCATTAAATTTTATAATATTCCTTTTCGTATGTATAAAATTTGACTTGATATGATAATATCATCACCTAGATTATTATATTATACAATATTCCTTGTGGATAAAGAAAAGATAAAAAGTTGATAGACTTTGACCGTGCCACTATAAGATTTAGCTATACTTAGTTTAATGAAATCCTTTGATGAATCGTGTGACCACTAAAGGTAAGACTCTCTTAATCTTTATTTTATATCTCATACATATAAATATCTTTATATACTTATGATCTTTGATTTGTCAAACAAATATTTTAATATCAAATTTACGATGAATGTTTTTCGATATCATTTAGAAAATTTTTATTTAATCTATGAACGCACCGTCATCAGATTTAAAAGTTATAGAAATATCGATCTAAAAAGAAAACTATATTTACATTTTTTTTTTCTCTTTTTATCATTCATAGGATAGATTAACGACAAGGGGGAGATGAGAGAAAATTTATAATATTTAGTTGACTAATTCACGTGACTATTCACTGATAATCATAATCATAATCTAATCATATCTAATAATATATCTTATCTAATTAGATAAAATCATATAATATAACGAACTTCCTTATCAAGTCTCGTCAGCTCTCACAGGCAAAGCATTTGCTACCCTTGAAGGGCTTAAGCAAGCCATCAGAACCAACGTCACCGAGTCTAGACTTCCTCTACCTCGTCAACTTCAGCAACTCTACTAAATGAGACCCATCGGGGTCTCCAACCCATAGTTTCATGCATCCATTTGCTTGCTTCCAGGTTGAATATTGTTCATCTTAAGCATTATTACTTTATAACTCTAATTTTTATATGGGGAATTACCAACCCCATTTTTTGTGATCCTCGGTGGATGTTAGCTTTGGGACAAACTAATTAATTTCCCCTCAACTAAAACGCGAATGACGTCTTCGGTAAGTCAACAAGTAAAAACTTAAGATGGAAGGAACATAAGTAAAACATGGTAGATCTCATTGCTTCCTCGAAACGCCATCAGTCTTTTCCCGCATGCGTCATTGTCGTGCTGACCCAAAATGTACGTATCACAAGTAATCATCAAACTTATATGCGAATCTACTAAGCCTAAAAGTGAATCATAGACCAATGTTCAAATAGAACATGTATGCTTTTTAGCACCCACAACTGAAAACGAATCGTTTTGACTTATCCCGGACAAAGTAGGAAGACAGGTTTAGCCCACCTTTCACTTGCAACTTTCTGAATGATACGAGAAGATATCTTCCGAGGAGAAAAGAAGATTTTATGGGATTAGGTCTGTGCAAAGGATAGAAATGTGTACATCTTTTGATTGACATATCATATCGAATCAAAAATCCAATGCCATCTCGAGCGACTAGGAGTGGAAATTAAAAGCGCATGGATTTGGTTGAGATGCAGCTTCTCTTTTTGTTTCTTTGCCTCTGTTACTTGTTGTTGAGTGTCAGAAAACCATATATACTTCCAAATGAAATCAAATCAGGAGGGAAATGGTATTATTAGCCATTAGGGGGTAGATTATAAATCCATAACATGCTAAGAAAGTAGGGATTCGTATATTGTATTATATCACTCGTCCACTAATGTGCAGTGTTTGCATCGGCCATACGAATCAATGACATCAGCATAAGTCGTAACACGTCAACTCAAAATAATAATAAAAAACGAATATAGCTGGAATATATCTGGATCATATAGTCTCCCTAAAATAGGATACAAAAGCTACTATGTTACAGCTTTGGAGTATATAATAATACTTTTGCTTTGCTTGTTTTCTTCCAGCCCGTTTCACTGTTACTAGTTCTTTTCCGTCCATTGGAACTGTAACTCCCCATCTAATCCAACTTACAGAGGAAGAGAAAAGAGACTCATACAAAAACGGGGCTTTCCCCCGAATCACACTTGGAAACCACCACCACCACCACCACCACAATCTTTTCCCGCAGGATGGGTGATGCTATCTGCAACTTTTACGAGGCCACCATTTTCTTCTGCGTCATAGCTGGCATGCACGCTGTAAAAGACATAGACGAGCACAGTAAACGCGGTAAAGAAGGCGAACCGCAGGTACGACGGCCCATTGAGCGAGCCCAACAGGAACACGTTGAGGAATATGGACACGGCCGGTATCCACGGCATCAGCGGCACCCCCCAGTGCTCTGGCTTCCGAGCCTGCGGCACCAGGTAGTTGAAGACCTGGAGAACGGCGACCGCTACCACCGTGCAGCCGCCGAGGAGCACCGCCTTGGCCAACCCGGCGGGCGCAAATTGCCATATCAGGGTGAATGTGATAGAGACGGAGGAGAAGGAGAGCAGGAAGGATATGGTCGGCCAGGGGTTCGTCGAGCCCACCGCGACGTAGCGCCGGTACACCACGGCGTTGCCTACCATGTAGAAGACGAAGAGCGTGCCGATGGATACGAGATTGAGGAGGACGTTGAGGTCGGTGAAGAGAGCGATTGCCGCCGTAAAGACTCCTGCATCGTTCGATAGTAAAAAGAGATCAATCTCAAGTATGGTCACTAGCTATTATCAAGACAAGAGGAAGATCACCAAAAACGAAGGCTTGGCATCTGTGCAACAATTTCTTTTATGTAACGCGTTTTTGTGGATGGAATTTGCTTGATCCACCACCGGTTGGTAGATCTCCCACTGCGGACTGGCTCGCAAATGCCTTCATGTGTGCGTGGGGACGTGTGTCGCTCTCACAGGCACATATAGACAATTGATCAAAAAGAGAACATTGCAGCTTATGTGATGCGACTATTCGGCTCGCACCTCGAGTTATTCGCTCTCAATCAACGTGTCAATTTGTCATCCCAACAATAATCATCGTACACTAACCGGTCTTAGCCACATGCATAGGGATAACCATGATCATAGGTGCGCCACTTTATTGTCGCTTTACCACGGACGAAGACAACAACATAGTGGTGCATGATTTATAGATCTTATCTGCATATTACTGATCGGACAGACGACGGTAAATCATGAGCACATGGCTCTTTTGCCAAAACCGTACGTGTGACTTCGAGAGAGGACGGTGCAGAATTCAGATGGATGGTAGCGGACAAAAGTATGGAAAGAGGAGAAGTATGGAAGAGAGAGAGAGAGAGAGAGAGAGGCTGACCGAGGAAAGCGGAAGCGTTGACGGGGGTGGCGGTCTTGGGGTGGACGCGGGCGAGCCATGCGGGGACGACGCTGGACCGTCCGATGACGCAGAGGTAGCGTGCCTGGCCCAGCATGGAGACGAGGAGTGACGTCAGGATCCCGAAGCTGGCCCCCACCCCTATCACGTTCGACACCCATCCCCAGCCGTCCGATCCTCTGAACGCCGCCGAGAACGGTGACTCCTCGTCGATCTGGAGTACATACATACATGCATGTTCACTCAGGTTAGTCCTTATCATCATCACTGTGGACAGGGAAGCAAGCCCAACGAAATCACGAACCCCTGGCCCACCGTGTCCATCTGGAGTACATACACGTCCACCAGTGTTCTTATTTTGCTGTCGGTAAGTCACTGTCGAGACACTATCATCCCTACTGTTAACAGCGAAGCAAGCCCAACGAGATCGCTAGCCCCTGGTCCACCGATCAACGGCCGACATCGGCTTTAAAAGTACTGAAGCTACTAAACGATAAGAACATTGCTTTGGACGCCGATAAAAGAAACCAAAGGTTGACGCACACCAAGGCGAATCAATAGGAAAGCGAGCCTTTCACGGTTAAGTGTGAGACTTATTTGGGTTTCTGTATGGGTCGATTACGTGGGTGGACAGATCGTTTCTGAAACGACAAATACTTCCGTCCCACGGGCTTCACGTCCCAACCGTCTCTTATACCCACCCGGAAAAGAACCCTTGTGGGTCCCACTTAAAATAACGAGAGATGAAAAAAAGGAAAAAAAAAACAAAAAACAAAAGAACAAAGCAGTGCGGTAACTTACGGCGTCGTAGGGAACGAGCATGGACATTGAGGCGGCCATGAGACAGTAGAGGAGGGTGACGAGGGCGACGGAGCCGGAGACGCCGATGGGGATGTCGCGGGCGGGGTTCCGCACCTCCTCCGCCATGGTGGAGACGGCGTCGTAGCCGATGTAACTCAGGTAGACCATCGCTGCCCCGTTGAACACCCCCGCTATCCCGTAGGGTAGGAACCCGCCGTTGCTCTTCGCCGGGTTGGCCGGGTGCCTCAGGTTCCGGGTTTCCCCCCGCCAGAACCCCACCACGATGATGAACAGGATGAACGCGATGTGGGTCGCCGTCAGCACCATGTTCAGCACCGAGCTCTCCTTGGTGCTGCACCCAATCCAATAATTCCCAACAAAAAGAAAAATAAACAAAGCACTCAGAAAAAGTGGAATTTGCAAGGGTGGAAAACTAAAATTCTCCATTTTCACAGAAGCAAATCGACTAGGAATTTTCCACTATTTCTGAAAAAGTAGCGACCTTTCCAATAAAATATGCAAAACAGGAAGCGAAGCGTAGGAAGGAAGAACAACCGCACAGACAGGAAGACGAAGCCGTAGTAATTGATGGATATGATGGTTGACACGAAACGACGTAGTGCGATACTGTTAACAATCCATATAAATGATACGTGGAGCAGAACAAGACAAACGAAACGGGGGAGAAAGGACGGGGCCATAAGGCAGAGCGGCTCGGTGGTGCCGACAAGTAACCCACCTTAACAGGACGGCGACACATGGAGCTACAACAGCTGTCTCTTTTCTTTCGGTTAATATAATAGGAACGGCGGCGCGGTTTACCTGTAACAGATGCAGATGGAGACGAGCAAGACGACGGCCAAAGCCAGGAGATCGATCTGGTTGAAGCCCTCGGGGAGGCCGACGACGGTGATCCTCCACTTGGCGGTGGTGTCCACGCTGATGGCCGTCCCAAGATAGGCGGTGAAGCTGCGCGCCACGGCCGCGTTGGAGAAGACGTACTCCATTATCAGATTCGCCCCCGTCAAAAAGGCCGCAAATTCCCCTGTATAACAACAGACACGAAGAAGAAGATATAATAAAGCCAAAGAGAAGAAACACGCGGAATAAAACCAAACAAATTACAGATCAAATCTTATCCGTGCTGAATTCCTTTGCAAAAAATTACAATAAAATATTAAGAATAATATTAGCAGAAACTAAAATTCAACCAAAATTGTCAAAATCCCACTTTACAGAGAAAAGAAAAGAAAGACATCGAACCACGACGATAAGAAAAAGGAAGGAGCAACTGCAGGAAAGGTAGAGTTGCAGAAAATTAATTGGCACCGCAATAAATTACTCACCGAAGGTGACCCTAAGGTAGCTGAAAGCCCCGCCGGCGACGGGCATGTCGACGGCGAACTCAGTGTAGCATAAGGCAGAGAGCAGGGCGCAGAGCCCGGCAATGGCGTAGGAGAGCACGATGGCGGGGCCGGCGCAGATACGGGCGGCGCGGCCGGTTGCGACGAATACGCCGGCGCCGATCATCCCACCGAGCCCCAGCCCGACGAGGTCTGGCCACCGCAGCGACCGCGCCATGTCGGCTCCCGACCGGGCCCTGACCCGGCTCATCTCCTCGTAGCTTGTCGTTACCGACCCTGCCCGCCGCCCGAGCCGCCGGTGGGTATCTGCCAGCGCTCGCCCGTACGCCGTGAGGCTCGAAAACGACGACGACGTCTGCGGCGCGGGAGAGGAAGTGGAAAAGGTGGCGTTCGACAGCTGAACCTTCTCCATCCACCTCCTCTATCTTCTATTTCCGACTCGTGCGTTGTGTGTGTGTGAGAGAGTGAGAGAGAGAGAGCGAGTGCGAGGAGAGAGGAGGGGATAACATCTATTTATATAGAGAGAAGAGGGGAGATAACGGCGAGTAACGTGACGGAGGAACGGCGAAGAAGACAAAGAGAGATTTATGTGCAAGCGAAACGGTCGCTGCAAAGCCCATAAAGGTTGTTTGGCGTATGCGCTGGTGGGTAATTATAACGACTACAGTTTCTCTGTCTCTCTCACTCTCTCTCTCTCTCTCTATATATATATATATGTTAATGACTAGATGAATTATTAATCAGGAAAGGAGTAAAATGAGAGCAAAAAGAAAAGAAAAGAAAAAAACAAGATTTAGTAGACGCACTAGCGGTTGTCTTCACGATTGATACCACACGCTCATGGTTTGATATGAATGGGACCCAGCTGCTCGTTTGGGCATGTGTGTGGAGTCGAGCGATCTGAGACAAACAAGTGGGCAAAAAGGGTTGCGAGATGTGCAGGACGATACATGTAGATAACAGGATAAAGTTTGGCGTGGAAATAAGAAAGGATCGGACAACTGCTCCAACTCCAACTGGTGTTACGGTGAGCTACATGTTCATTCTTTTTGGATCTTTTATTAGGCCATATTTCGTTTGATTGTGGTTGGCGTCATCAAATTCAATGAACGAAGCTGGTGTTATGTAGGTTCATTCACTGTGCATCATTGTTATCGTATTCAACAACGATGGATGGAGGATCCGGAGGTTTGGATGGGCCCACATACGGCGTGAATCCGTGATGGCAAGGCTGTCACGCTGTTGATGGATGCAGTGTGCGTGTGGACGGCTTTCACTCAAATTTTAGCTAAACTCCAAACGCAACATAGTATGTCTATTATATTTTCTATTTTATATTTATTTATATATAAAACAAATTAGCCCTTTCTTCTTTATTATTATTATTATTATTATTATTATTTAATGATTAGGTAATATGAGTAAAACGACTGAATGCAACTTCTAGGCAGAGTATTATTCTGTGTGTGGAGAAGTTGTAAAGGTCCCACTCATATTTGCATAATTTATATGTATTAAAATAGAGGATAGTTGAGTCATAAAATAGCTTGTTTGTATTTGCATAGGTTACATGAATAATCTTAACACCATTCCTTGGTTTTCGAGAGGTTGATATTTTTGTCATCAGTTATTGAGCTCAATGTATTTAGATTTATTTATATTCTTAGGATCCATGCTCCAATTATTTGACGAACTGATTTTAATATTGTAATAGATCAGACTTGTCTGACGACCAATAGATGATCTTTCTTATCTTTACTCTGAAAAGAGATTAAAGATGGCTGAGAGAAAAACTGGAAGCGTTCGATTGTAGATCGAGTGACCAAACAAAAAAAAAGCATAGATGTATTTAATTCCATAATATTTGTCACAGTGTGTACTCTGCTGTACTTACTTTGGCTTATGTTCAAAAAGCCGATGAGGTGATCCTTGCGGAAACAGGCACTGCCCACAGACACCCATCGATCCCTTTTGCCACCACAAAGCCTACTTTGTGTGGTGGAGAACATGACTGTTTTTTATGAGAGCGATGAGGTAAGCGATTCGCGGAAGTACTGCACATTCCCATAATTGAATATTTGAACGGACGTGGTTTTGATCCAAAAAGCGCAATGGGGGATGAATGAATACATACATTCATGCGCAGGCAGCAGCAGCAGCAGCAGCAGCCTCTCCGTCATCCAACTTGCGCCCTATTAGTGCACGAGCGACGGGCCTCTTTGGCGAGGAGGGAAAGGGAAAAAAGGAAAAGCGAAACAAAACAACGCAAAGCAAAGCAACGCTTGATCATTTGGCGGAAAGAATGCACCGAGTAAAGGGAAAACTAAAGCGTAGCATACGCGCAGAGAGAGAGAGAGAGAGAGAGAGAGAGAGAGAGAGGCTCAAAGTCAAATTGGGTTACATGTATGAGAGCACCTCAGGAATCGAGAGGCCCAAAGCTCGGTGATTACGGAAGAGGGCTCACCCCCCCGCTGGTGATTGGTGCAGTGCAGCTACATCTCTTGCCCAATCATCAACTGATCGATCGGTGGTCCAAATCGAGGGTTATTTTCTTGATCGGGACCACCGCATCCGCGTGATCCAAATTAATGAGCGTGGGTTGGATAGGGGGCTCTTCGTAAGCCGATGGGTCAAACCCTGCTGCTATTCTTTTTTTTATTCTTCTTCTTCTTCTTCTTATATAACAAATTATTTTATATAATTAATTTATTATTTTAATGAAAAAATAATTTTTGGAACGAGATTCGATCTTAGAACCTTCTAGAACAGATAACGGTTATATCCATCATCTCCTATCCATTCTAATATTTTTTGTAATCATTACTTATCAAATCGACTAATTGGCAGTATTTATTTATTTAAAAAAAAAAATTTAACATCTTTATATAAATAAATATAAGCACAGAAGGTTTCGAATTTATATGTTGTTTTTAAGATTTCATGAATATATTTTTTATGGGACATGTTATGACAAAATTTTATCCGAATTAAAATCCCAATTTAACTATCCAAACCCAAAACCAAACATATGACGTGGATAGACAGTCACCACATCATGTAAGAGTAATCACAATAAATCGGAACCCACCCACCCACCCGCTACCTAAACCAAAACCCAACCAACTACTTACGTATTTATTTTGCTTAGCACAAAGGACAATACTCTAAGAACATACCATAAATTTCTATATTTCATTGCTGTAACTTGAGATATCTCATCTCACTGGCTAATCCCAAAACCTCTACATCCGTGTATACATAGATAGATGCCGATCGAGTGAGCATTCATGCAAACCTGGGAAAGCTCTCATCGCATCGCATCGCATCTTCATGATAAGTCAACCAATTACATCCCAAATCAATCACGCGAGGAGAAATCACAATATCCACCAAACCACAATCTAATGAGGAGGACAGGTAGATGTTCTATGTGATTCGGCATGCGAAGGCGTGCGATTCCTTCTGCACAATTTGTTGACTCCATCCCCAGAGTCCCATCCATTTCGATACAGACACCAGCAACTATGTGTGGGGGGATGGATGCTATGCTATGGGTAGTGGATCTTGTCGTGTGCCATGCGTTGGCCTATCTTTTTCGCGAAATCCCCAAGCATTTCCTGCGTATCACTTCCTGACTTAAGTCACGATTTACCCTCGGCCGACTTTCCATGATACGACATGTGTCTCGAAGCGGGACGCGCAAGTGCCTTGTGACATGCGTCGCATTTATTATCGTGACTTGGGACGTGTCACGAAGCGTTTTCGACGAGGCAACCACAGTGCGCCGACTTCACACGTGACCCGACGCCTTTACTTTCTTTGGCTCATCGCAATGTAATTATACATAAGACGTTCTCTAATTCGGTTTCGAAATAAACGATTGTTTATTCTATCGAATTTAGAATAGAAACTTCATCAATGTTTTCTTTTATTTTTCTAAATTTTTTAATTAATTATTTATTAAGCTATTTAATATATATATATAATATAATATTTATTTTTATCCTAATTTAACCTTATATATATATATATATATATATATATATATACTATATTTACATGGATAAATCCTCTTAATTTCGATTATAATATCTGCTCCTCCAATTGTTTTCGACACCACTCGCTGTCATGTCCGTCGCCGTTGTTACTGTTGATTCATTCTAAATGCCGATTCCACTGTTATTTTCATCCAAAATCCTTGCCGTACTCCACTCACTATTGATGCGATGGCGAAGAAGCATATGAATCAGACATTTAGTAAGCATACTCCACTCACCGTAGATAAGTATGAGAAGAGAGTGGGGAGAGAGAGGGCGAGGAGAATGGGCGCCACACGCCGCCGTGGAAGCTTCCCCGACACTAAAAGAAAGAGGACAAAGCGTTTGTTAGACGGCCTCTCTGACTACGATGCCTCTGTTGGAACTTTCCTTGCGGCCTCAACATTATATCATCTATAATAGCAATTTTTAATATCTAAATTGATTCATTTTTTCAGCTTATATAATAAGATTTCAAACCCATTATCTTTGCTAATTTCGAGATGTGACATTACTGTTTTTTTTGTTAATGACAATTCATTTTCATCATATTGGCATAAGCATTTCTCAAACAATTTTGTGAGGGTTTGTTTAAGGGAGAACAATTGATCTTTTATGCTGAATTGGATAAACACTATTATTGTATATGCTTGCATTCGAGTTCTTTCTTATCAATCTAACGAGATATATATACTAGGATGAGATTGATAGAAGATAAGATTTCCCCAACTATACGAGGAAATCTCTAATATTTTATTTTGTCGAGGGAAATCCTTTCTCCTAATTTATATAAATAGGAGAGGGAACATATTAATGTATTGAAGTATTTTCATTTCTTTAATAAAGCTTTTTCTCTTCTTTAATAAAGCTTCTTCAATAATTATTTTTATCTTCTATTGTTTTCTTCAGAGACTTAAAGCCTTAAACAGAGTCATGCATCTCATTCGATTAATATTTTATGTGTAAAATAAGATTTTAATTTTTTTTTTATCTAAGATAAGTTTTCAATCGATCATCATTAAACAGAGTGAGGTGTATCGTCACGACGTGTTCAAACGTCGATCTCAGCTTTTCGGGAAAGGCTCAATGGTTTGCTTCGTTTCGTATACGCTTGCTCGATGTTTAGTTGACGTGCGTGGTTTGACTCTTAATTTTCTGTAATTATCTTACCTTGTTGCCGTGATGCTTCATAAACTTCACGTGGATTTTGTGTCGATGTTTGGACTAGTTGATTTGCTTTGCGAAGAGGGTAAGTAGCAAAGGGTAATAATTCCCTCTCCAATCTAAGATCGTAATTATCCACTTACTTGTGCGAGTGAACGAGAAATGGATGGCTGAGACGTAAAAAGATGGTGGAGAAAAGAGATGAGTGAGTGAGGGAGATATAAATGCATCTAAAAGAACAAAGGCCGAAATGTTAGGCCCTGTTGGCTTGAATCCAAAGGCTTCATTTATGAGTTGGATTTTGTATTGTAACATTGTCTTCTACCCTCCTATTGATGATGATTAAGCCCCCCATCGTTTAACCTAAGCTTGTCTAATTTGGTTTCGTCTTGGATGGAGTATGACTTTACAACCCCAAAGTTTAGATTAAGTTCTTTAAATAATTTTAAAGAACCATCTTAAACGGGTAGCTGTGACTCTTTTAGTTTGGATCATGGTTTTTGACTTCCAACGTAAGAACACAAAGTTATATCGGTCTTTAGCTATAATCCGATTCTCGAATTAAAAGTTTTGGTTTCAAACTTTAATTTTTAATTTTTAAAAATATCACTCAAATTATTATTATTATTTATTAAGTCATTAAAAAAGGTTAATTCATCGTCTGATTGTTTAGGATTTTTTTATATATAAAAAAATAATAAAACTATCAGAATCTAATTATAGTTTGCTTTAAAACCGTTGACCCGATCGGAGTGTGGTTCGAACTAATCGCGGCCACCTCCATGCTTTAAACATGTGACCCAACCAGCGAGCCCCCATCTCGAGCCGGATCTGACCTCGATTCCAACAGATCTCAGATCGATCCAATGGGTGGTGGTCAAGAAGATTCCCACACCTACATCTGAATGAATGATGAGGGAGAGACCTGCATCCGCTAACCCCATGCATAATGCGGTCCATGACGCGAACACCAGCCTGTGCACCCCAATGACATGGTAGGTTGGCCCAACTGGCCATCACACGGCAGTAAACTTGAACCCTAGTTGTAGATTAATGGACTCACCACCATGCTTCATCTTATTAATTATCCTGCGATTCTAAACCCATACCTTTCGTTGTGACCAAAGACACGTTCTCGTGGAGTCATGTCAATTTAATGTTTCGTCTTTATACACAACTGATGAAAGTTGAGACATTCGAATTAACTAGTGAATTATTGATCTTAGGCTTCCATCTATATGTGAGTATCATATACCTCATTTAATATAATATTAAAAAAAAAATATTTTACGTTAATATGTTATTACATACTTGACGAGTCTCATGTTCGAATCCATGACTATACTTACATAACACTCTATCAATTAATGTCGTAGACAACTTAGCGATCACCAAGAAACTTGGTGACGTCTGTCTATCAACCTAGTGAAAGAGACCTACGAACAACCCTTGTGTATCTCACCACAAAGATGCAATCTGAAGAAGCTTTGGATACTCCTCGAATTATGATGCACGTTCGGTGAACGAGAAGAATGGATGACAATAAGCACAAGTCAACGGTGCATAAACCAACAATCGGACGTCAACTGCTCTCCATAATCGATTGGGAATCTGCTGTGCTTTGCTTGTCCTATTTTTTTTTTCGTGCTTTAGCGTGTTGGAGACGATGACAGCCACACCCAATGTGTATTCTGCTTCTCCACTATCACCATGGTGTCATCCGCGTGAAACATCCATTCTGCCTTGTGTATCGAATGCGATGATTTTTATTCATGCATATTAAATTTTTCTAGAACATTTGACCATCTTCACCAACTTTTCTTCACGTAAATTAGATTTTTTGACTTACATGTCTCGGGCACATTTGATCTTATGCCCTTATCGTCATGGATTTCTCTTCATAGGAGTTGAGTTTTTTTTTATTTATATGTCTTGAAAATATTTTGCATTACGTCTTTGTCGTAGCGGATTTCTCTTCACATAGGTCTAGTTTTCTGATTTACATGCCTCAGGCACATTTGGCATTGTGCCTCTGTCGTGACGAATTTCTTTTCATATGGGTCGGGTTTTCCTAAGATTATGCACCTCGAGCATATTCGGCCTTATGTCTTCATCATAGTGGATTTCTTTTTATGCGGTTTAGGTTTTCTTGACTAATGCGTCTTGAGCACATTTTACCTTGTGCCTCCACTATGATAGATTTCTCTTCACACATATTGGGTTTTTTTGACTTACGTGCCTCAGGTATATTTTACCTCGTACCTCTATTGTGACGAATTTCTTTTCACGTGAGTTGGATTTTCTTAACTTATATGCCTGAAGCACTTTTGGCTTTATACCTCTACCATGACGGATTTTTTTCACGTGGGTTGGGTTTTTCTAACTTATACGCCTTAGGCACATTCGACTTTATATCTCCATCTTAACATATTTCTCTTCATATGGATCAAGTTTTTTCGATTTTTGTATCTCAGGCACATTTAGCATTATGCCTCTACTATAGTAATTTTTTTTTTATACGAGTCAAGTTTTCTTGACTTATGTACCTTAGGCACATTTGGCTTTGTACCTCTGTCATGATGGATTTGAACATTTTTTGAATCCTTTATTTGATGCCTTTTGAGTCCATTATTTGGCTCCCTCTCTATAAATCCCCTCTCAGGCACGTTTAGCATTATGTCTTTACTATAGCAATTTTTTTCGTATGAGTGCAAACACGAGTGGTCAATCCCTTAGAATAATAAGTTTTTTTTTCTTTTTATAATATTCAAGATAAATATTCATACTTGGTCATAAAGGCTAAGAAATAAACTTATGATTCTTTCTAGTCATAAAGAATAAGAAGCAAGCTTGTGATTATCCATTTTAGATTTTTGTCTATGTTAGCATATGGGTAGAGGGGTGACCTTCGTCTTCTCCTCCTTCTTTGGACACCATGTGATAGTTATGTATATGGTGATGATTGAACGACAATGTATTCCCTATTAGAAAATAAATAAAAACTCTAATTATGATGAATCTAAAAACTTATAATGCTGATGAAAGTCTATTATTCTAAACAAAATCTAATTTACAATTTTCATTGGGTTGTGATCCAAGAAAGCATGATGATCGACTTCAATTCCTCTCTTTTTATCTCTACGAATATATCGACGCATTGTTGTTACATTCCCAACATGAGAACAAAGTTCAAAATTTTTGACTTTTGCGAGTTGTGTGGTGGATTGAATACATATATTTGTCCGCAATATCATGTTTAAACTTTGATCGCTCTCAAGCAAATAAATGAGATGCGATATGTTCATTTGGTATCCTAAACACATTGTCAACTTACATCCGCATTCACTGTGCTAGAAAGACAATTTCGAAGGTCGTGATTCTTTACACCTAAATCCACCATATTTAATTTCCTTCATCTGAGATAATTTAGAAAAATAAACCAAAATACATGCTCATAAGACCCATAAAACTATAATAGCCTTTATAGTAGACTTCATAATGAGATTATAAAAATTTAAAAAAAAAGTAGACTTTTATAGTAGCAATGTCATAAAATTTATATCTCTAAAGTTAACTATCAATTCTCGAAGTGCTATGCACATCTTGCACTTACAATTATGCTAAGGAGGGAGGGGTCATACAAGTCTTCAAATTTCAGCCTCCATGAGAAAGCAATTCAAAGATCGTATTAGACTCATAAACCATGTTAATATTAATAAAAATAAATCAAGGATTTTAAATAAATCTGAAATGGATTGACTAGTCCTTGTGAATTCTTCTAAATGTTTCCTGAATTAATGTCTAGAATATGTATGTCCTGAAAACTAAATATTCAAATCAACAAGTATAAATTAAAATTTAATTAAAGAAAGAATTCATATCCATTATAAGTTATCAAAGTAAATATTTATAAAATCAAAATAAAAAATAATATTTTGAAGAATATCCTTCGTTAGTTCATGATAAGTGTAATAAATTAGGCTCTACAAATAAAATTTTAATTGATCCCAAACATTAGATGTATAATTTATGTTTTAGTATAAAAATTTTCACGTGGATTTTCTTCGCCTAACCAATTGCTCCGAGAATTTATATTCATGAAAAATCTCAGATCAAAAGGTCCTTGAAAATATATAAAATATTTTTTTAATAGAGAACATGAATAAATTATTAAAAAAAACAAAAAATAAAGTAGAAGATATAAATAACCAAACACAGAAGCAGAATTTTCGGGTAAAAGATTTGATCCAAATTCTCTCAAAAATTCTAAGATATTTAATCTCTATAGCAGTGAGGACCACTCGATAGATACCAAAGGCGGAGTGGAGTATATATATATGGCGCCAACCACATCGGGATAACCAAGTGTGAATCTTCTTACTAACCAATCGGATGTGCTGTATCTTTTCATGTCATCCTTTCTAATCAATGATAAGACATAAATAAATAGAAGGTCTGATCTATCCTTCTTGCCATAAACTTCACCATTATATACACACAACTCCCATTCCTATTATTACCAACCAATCGACCTCCTATTAAAACCCACTCCCTCTATGCCTTCTGGACCACTCGGAACAACGCCCGTACTTACATATGGCCACCGCGTCGCCGGCGACCACCATAGAGGACCTCCACGCGGACATGCTAACTCGCGCCCTCCGCCACCTCGACGGACCAGCTCTCGCCGCTGCCAGCTGCGCCAACGTCCACCTTCGCTCCCTCGCCTCCCAGCCCGACCTCTGGTGCGACCTCTGCCTCGCCACCTGGCCCGCCCTCCACCACCCCCGGCTCCTTCGCCTCCTGTCCTTCTTCCCCAATTCTTACCGCTCCTTCTTCTCCGACGCCTTTCCTTCCCCCTCCCCGCTTACCGTAATCCCCCCCGCCGCCGGCGACGACGAGGCCAGTCTCCCATCCGAACTTATCTCCGCCGTCGACCTCCAACACCGGGGCTCCCCCATCTTATCTCGCGTCATCGAGACCGACACCTCCACCGCCTGGTTCAGGGGCGCCCATTTCCGCCTCGACGCCCTCGATCCGAAGGACTCATCTCTGCCGACGCTGCTCGCCGCCGCGACACCCGACGACCTAACGCTGAATTGGATCTTCATCGACCCCCACCGGCGGCGGGCCGTGAGAGCGACGAGCCGGCGGCCGGTGGCCATCGATAAGCACTGGATCACCGGCGAGACGGTGGTCCGGTTTGCGACGGTCCTGGGCGACGGGTGCGCCATCGGGGTGGTGGCCACGTGCGTGGAGGAGACTGGGCAGGTGCGCGAGGTGAGCCTGACGGCGGAGTGCGTCGATGGGGTCTGCTTGAGCGGGAGAGACGGCTTGGCGGTACTGCGGGCTGCGATGGAGGGCAGCAGGAGGAGAGAAGAGGCGGCGGAGGCGGAGAGGAGGCGCTGGGAGGAGTTTTCCGGGCTCCGGATGAGGCGGAAAGAGGCGGTTTCGCGGCGGGAGCAGATGGTGGACTTGGCCTGCGCTGCCGTGGCCGCGGCGGGGTTGCTGGCGCTCTTCGCGGTTACGGTTTTTAGGTAGTCCCCGATCGCCCGGTCTGGCGGAAACCGAGAAGTGGTGGGTCGCTTCTCACCTCTCTTTCACATCTGGACCGTGAATTGGTGGACCTCTTCTCGTATCGCAGCCGTCCACTGGGCACGTGAGCATATGTGATCATTAGATGGTCGATGTAAGTGTCGCGTCGGATAGGATCCAATTGGATACTTGGGATTGTTAGTGGTCAAGTCAACACTAATAATTTAGACAAGCGATAGGGAAATATATGTCACGACAGGGAGATAAAGAGGTACCGAAAGATTCCTTTTGGGTGGTTATGTACCTAATAAAGTGCCACCTAATTGGAAGATGCAATTCATTTATAATAAAAGCATCATTTTCGAGCACGGTAGTACGTTGACATCACATAAATGATTCCGATTGCCACTGATTCCATCTATTGATATGCCACCCTGTTGATGAGCCAAGCAATAATTCTCTAGCATAGTTGAATAAACAATATTTACTCTTATACGACGACAATATAATTTAATAAAAATGATGGAGTGCAATAAAAGTATATGTTTCTGTGCTTGAGAAATAATGTTTTCGTTTTTAACCGATAGGATTGAATTTGATTAATTTATTATTGTATTAAGTAATAAGTCTAAAGTTCGAATCCACAGATACATGATTTATTCTTTCCACATATACATGCATAAATGAGCCAACACACTACTAGAGTGACACTGAACAATAAGAAGATTTATGTCAAGACAGAGTGACACTGAACAATAAGAAAAACCAAAATGATTGAATTGAAAATTTATGTCAAGACAGGAAGATTCCACATAAGGCTCAAAGCTTCCACGCAAATTGCCTGTTACAACAAGATCACAAATTGCAGGAGTTCGCTTATGAACTAATCTCCCCATGTTGATGGCCCACCCATTCCAACATCTGAGGCAGGGGGCTGGAGCTGTAGTGCTAATGCATCTGTTGATGTGCTTTTGGACCATTTCCTCTTTTTAGCATTATTCAGAACCAACGCTCCAACAAGTTTCCCATCAGCAACCATTTCATAGCCTTTCTTATACCCTTCAACCTGTTGAGTGGTGGTATTTTTTGAGAAAATAAGGTCCACAAATGGTGTTTCTACATCATCAATCCCTTCAAACTTGATTTCATCTTTATCCGTATGCTGCTTCCCTTTTGCCTTTTTATCTACTCGTGAGTCCGTAGAATCCCTGGGGGGATTGTCATCCATTGCAACTGCTTTCTTGGCTCTCGATTTTGATTTTTTCTTTTCCATTTCCTTTTCAACTACATTAGTGGAAGCTGGTCGATTATCATCACCATTGCCGGACTTGTGCAGAACATTCTTAGAGACATTAACGTCTGATTTCAGTCTATTCTTGTTCAGTCTAGTTGCTGCTTCATTTTCGCTGGAATAGGGAAGAAACTTATCATCCTTGCTGTGACTTAATCTTTCTGCTCCTGCTGTAGTTTCAATTGGCCTAGTATTAAATATCCGCAAGCGTGGTACCATTTTTTGGACCTGATATAAGGTTAAAGACACATAAGACACAGGCCTATTTTATCGACAAATTAATCCACAGAAGTATGAAACAGAAATGCAAGGTTGGAGAAAAATTCACCTTCTTGGCTAGTTTATCTTTCTCGGCAATAGGATTTCCCTGCAAATTGAGGTTTTTTAAATTGTGTAACGCAGAAAGGACCTGTCAACAAAACAGTTAGCCAAGCTTTTCAACTTGAATGAACCAAGACAGTAACATTTCAAGACAAATGAATTTTGATTTCTTCTTCCTAACCTTTATGTCTGACCAGTTCTCAATTAAATTACTCCCCACATCCAAACTTTGAAGTTTGGTGTTTTGAGCCAAGTCAGCTGGGAGAGTCTGAAATTAGTAAGACATATTTAGGATGTAAATTGTAGCGGATGAACAAATAATTGATGGGATACGGCTGCTGTAATAAATATTGAGATGGCACAAATATAATGTGATCATTAAACTATAAGCAGCACCTTGCAATTTTTGCTTAAGAGCATCAGATACTTCATAGATAGGTGGACTGCACTGCCAAACAACTGCAGGATGGTTGCAATTCTGCTAAAAGCAGAGTCCTTTTATATAATATGAAACTACATCCCATAAGTTGGTGTGATTGTTTCACTGACATCATATTTGGCCAATTCCATTTTTCAATAATCAAATTTGACCACTTTAGGTGATTGGAAGAAGACTTCATTAAAATGCAGAGTTAATTTGATGGAGATCAAATACTGATCACCACAAATATAAGCAAGCAAAAGCAAAGATGATGAGCCCTAGTCAGATAACATCAAAAGAACAGGATACTGCATGAGATTAACCGTGCACAGCAAATATAGGAACTAAGAAGCATCTACAGCACCTGAGATGCAAAAGAGGCCCCTTTTTATGAATGACTTGTTGATTCTTTTTCAACAAGCTACATGTTCAATAAGCTACCAAGTGTCAGTACGCCTTTACTGACTGTGTTTCAAAAAAAAAAAACCTAAAAGAAGCTGAAAAATTAGAAATAAAATTGTCTAGTATAGGGCCTTGGACCAGGCATATCGTCCACTTTACCCTAGTTGGTGTACTGACCTGTGCAAGCATATCAGGTACCAGTATGCTATCAGACTGGTAAACACTGCACACATTGAACCAGACCAAGTGATATTGCAAGCCTTGCTCATAACTGAGTCAAAGGCTCAATCAGGTTTTTCTGTAGTATAACAAGATTTTAACCAAACATGGTTACTAAATGAAGCTAAACTAGAATTAGGATTGTTATACAACATGTGTAGAACATAATCCAGTAGTTTTTCTCTAAATCACAAATTTTCCCCTAATTCAAAATCACTGTGAAACATTATTTGCTTTGACAAAGCACGAACCAAGTATGTAGTTTGGAAAAGCATCAGGAACATATTTACAAATTGTTAAGAAACTGTAAATATAATCAAACAAAAGCATAGGGCAATGACACTTTAGAAAAGAACATACTCCGATCTGGTTGTGAGCAAATTTAGCTTCCTTTAAGTCTACACATGAAATGAGGGAAGATCCAATCTCTTGAATTTGGCAGTGAGAAAGAGATAGCTGAAATAGGTTACAAGACAAAAAAGTTAAATGTAAACCATTCAATTATATAACTGTGTAAGTTAAAATGAACAATTGAACAAGTTCATATATTATCGCACTTTTGTGATAGATTTTGCCTTCATCAAGGAGTCACCAATATCATAAATTGGGTTCCGAGAAAGAACTGCAAATAAGAAACAAGAAATGCATAAATTTCCACAATCTCCAAAATATTGTGTATAAATTCTGAAATAAGATACAAATTGGTTAAAATCACACAGAAAGGTGAATTATATACAATGTGAATTCAAAAAAATTATTCTATATATTGATAAAATCATGTTTAACATTGCACTATAGTCAATGAAAACAAAAATGTCACAAAATACATTACTGAATCATTTTCAAGATATATTTTCCTTTTTCTAATATTTTTATATTATTTAAGTTTAATATTAAATTTAATGTGCTATGTTGTAAGACAACAATTTCATTAAAACCAACCAACAAGCTGTTTAGTTTCTGTACTAGAGGTACGTGAATAAGACAAGCAATTCTTGTACTAATGCAATAAATAAAATACTCGGTACAGAAACATTTAAGAAAAGAAGAGATGAACACACAAAAAAAAAGCATGGAATTCTAAGCAAAGAGAGTTTTCAACACATATGGAAGAAATGATTTAGGCATTTTTGTATTCTTGTTGCCCATGAGTATTAGGAACAACAACTATCAGCACTGTTAATAAATCTCTAATATAACTTTTTTGCAATAGGTCAATTCTTAGGAAAAGTCTAAATTTTTTAACATAATCTGATAATACCTATACTTACGGGAGGGTCACGTTGAAGAACTTAATTAATCCAAACACGCAATTCTTGTCATAAATGACTTAGTTACCATTAGCACTATACCAAGGATGAAGATTATTTTACATACATACCAAGTGTATTCAAAAATCCCAGCTGATCAAGCTTGCAAATGTGGGATATCTTGTTATCTGAAAAGAATATAATATGATCGAGGAATTAAATAGATACAAAAAAGGAAATTCAGTTCAGCTGTGACGTGCTGAAAAGCTATTTAGTGTCCTAATAAGAAATAATACCATTCAAGATTAGAGCTCGTAGACTAGTTATAGATTCAATCTCACTCATTGCCCGAAGTCTATTCTTACCAGCATTCAACACCTGCTTCATAAGGAGAATATCAATAAACAATAATAATAATGAAACGTCCTGGTAATACATAGTATTTGAGAAATGGCTATTAATGCAATTGTGATTGCTCAACAAAAATGAGCATCAATATTTCCTAAGAAAGTGACTGGATACTCACGGCAAACTTCAATAAATTTGCTAAGAAAAATCAGTCGATTGGTTTATTATGCTGGCAATCTCTTCTAAAACTTTGCTATATTGTTGATTCAAACTAGCAAAAGCTCCATGTCCATTCCAAGAAAAAATAGTTTTGAATCAACAAATCGATTATCCCAAGGCCCAAATTTTAAAAGTACTACTGATCCATTTGGATGCAACACTCCAAAAGAGAAAATACATTAAAACCCATTTACTCCAGCACAGCACTGGATATATAAATGGTTTAATTTCAACCAACGCAAACCATATAATAGCTAAAAGTGCTACTTCCCACATTGGTCTGAATTGTTGCACAAAAACCAAAAATCTCGCACTTGATCGTTGATGTATATGTTAGCACACTCCATAAAAGAATGCACATTGAACTCACCATCAGCTTGGAAAGGCCTTCAACACCTTTCAACGTTTCAAGCTTGTTTTCCACCACGGACAACCATTTTAAATTGACGCATGACGACATATCCTGCAATCACCACCAAGAAAAGAGAATAGCTGATTTCGTAGTCTGGACGTGGACCAAGTTCTAGTGGAGTAAACCATGGCAGAGAACAACCTCGAGAGATGAGAGGCAGTTGCAATTGAGATCGAGTCGCTCCAAGTTCCGGAAATTGCTCAAACACGATACCTGCAAGACAGAGGCCAACATGAATGCCGATTATCTTCTTAAATGAGCGGCGAAGGGGATTTGTCAGCTCACATCGGAAAGTGCTCGATGGGAGAGACTAAGGGAGGTGGTCGCGGTGCCATCCATGCTCTCGTGGGAGATTTGCTCCAGGGTGAGGCGCGCCATGGCCTCCGGAGAAGAGTGAATCCTACAATAGGTAGCACTCGGGACGCAGAGATCGAGCCGAGTAGGACGCGGAAAACCCTAAGAGCTGGGATTCGATCAATGTTTTTATAAATACACCCCTCGGCGATGTCCTATTTAAGTATACGTCCGTAGCCAACCTGGAATTACTCGTCATAAATCTATTGTGAAAATTGTAATTTTTTGTTGTAAGATATTTGTTACTGTAAAGAAAGTAAATGTTACATTAGGGATTTTTTATATTTTTAAAAATAATTTTTTTTAAGATAAAGATAAACCTTTTATTTATCAAAAGTATTTATCACAATAAATTACGTATTTCATAGTTATTATAAGAATTAATGAAATAAATGCTTTGAAATATTCTCTTCACGACAATCGTAGTTATCAAATTAAACATTGTTATAGCTGAGTCAAATTAACCAGAGGATTAATTAAACATGGTTAAGAAATGTTTCCAGCATCTCTAATCCTAACATCAGAACCTACCATTACTGTTTGTGGATTAAAATAATATACATCATATGAACCCACTAATGTGTATTGGCATCTAGTTAATATATTTTAACTGCATGATAGTTTCATATCATTATTTGGTTTAGTTATAGTCGAAACAAGATATTGTTGTGAAACCTTTTCTTTCCCTAATTTGGTGAATTATGCACTCAAATCAAGGTTATGAAATAAATAAAGATTAGATTGGACAGAGTTCTAATCTAATCAATAAGATATGGCGATAAACATACTACTTATCAATAAGATATAAGAACAATGTGTGAACTAAACTAACCAGTGAAGAAGAAATTGCAGACATCCTGTTTGGTTATACAAGGATGGCGTAACACATCAGCATTTGCTGCATCAAGAAAACAGTGAAGAAGAAAAGTGACCGGTGTGCTTGCTGCGACATGCATCTATTTCAAGCATTTCTGCAAAAGCAATTGACTCAAATCCAGTGACTGCTACCTGATAATGATATCATTAATATGTCAACGAACTCCAGGGTGTCACAGCTTTCAATAATTTAAACACACAGCACACGACAAAGACTAACATAAATGAAGACAACCTAAGATTACCCTTCGGCTGAGGGAATGAAAATTTTGTTTTACAAGAATCCTGAATATTCTGGATTTAAAATAGGTTATAAACCTAATCGGAAACTCTTGGGTCTAGGTTTTGGATGAATACACAGTAAAGAAGCAGCAATGGAGATCTCACTGGCACCCAGGTGGCTTAGAAAGTCCAATTGCAATTGGGCCAGCATCATCGAAACGTCGTTTGACCTTAGCATGCTCAATAAATACTACTCGACCATTCAGAACCTGCTCAAGAATTTGACAAATTATTCCACATCCACAGCCAGAGAGCATCGTGCGTTACTTACCTTGCGGTCCATTTCTTCAAGAGCTTTTTGGGCTTCTTCTTCTGAGGCAAATGTCACAAACCCAAATCCCTTTGATCTCTTGGAAACTTTGTCCATAATTATTTTAGCTGCAAGTATATGATGCTTATAATGAGTCATTTTATTTCTCATCCGGTAAGAAAAAATATGGTACAACTATATTTTGATAGGCATAGGAACACCTTCAATCACTTGCCCAAATTGTGAAAAGGCTTCAGATAAACAGTCTTCTGTCGTAGAGGACGAAAGCCCTGCAAAACATACCAAAACTTAAAACCAAACCAACATAAAAGGAGACAACGAATACCTTGTTCTGCTAAAGCAAAAGCTGGTTATAATGGATAAATCATTTTTCATAATCACAACTATGGCTGTCATGGACAACAAAGTTGAGGCTATACAACACGTAGTTGAGGTTTAAGTGGGCTGAAGATCATGCTTCTAAAGTGTAAAATACACTTTAGGTAGAAGTATGTACCATTATGCAGACCAGCTCTTGTAGGTGCTATGCACATGAGGCACATGCTATAGTTCTGCATGTGACTCCCCAAAAGGAAAAACAAGTTCCCTATCTTAAAAGTATGTGAGGTAGAATTATACAGTATACCATTAAAAGTGAGGTAGAATTGTAGTGGACAAGAATGTGAGGTATAATTATACTGTATGCCATTAAAATTTATTATATATTTCTCGGTATGTTGCGATTAGTCAAACAAGTTCCCTACTTAAATCAGAAACATGTGAGGTTGATTATCAGCTTTACGTGTAGGCGAATTATGCTGAAAGGTACAAAGTTCCACAGCAGCCACCTATAGGCTCGGCATCAACCTATAGATAGCACAACATACCATGGCAGTTTCAGCCGCAAATGGTATCACAAAGCAAATTTTTATCCCAGAAACTCAATTCTAGACCTTTAAAGCTATTAAAATTTATCCGAACATGATCTCTAGAAAGTTCTCCAACAGCCTCAAATATTTCAGATAACATGGAGATTGATTCAGAGGGCAACATATAAAGATATTTCTTTGCAAACCAAAGATATTTCAACCTAGAAATAAGTTGAGACTAGAGAGCAAATTATTATGAAATAAATTCCAAGCAACCTAGAGCCTAAATCCTTAGCCTTGAGACCAATGAAGAGGAGGCAAAAGGACCCAATGTTAATTAGGATTGGGTGGCTGGCCAAGTGGGAGTCGAGGCCATTCAACTCAAGGACCAAACCACCCATTAACAGGGGGCAATCAACAATTAGATTGCTAAGAATTGGGGACCATGGGAGGGTTCACTTGCCACATCAACCCTCAAACCAGCAATCTTATTAGATAACTTGTTAGGATTAGACAACATTTGACTAGTGTACAATTGAGACTCCTAACCAAACCAGGATTCAGAGTGACGCAGTCTGACTTATCACCTCTGATTAGAGAAGCTGTATCCTACCAAAATTTATCCCATACATCTCTCGATCGACATCAAAAATGGCTAAAATCACTCAACCAGAGTTGCTAGCTAAGCCGTCCAAATTCAGTGATGTAACCGCAATAAGTAAGTTAGAATAGTAGTCTTTTAATGAATCTTTCTCTTAATTGACGTAGCCTCCATATCTTTCTAATCTTATTCTAACCCCCTTCTTTTTCTCCCCTCTCCGTTCGCTCTTCAAAGATCCCTTCTTTCCGCAAAGATAGAAGACACGAGATAAAAGACTAAGCCAAACCAGTCCAACTATTACTTGAGTCTCCAGATCTCAAGCAAAAGAGTTTGAAATATGAGTTGATTAACAAGAAAAATGACCCTAAAAACTTGTAAGCTTCTATACAGAAGTACATTTTCAATGAAATTAAGCTTCAACCAATTTAATATTTTTAATCCTTAAGCTTTGCTGTACAATTAAGTGAAATACAATAATCTGATCCCACTTTAATTTCCATTGGTCCAGCCTCTTAGATACAAACAGTTACAAGAGCTGCAACCTACGAATGATTAGGAAATAACCCACAACTAAGACAGTCTCCAATCTTGTAACATGTTGAACCCTGGTAGACGAGAGCATGACACTACAACAGGCACATAAATCATCTAGTTTGTGCCATAAATATGATTCAGACATGGTGAATGTAAAATAAATGATAATAACCTAAGCCTCCTTGAGTTGCTTATGTTGATATGGCCAATACAGCTCATCTCAATATAGCTTAAGCTATTCGTCTGACAAGCGTAGCAACCCGTTATTCTGGTTAAACTCCCATAGCCTCCATCCAAGGAAATCAGTTGCAGACAACAATTCAAGCCAAATTCTTTGTCACATCACCCACACAAACAAAAAGTATTAGTCCAATCCGACGGCCAGAAGACATCCCTTACCAGAGAATATGATACCAGATCGAGATCGTGTACGATTTCTAGTTATTTATTTCCTCAGAGAATAGCATCAATTAGACAACAGAAAACGAATTCAACCTTACTTAGACCACTTATTAATCATCATCACCCGAAACGAAAAAGACAAGCTACGATCGATTTGAGCTTACCTCCGACGAAGAGCTTGGAGACGATCCCTCTTGCGGAAACGAGTTGGAAGGGACGGAGAAGTCCACAGTTGTCAAGATTAGAGTTTCCATGAATATGATGATCCTTAAACCTTGCAGTGCTACGGATGAATTGCATCATCCCTCTTCGGAGAGCCGCCATCGATCTGCAAGAGGAAGCCCTCGAATGCTTTGCGAGAGACCGTTTATGGGCCGCAACAAGATCGACGGACAGATATCGATCATGATAAGAACTAGCTGAGACGTCCGATCCGACCGGCAATGGACCGGACAAATTCGTATTAGCGGTCTGGCGAAGAACCGGACCGTTTCATTCTACGACTAATTTTGCCTCCTTAGGGTTTGTGGTTCATATTGAACACTATTAATATTCATGTTGGGCTCACCTTGTCAGGCCCAAGATACAAGATACAGGAACCACCAATTCATCTTACTCATCATAGTACATATCCAGTGTTTATGAACACATAATAATAATAATAATAATAATACATCATTGTATTTGTCATGCTTATCATGGTATATACTACAAATTGGACTAATTTAAGATCATAATATGACAGAATTTAAATTTCTTTTGAAACAAATTTTTAGTCTGAAATAAAAAAAAAACAATTAGTCCTAGAAAATGTTATATCTTTCATAGATATAACATTTAAATCAAATGAAATAAAATGTGATCAAACTTATAATCGATAGATTTGATGAATCACATGAACCTGAGCAAATGCAGTACAAGCAACTGCTCCTTTGAAACTGATCGCAGATGGAGGACGGAGACCATCACTTTTCCCACTTGTTCATATGGCAATCCTGAAAGGCACTCGCTTCTCACTAAGTGGAGTCTGAGTCAATTCATATGACAAAAGTCAAAAGAACAAGTAAGCATTTTTTCTTCATATTTGTGTAAAAAGATATTTTGATTTTACGAATGCTCTCTCGACACTTGTTATCATCCATGTAGGAGGAGTTCCAACTTATATTTCAACTCAGATCGATTGAGTTATCATCTTTTCTTTGGAAGAACAAAGGCCTTCATAATCGACACATATCTGAATACCACATGAAACAATTTCACATCGTTTCTTCAGATATCAGTTGCCGAAGATTTGACCTTACGGAAGCCGTCTCACGACCTGATGTAAGCAACGAGACAAAGCACTGCTTATTCCAATATGCTTGACAGAGAACGATGTAGCTTTTTGACGAGACTGAGAAGATCTTCATGTGACCTAATTACGCACCCACGAGTGCAAGAAAACTTGCAGCTACGCATAGGTACGGATTGATACATCGGACGCATGTCCTTATCAGCATCGAGTCCGACGAAAAGAGCGGCCATTACCCATTAGGATATGAACTGCTCTCCGAATGGTCTGTCCACTATCAAAGTCCACTAAGGATGTTCTTGTCAGTGGAGCTTTCCATCTCCCGTCCATGGCAGTCTGACATTTCACACACTCAGAAAAGCGTTACTTGAGTTATCTTCAGCCCAAAGTAGATTCCAAACGGTGACCAAATCTCAAAGAACGACGACGCTTTGGAGAAGCTATAAACGCTACTCGCTTATCATAATTGCAAAGATAAATGCAGTCGCTTATGCCTAGCTAGCTAGCTAGCAAGGAAGGGGTATATGAATGTACCATAGCAAATGAGCCGATGAGGGTGTTACTCCGCAAAAACACAAAAACCTGCATGCATATGAAGAATAAATAGACCGGAGAAGCATTGGACACAAGGATCGATCCACTCAAGATCAAATAGAGAGACAGACTAAGCACCGAGATATGACACTCCAATACATGCTAATCATTCCTGTGCTTTGTTTAGTGTTGGTATACGTATCAAGTGGCGAGCCACATGGCTAGGTAACACCTACAACAAGTGCCCTTCTTATTCTACATCGAATTATCTTTGTTTATGCACAACATTTTGGTGGACTGATAAGAATCGCCGACAGAGCGAACATTAGGGGCCACATGTGTGTGTAGATGTCTCACTCAGCAAAGTAACAAGTTGGAGTGGCTTAGAAGAATATATCTTCATTCTTCCTCCTATTATTAGCATGAGAGTGGGATAGGAATATAATGGATCTTTATCTCCTCATATTCCTAGTGTTTGAGCAACTAAATTCGCCAAGCGCCAGTCGAATGGCCATGGAAGTGTAGAGGCTTAACCACCATACGATATCAACGTAGTTGGGAATGCCTATTGTCAGAAAAGGAAACCATCAAAATGTCATCTTTTTGGATCGGGATAGGCTGAAAAGACAAGGAGGAATCCGTAGGGAATGACGAAGAGAGAGCTTACGTGCATGTCCTTTTCACGTAGTGAAAAGCCGCTCCTGGTCTCCTTTTGTATGTATACTTCTATTCGTATTCTAGATGTAGATCATCTATCAGAGTTATATTTGCTATTAATTCAATGCATGTATTATATTTCAACATGATAACATCATAATTGCTAGATTTTAGACCTGACAAGCTTAAGTTTGCTCGATAGACTTTATACTTGCTTAAAATGCATAATATTTTCTAGCAGAAGAGAGTTTGGGTAGGAATGGAAGACCAGTTTCTTGGAAGGTACAAGATGTCAGATGAGGAGGAGCTCAAGACAATATCTTCTAGTGGATGTATGGTCCGAAGATTGACTCGTGGATGGGTGGGGTATGTGCCTTATTTGCTATCTATCTGATGCGATTTCCTTGCTTTGGATCTTCACCTGACCTGACATATAGAATTCATTATTCAATTCATTTTGGCATAAAAGGGAACAAGAAATGTTAGTCTGATTCCATTTTATATAGGGGTTCAACTTTATAGTTTTCTCATTTTTCAAGACGAATTAAAGTCAATAGTTACCAGACAACAAATACATTACCTTATGACCTCGATACGAACACGTTACCTTGTGAACTCGATACGAACAACATCGTATGTCGATCGAGAACAAAGTTATCTTTGATGATAATAATAGATAATAAAAATAATTATTAAAGAAGTTTTATTGAAAAAGTGAAAAAACTTAAATACATTAAGTCATCCCTCTTCTATTTATACAACCGACGTTACCATGATGAAAATAATAGAAGATAAGAAGTGTAAAAGCTTAAATACCTAAGTTTATACAGATTAGGAGGAAGGATTTCTCTCAACTGAGGATTTTCCTCAAAGAGATTTCCTCGTATAATTGGAAAAATCTTATCTTCTATTAGTCTTCACGACTAAACGATGACTATACATTTCATGTAATCATCTCACCAATAAATTGATCACTTCGATTTCAATTTAAAGATTTCCAAATGCATCTACTAACCATATAAATAATCATATATTTTTATCCTTAAATCTTATTAACCTTTACTAACTTAAATATCATATAGGTTTTTGGCCGTATGTCCTCTATGGATGTATCTAAGAATAAATTTGAAATGTTCAAATCATATCTAGCTTAGATACTGTATTAAAAATATTGATGCTTGCTTAACGCAGCATTAGCATTTTAACATTTACATAATACTAAAATAGTTTTTTAAATTTCGAAAGTACCTTATGATTTTATCTAAAATCACAATGTTACTAAAATGATTTAGCGAAAAATCAATATGATTTACTTTTTTTGTTATAAAGGTATAATTTTATTTATTTATTTATAAAGATTATTTTATACCTATTTATTTGATTATATTTTTATTTATTATATATTTGAGCTTTTTATAAGATTACATACATTCATTTATTTTATTTTTATTTAATAATTTAAATAAAAATATTTATTCAATTTTGAATAAATATTAAAAATATTAAAATGATAGATTTGTTATAAAATATTCAATAGACTCTTGAAATATAAATTTACCAAGCGACACTTATTTGCCTCAATGCATATTTAAATTACAGTTTCCATCGACTATTTATTAAATATTCAAAGCACTTCATGCTTACTCAAATTTCTTTCTTCGATTATATATTAAAAATATAAATATATTCTTAAATACAATCCATACAGTTTTGTAGGATCAACGATCGAATCTTCAATAGGAGACTTGTGTTAAGTTTGAACGTAGTTTTCTTCAAATATATTATATTCTTTCGCCTTACACGCAGTTTAATTATTAATTTAGATATTGGTTGTCTGAGACGACTCAAAGTGAGAATATGGAAATGATAAGAACACAACGCAATTTTAAGATAATTATTCCATTGGATTGGAAAGTAGTCGTCCACATCCATTGAATCTGACGTCCGCTTCCTTTGATCCACTTGCTCGATACCAACTTCGATGAACTGATGATGAAAGTAACAAATGCCCTTTACAGTCGTACTATTTATTTACACAATATTTAAGATATAATTAAATAATAAATTTTAAAAAGATTGAAGGATATTTTATTTAGTTCGCACAAAAATTTATAACAATTAAATCAATTAATAGAAAATGAAGTCCATATAGAAAAGCTACCTAAGACATGTCGTAAGTATTAGAATCTTTCTTACTCCTCTCTGCCAAAGACTCCAAGGGTGAAATCAATCTTGTAAGTAACATCTAATAAATCTAAGGAATTCATTAATGGACTTTACTTTGTTGGACAATCTAACCACACTAATCTTTTTTTATGATAATATCACCAAGAGAAATATAATTGGTATATATGATATCAATATGTTTAATCCTCTCTTCCCTCGATCTTCATCTCGCATATTAATATTCGCTAAATATCTCATCTTTTAACATGAAATTAACTTGGTTTTAGCTCAAATATGAGTCGTAAAAGATGGATTTGAGTCAAAATTATGGTTCTATTAACTTGAAATTTTCATCCGACAAACATAGATAATTAGTAACTAAAGTTGTTTGCACATCACTTTCGTTCTTCTTTAGTGTTAGACTAACATATGTCTTTTTCCAATGATCATGTTTTCCTCGGTCATTGTTAAACGAAAATGACTCTCATCATGATGACTTGTCGTAGATTGAATATAGTTCTTAAAATAAAAAAAAAGAAAAAAAAACACATAATATTCTCAAGGATAAAGACATAATATCGAGCACAATTTTTTTGATGCAACACAACTACTCTCAAAGTGTATCAAAAGAGAATACAAAATACTTTAAAGTGTCAAACCCTCAAATACACAGACTCTTGTTCTTCAAGAAAAAAATCTTTAAAATAAATTTCATATAGGAAAAGAATTCAAAACAAATCATTACTTGTTCAAAGTAAAAATGTTTTGCAGCGTACGTATGCATCCAAGTCACGGTAGGTCTCAATCCATGTTCCTCGACTCATCATCTTCGGCACGCATCTAACAGTGTGGCGAACAGCTAGCCGCCACCAACTCTCATGTCGGTAAAATACTTTGGTGAGAACAAAAAGGTCTTTTGACTCCCCTCCGTTGGTACGGCCCTACGGACTGCTGCTTTACAGATGGAGCAGCGGGTTCTGTACAGCTTGATCCGGTTAAAAGAATGCGTCATAGATTGGTACATATGCATGCGGTCAAGTGGGTGGAAATGACTGAAATATATTATTTTCGATCCATGAGAACTCTGGAAGTGACTTCTCTCGACTACTTTTGTGGCTCTCCCGAGCGATGGCAAGTAATGCACTGAACATTCCTTGTGACTCGAATATATGCTGTGGCACTGTGATCATTCCAATTTCGAAAGGAGAATCTGAAGATATTTCTTAATATTCTCACTACCCTTCTCTCTCGAAGAATCCTTTAGCTACCTAGAAAGCCAAAGGAATTTTGTCCAGCGTGCAAACGCATATTCCAATCTTATATAAACGACGTTGGAGCACCATTTCCTTCTCATCCCCCTTTGCCTCCTTGTCCTGTAACCTCAGGTTGACCACCCGACCAAGGAGGGAAAGAGAAGCCTCGGTCGGAACGCCACTACCTTGTGGGGTTTCTTCCACCCGCTTATTTCCACCGTCAAGATCAAGCTATGGAATTCGGTCTCCAAAGCAGTCAGAAGATTGGCTTCTCGCCATGGTGGTCCAACGCTATCTCACTAGTAGACTGCCTGAGCACAAGAGTCGTCGAGTTCTTCAGGAAGGTGAAGAAGACCGGAGAAGATGACCCGCGACGGATCGGGCACTCCTTCAAGGTTGGGTTGGCTCTCACAATGGTCTCCGTCTTCTACTACGTGACGCCCCTCTTTGATGGCTTCGGGGTTTCCACCATGTGGGCGGTGCTCACCGTAGTGGTGGTGATGGAATACACAGTTGGTTCGTGAGATCTTGTACTGCCATGTGTCTCGATGTTCGATTATAATGAACGTAACGAAAAACTGACATCTTCGTGATGTTGCTCCTTAGGTGGAACTCTAAGCAAGGGCCTCAACAGGGCTTTCGCAACACTACTTGCTGGTGCACTGGGAGTAGCAGCTCATCAGATAGCGGTCCACTGCGGAGAGAAAGGAGAACCGATACTTCTCGGTCTCTTCGTCTTCGCACTTGGTAAGCATAATTTCTCATACTTTCTCATCTTATGGGAGGCCATGCATGGGGTTCTGACGATGCAGTACTGCATGTCATCCCTCCAGCCGCGGCGGCGACGTTCTCTCGATTCATACCGGAGATCAAAGCAAGATACGACTACGGGGTGACGATATTTATACTGACGTTTAGCCTTGTGGCGGTGTCGAGCTATCGGGTGGACGAGTTGGTGCAGCTGGCTCACCAGAGGCTCTCCACCATTGCCATTGGCGTGGCCACTTGCCTGTGCACCTCAATCTTCGTCTTCCCCATCTGGGCAGGAGAAGATCTCCACAAGCTTGTGGCTGGAAACTTGGAAAAGCTTGCGAGCTTCCTCGAAGGTATACGAACAGTGCTATCGAGGGCCACAGGCCGTGGCCCGGCATGTCCACCCTAACACTAAATATCCTGCAGCTGAGAACAGCAAGCATGCTTACATGTGCACCTTAGAACAGTACAATTCTTCATTGTCATTAGAACAAAAAAGCATTCATTCGCAAACGAATCGGAGACAGGATGTTTTGCCCATGGCATCATGGGCCTTCCACCAACTTGGTGCGTCTCCAATTCCGCAAGTGCCCACGCTTTGTTTTGACTCAGTAGACATGTGGTGCCACCCATCCCAAGGTGTAGAGGCAAAGAGCGCGATCTATATTGCCGTACAAGTAGTAGAAACAATCATGAAGTTCAACTTCTGCAAGAACAAAAACATTCGATGGTTCTAATTGATGGATGGAAATGGCAGGACTGTCGGCAGAATGCTTTGCGGAGAAAGGAGGGATTGAGAATTTGGAGGGCAAAACCTTTCTGCAGGCCTACAAGAGTGTCCTCAACTCCAAGCCCACTGAGGACTCCTTGGTAAGTCAATCCGTCCTTCCAATGTGTTATAATACTAGAGGTTTCTAGGGCAATCATGGTCTTACTTTCTTCTCTTATTAATCAATTAACTGATGGACAAGCTAAACTTTAACTTGTGTGCTTTATAGTGGTCGTCATCTTAAGTGCAAGTGCACCAACATCACACTTTTTAACGGAGACTGCTTTTGTCGTCCCAACCTGAGCCAATTACCCATCTTAATCTAAACAAGTTATTGTAGTAAGCAAGACGACGCCACGCCATAAGATGGCAGCAATCTATCAATGTCCCACGAGTTGCTGCAACTCACTATTGTTCCTTCTTGCAGGCAAATTTTGCGAGGTGGGAGCCGTGCCATGGTCGTTTCTGGTTTCGTCACCCGTGGAAACAGTACCTAAAGATTGGAGCTCTCAGTCGTCAGTGTGCTTCTTCCATGGACGCTCTTGCTGCCTACATCATCACCACCTCCACAAAATCCAAGGTACATTCTCTCTCTCTCTCTCTCTATCAAAACAGAGAAAGAAAATAATAATAATGTCGTGCTAAGGAAATCTAAAGACCCAGTTGAGTTTACCCGCAGACGAACACGGATCCGGATCTCCAACTAAGGATCCGAGCTGCATGCAAGGAGATGGCCACCGAATCCGCCAACACGTTGAAGGAGCTTTCAACGGCTATCCGGACCATAACCGTGCCTTCCGCGGCCGGCCGGCACGCGTCGGCAGCCGTGGCGGCGATCGGAAAATGGAGGGACTCCCTTTCCGACGACATCGCCCTGCCCGAATTCCTCCACGTGGCGACCACCGCTTCCCTCCTCGCCGATTTGGTCCTCCGGGTCCAGAAGATCGCGGGCTCGGTTGAAGAGTTGGCTCGCCTCGCCCACTTCAAGCGACCCGAGCCGCCAGTTCACGATGCCAAGATTAAGCCGGTTGTCGACGAAGATAGCCCGTCACACCTGTCCATTACCTTAGAGAAATAAGAGTATATATATATATATATATATATATATATATATATATATATATATATATATATATATATATATATATATATATATATATATATATATATATATAAAGAAGAATATTGGATGGGTCGTGGTACTTCAAAACTTGTTATGTGATAATATTCTTAAATAAAGATTGTGTGCCGAAATATTCTTTCAATAGCTCAATTAAAGATTTGTGTCCGACTAAATCAACGAATTGGACTAAACCGAGATTGTAGACATTTCTTGTACACGTACATGAAATAATATACACATATGTAACCAAGAAGAAAGAAATTCTAATAGAAAATGAGGTCGTTCGCGTGGCATAAGATGGGCCATATATCATTCGATGATTTAATATTTTGATTGACTGTTATTGTTGATCGATGGCTAACTTTAAATAATTGGGAATTAGTGGTTTATATTGTGTTGCCGTATTTATTATATAATGACCGCAACCATAAGTATTTTGACGCCAAATCTTTTTGGATAAAAGTCTAAAAAATTAGCTTTTATGCAATTTGCCAAATTTAAGTTAAATCGATCATATTAAGGATATCCATAACTCAATTTTGTGTATTGCTTAGTCGTGTACTAAACCTTCATGCGGTCATTGATGCCCTTTGGTTTTGTGGGAGTTTATAGATATCAACAAGTCATACATGAACAATATATGATTTAGGCTGACTTAGTGTAGACCATAGTGTCTGCTTTGAGGTGTCTTGTGATATTGTAAATTATAAATTAAGATTTTGAAAAAAATAAAATTATGGATAATTAAAATTTCACCATGGTTTATACATTTTTTTTTTTTTTTACATACATGTATATATTTAATTCTAGCAAAGATATTACATGCATGTATGGCATATATGCCCCATCAAATGGTAAGATCCTCAACATATACCCCTTTTGGAGAACATCCATCGAGAATACTCAATTTAACCACTTCTAACCATGGTTACAACGCCAATACTCTTAATACCATGGTAAGAATCCAAAGGGTGTTCCTATACATTAGAGTTTCAATTAGAAAGGTCAAACATAGTCAACTAACTAAGATTAAACATAACGGCCTATATGCAATTTTCAAAATTTGCAATTTATATACAAAAAGTTAGACCTACCAATTATATAATCTTATTACCAAGTCATGATACTTTTTTTTTTTTTTTTGTCGAAAATGAAGCTTGGAATTCAACTTCAACGTCAACAATCACTTCAATTTTTGTACCCAAATGATTTGTAAGAGCAGCACAAGAAGTTGTTTATTCTAGTCTTCACTTCATTTTTCAATAATATTTGCATATGGTTTTCTATCTCCTCTTTTATTATTCGATATATGTAATTTATTTCATCAATTTTATACTTTAGAAAAAATTATTTAATCGGAAAAATCTCGATCTTCACCCTATTTTACAAAGTAAATTGCCAACCAAATGCGACTACCAAGTCAGACATGAATGCTATCCTCTTTCTTAAAGCTCTCCTAAATTTGAACCTTGGTGTGCTATATAGGTAAAAAGTAAAAGGAATCCATCCTTGGGTGGGTTGACTCTCGGTATATATGATCTTCCTGGAAGCCATCCAGTTGGTGTTGGCATTAGGTAAAATGTCGACATGATGTCTGCTATCAAATATTAGCCCGAGTCTCCAAAGAAACTGACGTGTGAAATCACCATTGTATCTCTCTACCTGTTTCGAGTGCGGTAAAGGAAATAAAATACTCACTTTAACGAGCAAGACGTAACTCTATGACAAATGCACATACACTAATCGACTAAGCAATCCAGGTTTATGACAGAAAGCATGCAAGCCAATACAACAAGAAGATTAAATCTGGAACTGCTGTGAGTGAGTGAGTGAGTACCACTCGAAATATGAACCATCTACAGATCAATCCCTCTGAGAAGATGGAACAATGTTGATGTTTGCATGCACGAGAGCAACCCCTGAGGTGGAGTTTGAGCTGTGCCCCACTGATATCCAAGTGGCCTTAGAGGAAGATTTGGACCGCTCGCTTAGTCTCTGAGGAGACAAGGCATGCAGATTCAGCTATAGCTTTAGAGAAAGCGAAGACCAACATCACATAAAGGAGCATATCACACCCTCTTAATCTTCGTCCTCTTTGTCGATCTAGTGACCACGAGCAACTGTGCTGAGCTGTGCAACGACAACGAGCGTGTGACTTCCCCCTTTCTTCCCACCATCAGCTTCTTCAATGGGTCTCTAGGTTTTAGGGTTTACCTATTATCACATTGTTCGCAGAAGAGGCTACGCATGCTTTGGGGAATACCTACCCTTCACGATTCCCATAGAACTTTGCTGCACGGTGTGTGTACGTACGGATTCTCCTGTGTCCTGCCATCTCAAAAGAGCTACTTAATTAAGAGATAGATGATAAGCCGCTATGGTTACTTTACGAGCTCCACCACCACGCATATAGGGCACTGTTGATGAAGGTACACCTATTGGCTGATGAATGATGACGAAGATACAACATAATCGCATGTGGTAAAACACACACATTTATCTTGTATAATATAGAGATAGGTTGGTGTAGATAATAGCCAACGATTGTGACATCTTAGTCATTATTGACCATCCATTGGGTAAAAAGACATGATGACTGTATTTTGAAGTTAAGATAGATAGACGGATGATCCAATTTAAAAGCCGAACGGTTTCAATTCGGATCGAAACCTGATTTAAATCAATCCGACCCGATCCGTGGTCACATCTCTCATAATTACGAAATCGATCCGGACCGATTGCCTCCATCCTCACCGGCGCGGTGATTCCTCCCCGCGACGGCAATCTGATCGCCGTCGATGCGTCTTCTCCGTCGAGGGTTCCCCACGAATCCATATCTATCTCCCTCGATTCGTGTCGCACTTTCTTGATTCTGGGCTCCATCTCTGCTACTGATTGCAGAATCGCGGAACTCAGGTGCTCTCCCACGGACGATGAAGCGGATCTCCGGAGCGTACCAGTCCAGCTATGGAGATGACGAAGGCGGCGCCTCGTTCTGGCGATCTCTCGTAGCTCTCCGTCTCTCCCTCTCCTCACGGGTTGGATGTCCAGTTCATAGCCGGCTCAGATCCGGTATCTTAGATCGGAGTGTGAGACAACGGGATCCGAATCCATCAAAACGGGTCCGACGAATTGACTCCGTTCCGGCATGAATCCGATCCGTTTTGCAGGTGCGGCCCCAGGTGGTCTTCTCAGTTCGACGTTTCCGGCCAACTGCTATTCGTCTTCGTCGCGTCGCCCCCTCCTCGTCCTTCTCTTTCTTCCCTCAGTCCTCCACGGAGGATTAGCAATTTCCACTCGTCTCGATCGCAACGTTCACCATCATTCTTGCCCCAATTCATCTGGCTGCTTTTAGAAGCGATCTTGCGTCGCCCCCTCCTCGTCCTTCAAGCCCTCTCTCTTTCTTCCCTCAGTCCTCCACGGAGGATTAGCAATTTCCACTCGTCTCGATCGCAACGTTCACCATCATTCTTGCTCCAATTCATCTGGCTGCTTTTAGAAGCGATCTTTGTAGATCTTTCTGCTCTCCCCGCAGTTCTTGATACACGAGGATGGGAAGGATCCGAACCTTAGGAGCGATCCTGTCGGTTCTTTTCCTTTTGGTTGCATCCGTTGCTTCGTCTCGTGTTCTACTTGATGATGATAAGGTAAAGTCTGAATTTTTCCTTATTTTTGCTCCTGCGTCGTTCTTGAATTAGGGTATAGGAGATGTCTGATAAGTTCCAATCAGGTTTCGCTATCTGCGGCCCCGAATCCTGTTGCTTCAGCGAAAAGCAATGTTTCTGGATTGAGCCAGAAGCCTCCACCAAAACCTAACAACTCAACTGTTCCTGGTGGTTCTACCTATCCACCACAACCCAGCAAGATAGAGAATAAATCTCCACAAAATTCGATCTCTGGAGAGGAAACCAAGAAAGATGATGGTGCAACAGGATATCCGAGAAGGGAAGAAGACAATGCTAAATCTGGAAGCTCTGGCTCGACTAAAGAGAAAAGTATGAGCCCGACTAAACTGGAAGATAATTATGTGGTAAAGGAGACTTGCGGACCTCAATCTACTAGATGCATTAATGATAAGTTGGTCGCTTGTCTTCAACATTCTGAAAATGGTAAAACAACCCTCTTGATTTTCTAATTCTGCAGTACAAGCTATGCATAGTCGTATGTTCTAGTGGAATAATGTTACTAGATGGTTAATTATCCTTCACATCTGTAGTGGTTTTCGGATGATCTCCCGTTCCTGCAGAAAATGTAGATGGAATCTGGTCTTCAGGAGCAATTCCTACTTCTATTAGACCTTCAATCTAATATTTGTTCTTTTCCTTTGAAATCCATAATGACTAGTTACGATTTCTTGTCAGCATTCCTGATACTGGGATACCTTTTATTGTATTTTAACTTATTTCTTGAAGCCTGTCTAAACCCTTTTCAGATTCTTCATTTTTTCTTTGAAAATTATTCAATCTTCTTTATAGTTTTATAAAGCTTTGCAAAGGATTGTACATTTGCAATCTCCTAACTCAATGATCTGAGCTGCCCCATCATATTGCTGCTTCTCTTTGTAGCAGTACTATTTTCACTTGATAAATACTGCTCCAAGCTGTTGTAGCACCACTTCAGTTTCTCATAACATATGCCTCTTCTCATCGCTGAAACAATTTGTTCCAGTCCACCTAATGCAAGCAGAAGATCTCAGCACCGAGTACATTGTAGTAATGGCATTCAAAATTTGTACTGATGCCTCAGTATGATTTGTTATTGGAGTTTGGTTTGGGACAACATAAGAGTCTTATGTGAACTATAAATTATTTCTCTATATATTGTGCAGTTAGTTTTTAAAAATAGAATTTAGACAGATTACATTTTATTAAATTAGCTACAACATAGACAACATCAAGAATTACTTTTATAGAGTTTTAGGGTTTTAGTCCAACCATTGTATGTCCTCATCACTTCTGCAACTTACTGTTGCAAAAGCATTTTATAAGTTGGAAGAGCCCATTTGAACATGTACATGCACAATTTTGCGATTATCGGCTGTGAGGGGTTGGGGGAGTGCACATTCTTTAAATAATAGAGGGGTCAATGCTGGCCTTTCTAGTCTCCCTCTATGTTGTCTTTGCCTAGGCAGAAGATTTTTGTAATAATAGTTAATACCTTACTCGTCCGTTGTAAAATACCTCAAAGGCAAACAAGATACGATAATCAAAGATTTTGCATCTTTCTCCTGCTAGTTCTTCTATTATCTTTTGCATTCAGTATTCTCCATTTCCTTCTTTGTATGAACTGATTAATGTTACCGACATGTTCTATGTTGGTTTCTACTTTATCATGTATGATCTATGTGGCAAGTGTTTAAGTGACAGAAGCTGTCTCTCTGTAGAATTCAAGATGCATATACTGATTCTACCTCCCTAATTGATGGGGGCCTTGTGCACTGAGCTTGCTGTTTTTGCCCTAGCTCTGGCCATCCATTGTTTGTGGGTAGAACATTACTTAAATCTAGGTCTTTGTCATGTCCAGGATAAAGTTTACATCCCTCTGTCCTAATGTAAGTTGCACCATTAGTTAGTGGAAATTCACCAAGAGGAAGCAAAGGCTTAACTAGGTTAAGCTACCTTTCAAAATCTCAGACTTGACCTTTTATACCATGGCGTTAGACTAGTTTCTCACCAACAAATTTCAGAAAAAATGAATGTGGTTTCTGGCTTGATTATAAGAATTTTATAAACTTCTATGAAAGAATTAAGCTTGCTTCCAGATGATGTTATACATTGAATTTTCAGTTTCTTTTGCTAAAAATTCATAAGATCCAAAAGCTAAAAGAAAAAAGTGACTGGGAATCACCCAAATTAAAGCAATGATCTCATGGCACTATTGAAACTTATTCAGATGTAAGTAGTTTAAAGGGGATACAGAAAGCAAGTTTCCAAGTAAATTCAAGTAGGTACTATATTTTTAGCAATTGTAGCATGGCAATAGGTACCAGAAGTTTGACAATTACTAACGACGAATAGGTCCCTTTTCCAATGGGATACTGTTTGCAGCCAGCAAAGATATCCTGATTTTATGCTTTTCTTCATAGATTTCTTTGTATCTCCTTTCTGTGTTGATTGTTGTTCCCAAAAGAAGTATTTTGAGGATAAAGTTGTTTACACGATCGAGCGCCTTTCATAAAATTCTTGTTTCTACACTGCTTTCTTTCTTTTACATGCAATTGTCAGATGGAAAAAAATACAAGAAAACCATGAAGCTTTTGTATTAGTCATTTTGTCCACCTCATCGTATCTTTGTTTGTTCTCTGCTTCCATTATTTGCAGATTCAAATAATTTGTCCCTTTTAGTCCAGAATATTGGGGATGATGATTTTAATGTGAAAATTTGGGGAACACCTGCTTTACATATTGATCATGATATTGGACCTCTATCCAGAAACATCTCCAAGAAGGTTCATTCTCCTTTTCACTACCATATGGCTTTCCTTAAATTGCAATGTTTAGAACAACTATTTTATTTAGATATGTGGGAGATAGTATCATTGTACATGTTAAAATATCAACAATGCTTACTATGCCTAGTTATTCTGAAATTTCTTGTGCTGTGCAAATGAAGAGATTTGTTTTCTACTTAAAGCATTTATTAGTAATTGAAACTAAGAAATAAATACTGTACCCATCATGTACAACAAACTTGGATTCTTAGTGAGTTAATTTTAAATAGGTGTTATGGTTCCCCAGAGCAAAATCTGTGGATGGACGGAGAAAAAAAATCAAAATAATATAAGATGAAATTTAGAAAAAATAAAAGAATTTTTAGCATATATAAATACATTTGTTTCCTTTCTGCAGATTATATTTTATATATTCTATTATATATGCCTTATTTTTTATTTTTTTATTTATTATTTTGATCAACTTGGACCCATTGATCCAATCCGACATTGATCCCAATAATATTATCCATAATTGATTCCATTACCAATATTGATAGATGAAATAACAATACTAGAGAATATAAAGTATAAGAAAGAATTTAGCAAAAAAGTAGTGGTGGCTAAATTGATGATCTTATACAGGGTTGATTGCTGGCATTATGCCAAAGAAGATATATGAAAAAAGGTTGCTTTAAGATCAAGTATATTAGTTGTATAGAAAATTTTACCTTGTCATGTGCAGTTTAAGCTCATCTAGCCGTGTAGGAATCTCTTTTAATTCCTATGGCTTGGGAAGGGATGAAGAAATCACAAGCTGTCATCTCACGGAAAGTCTGGAATTTATGGAGCTTGTGCTCTTCAGATGCATTGTTTGCTAAGCTAAATATATGTTAATCTTCTTTTCCCGAAAGTTACCTTTATCATTACTCTTGTTGGATATGGGTCTATACATCTTTCTTCTCTTTGGAATATATATATATTCCTGATGTGTGGAAAAGCAACACATTTACATGCATGCAATGGCTTTTCTTGCAGATTAATATTCCAGTTAATTATTGGAATGTTACAGAAATTGTTCTAAATGCGGGAAAAGGGGACTGTGTTCTTCACATTGCAACATCAGTTTCTAACTGGAACCTTCTCCAGCAGTTCCTTGCTTATGCACCTCGTCTGACCCCAATTTATGGCACCTACTTTTTACTTGTTACTGTGGTTCTTGTTGGTGGAACATGGGTCTGTTGCAGATTTAGGAAGAGAGGAAAGAGAGATGATTCTGGCATCCCATACCAGCAGCTTGAGATGGGAGCACACCCACAGTCCAGTTCTGCAGCTGACTCCATGATTGTTGATGGCTGGGATGAGTGGGATGATGATTGGGATGACGAATCAGTGACAAGGCCTCAGAAACACACTACTCCTAGTGTTTCATCGAATGGTCTTACTTCAAGGACTCCAAAGAAAGATGGTTGGGATGCAGACTGGGATGACTAGGCTTCTAACGAGGTAAGAGCATGGAAGTTATCCAAGAAAGAGGAATGACCGAGGAAAGTCCATCTGAAGGAAAGAAAAAAAGAATGTTACAGCTTACAGAGTATGAAGGTAGCATCAGGTGGATTTTGCATGAGTATTTCAGATAGAGCTTGTCCTGCTTAAAATGTTCAGATGGGTTTCTTGGAAGATGAAAGCAATTGTGTGTTTGTAAAATTTTGTACGCTAGATTCAGTTGTCATTCCATATTCCTTTCGGTTGATACATAAAACAAAGTTCTGTTGGCCGAGTCCAATGATCTTTGATTGGAACATTCAATTTAGACAGTTACACACAAAATGTGAAACTGTATGAATGGATCTGTTTGGTTACAACTTCATTCCCTGTGGATGGTGATTACATCTGAGTTGTAGCATTGAAAGACATTTACTTACTATGTCTCTAACCAAGCGAAGCATATATGAGGCACTGTCGTCATTTGATAATTTCTGCTTCTTTTCAGAATAAATAGGAAATGATTGGGCTTTGTATTCTCCATGTTGTTGTTGCCTCAGATTCAGGGTTCGCTCAAAGCATAGCTGGGTGATCATCAAATATACCTTTAAATATGGATACATGCTTTCATTTCAAGCCATGGCTGAACCAAAATTACAACTTAGCACGAAGAACATGAAGCAGAGTGCTAACACCAAGAATTGCCCCAAAAAAAAATGGCACAACCTTCAAAACACTATTTTCTATTGCTTGATCTTTAGCTGTTGAATTGTTTCAAATTATATCTAGAAAATTGACAAGTACAATTTCACATACTTTACAACTTGTCTCCTTATGTACAAGGTAATTAAATTTGGCATAGAGATTCTCTTCGGAGAGTCTCTCTTCCTCTAATTTCCAAAGACTGCATTTCTTGCAATGAGAAGCATCATTCACAACCAAATATGTATCATGAAAAATGGTCTTTATTCATTTTTCAAACAGGTCAACATCATTTCAGACCCTCTCTAAGCTTGTGCTCGAGACCATAACCGTGCCCACTTGTAATTCGTTGGAGTTGGTCATATCCTGCAAGAACTCCTGCTCCTGCCATACCGGAAAGCATGTTTGCGGCAGCCCCTCTAAACAGAGCAAATGAACCCTCTCTGTAGACGATCATTCTCATTGCATGGTATGCACTTTTATACTTGGCAGGCTGTCCAGAAGTCAACATCATTCTCCGGCGCAGTGTATCGAAAGGGTATGCGCAGATGCCAGAAAATGTCGTCACGCTCCAGCCCAAAATGAAACTGGCTAAGAAGTTACCCTGCAACAAATCAATCAATTTCTTAATGGCCAATAAAGAACAGAAGCGGAAAAAGAAATTTGCTTGTTAGCGAGAAATGAAGCGTCTATGATCAAGTAAATTCACAGCTCACAATCTCATATGAAGAGTAAGAGTTAGACAATTACCTCTAGCGGTCCAACTAGAACAACAGGCTTCAAGGTATCGTAAATGCCAAAATACAGGCCCCGATACATAGTGATGCCCATTATAGAAACCCCAAAACCTCGATACAAGCCAGCAACGCCATCACTTGCTACTGTCTTCCTGTACACATCAAGTAGCCCTTTAAACTGGCGTTGACTGTTAGCCTTGGATTCAATTGCATCTGTGGCTAGCCGGGTTCGTGCATAATCTAAATGGTACAGTAACATGGATGTCATTGCTCCAGCTGCACTACCTGAAGCTACATTCCCCGCTAACCACTTGATATAACCATCTTTCTCTTTTGAGCGACCAAAAAGGCTCCGGAAGTAGCCCTTGAATGCAAAATTAAAGGCCTATTGGAAAAAAGGGCAGGGCCAACCGTGTTACTGTTTAAGATAGTTCAAATAATAATACAATTAAAAAATTGTGTCGAAGGATATTAAAGCAAGGGTGTGAAGCACAATAACTACAAGTGTGGACTTCACTAAAAATTGAATGTTTGAACTTTTGAGCTATGTCTATTTAGATGCAAGGAACAAATTTCTTTGAGGCATGCTTGTCAATTGTGTAAAACTTGAAGTGTTTGAAAATTTGATGTATTGTCTAATAGAAGCAGAATACAACTTCCTTTGATGCACATTTTATTTATATAACTTATATTTTCTTTATGATCTCTTATAAGATGTTTGAAAAGTTTGTATGGTTGCGATGAGAATGTTAAGGTAGATGAACACACTTAGCAGGAACAATAGAAGAAAAATAATATGTTTATTCATGGACAATCAAGTGCAACCCTAATGCTAAATAGTAAATAAAATGAGGAAAAATTATTACTAAGGTAGCATGCTCATACTTAAGGAGATCTATATATATTGTGGCTAAATAAGACAAATCGATAAACATTGTTAGTGAGGTGAGGAGAGATAAAGGGAGACTAAAGAAAATATATGAATTTTATTAATTTAACTAGAGATTTTTGTATAGAGCTCAAAGATGGAAAATCATTCATGAAGATGATCCCAAACAGTTGGAACATTACAGCTTGTTCATATTGTTCCCTCTTAGAACAACAATCTAGCTTATTGTTTGTTTACAAATTTTTTTATAGGAGAATTTACTCATATATAAAAAAAAAAGAGTAAGATCATCACTGCGACGATGAACACCTTGCGTTTATAGCATATCATATTATCTTTTGGTGACAAATCACTCATTAAAGTAGATGCCTCATGCAAGGACATGATAACAGAAAAAAACATAAATGTGATGTTTCAGTCTGTTTAGAATGTTCGGAGTTTTTAATGCTCTGAGAAATGTAATAAACTTGTTATTTAATGTGATGACCAATCAGCCTTTTCCTACTTTGGTCTTGTTTATAATTTGGTTCTCCTGTTGTTGTCTTCTCTGATGACTCATGCACTCCATTAAAACAATCTGCTGTAAACTCAACAGCTGCAAACACTTAGCACGTCGAGCAAGCGGGACGTGAAACTGCAAGGCTATCTGATAAGAGGAGACCTAATCTATCAAAGTGTTGCAATAACTATAGGACACTCTACACCAGCTGACAACTATTTTGATTTGTTCCCTTGTCAAAATTGTAACTTTCGGCATAAGTGGCTTCCGCTAAAACCTAAAACGTCACACACATCTTCTGTGCTAGAAGATGCTTTAGGCACTCCCCAACCAAGCATGCAAAGCATCGGCGCCATCCAAGGGAATCCGATTAAAATTTCAAACATTCCACCTAACTAGAGTAGAACTTCTCCTCCTTGTAATCAATTAATTCAGTAATATTAGTTCAAAGATGGGTTACTGAAAAATAGGCTCTAAACCTATATTATCTCAAGTTGTATCATGAGTTTTGCTGATGTGATTAATTTTCTCATGAAGACATCATTAACCAATGATATCACCAGAAAACATTGTGATTTCATATTTTTCTTCTGAATATTGCATAATATGAAATTATTTTTAACTTTGATTCTACTAAAATTCATCAAAAGAAAGCAGATTTAAGAACGATTACAACAAATACTCTCATGCAAATTTACCCCTAATTCTCGAGGCATACTCCTAGAAATTTCCAACCTGGGTTGGGAAATATCGGATGACATTGGCCTGGTTGCCTCGCCAGAATGCCAGAACCCCTTCCTCTCTGAGAACCCTGGCGAAGCAGTCCCGGATGCCTCCGTACGGCATCGTCAGGTACCCCCTTCTCATAAGCTCCCCCTGGTTCTGAAGCAGGAGCTTCACCCGCTCCACGGGCGCGGCCCCGCTCTTGGCCACCACCGCGGCGGCCCCGCCCATGAGGAAGTCCGCAGCCATCTTCTTCGACGGCGGCGCCGCCGCCGCCACCATGGCAGCGTCGGCGGCAGGCCCCATCTCGCCCTCTGCGTCACAAACTTTCCATCGCATGCTGACTAAATATGGAATTGGAAGTGGTGGGAATTAAGTTCTTATAAATAAAGAGGAAAATGACAAAGAAAAAGATGACTGTGACGAGAGATGAGAGGTTGAGATATATGATTCGAATCATCATGTCACGGATGAGTAGGACACACAATATATGAGAGGTTGAGATATATGATTCGAATCATCATGTCACGGATGAGTAGGACACACAATAAGATATGGGTACAGTTCATCTCGATCCCGCAACCCATGATGTTGAAGCGGGCTTGATTGGGCCAACATCAATTTTCTCAACTTTTTTTTTAGTGATAATAATATATCATAATCATTTGGTAAAAATTAATAATTTAAAAATCTTATTTAATAAATTTATAAAAATATTAATTAATTTTATTTGTAAATACCTTGTCCTCGATGATGATGATGATGATGATGAGATATTGATATATGATATGTTAAGTTAGATTTTGATTGTCAGACGTAAAAACTATTGATATATCAAAATTATTTAGTAAAAATTAATAATTTAAAATCTCATCTAATAAATTTATAAAATATTAATTAGTTTAATTGGTAAATATGATAATATAGTCCCCTTGTGTTTTGTAAAATAAAAAAATAAAAAATAAAAATGATTTTAAATATTATATAAAATTTAAAAATATTTATAATGCTTGAATTATTCACGACAGTTAGTTATTTTTTTCTTCCTTTTATTGTTTGTATTTTGTTAAAAGTTTTCTCTCGTTTTCTCCTCTCCCACACTTGTATTTAAAATTTTTACATTAGATTAGAATTTCAATGTCATTATACTAATTATGAAAATTTAACTATAACGACATATTGATTGTATATGTTTGACATGTGAATATTTTAGATCAATCCCTCAAAAGATATATACCTTCGATTAGACAAATTTTGTTAATATCGGTCCATTTAGATTTATTTATCGAAAAATTAAAGATCCAAAATCTCATAAGATATAATATAAAATATTTGTTTGGTGAGGATGGACAAAATATTGAGTATTTGAAATTGATATTTTTTAAAAAAAAAATAAATCTCAGCATAAAATATTTATTCAATAAACCTAATATAGTAAATTTCAAATAATCATCATTCACATACCTTTGTCCATAAAATACTTCAATTTTTTTATAACCAACCCTAGCTGACAATCAAAATTGACATCTACTTATTTCTTTTTCTCTTTTTATTTCGAGGGTTGACAATGGAAAAAGAGGTAAAAGTATGCAAGAATGAGATTTATTTTTATAAGAAAAAACCCTATAAATTTCCATTACATCAAACAACATCTTCACTTGTACAATATTATACTAATATACAATAATACACTAATGTTTCCAGAAAACTGAAAGAAAATATTAGTTTATGCTTATTTCACTTGTAATCAAAACTAGGTAGAACATCAACTCAATCAAGTCTCGAGTTAATGGACCATTAATCAGAGTAGTGGGTTAGTTTATTGGATGATAGGTTTAATAAAAAAAATTAAAATAAATAATTTTGTTATAAATAATAAATAAGAAAATTTACTGCAAAATTATATACATCGGGATCAAAGATAATTTATAATTTTGTTTCTTTTCTGCCAAAAGAATGTATATTACAATATGATGCTATAAATAGCAAGCAAGCTATCATGCTAGCAAAACTAAAAGCAACCACGTAACCCTGAAGAAATTTATGGAATCTTCAAAACAAAAAATTAGGTTACACACCAAGGGAAAATGCATCACAACTTTGTTGCACGAGCATTCCCTTGTGATAAAAATTATATGAACAAGGTATTCTCCAAAAGAAAATAAATAAATATATATATATATATATATATATGACAATTATATAAAGTTTACATTAATTGTTTAGGTGCCAAACTATTATATCATAAAATTAAAACTGTCATCTTCAACATCTACCTGATAGGAAATATTCTGATAATCAATCTCATCCAACTAGTTAGTAACCATATAAGCGCCAATGTGAACAACGAGGGTTGAGTCACCCCCCACGGGACAGTAACGTGAAGGCTATTCAAGCTGGCTATATCGATCTCCGTGAACAATAGTCTATGGGTAGTCATTTGGGTTTGCCCCCCTTGGTCGACCCCTATGGACAACAGTCCATGTGAGGTCATTCGAATATGTTGTCTCTGTGGACAAAACATCAAAGCAAAGGTATTACGATCACTACAGGTCTGCCACCCTCATGGACAAAATGTCATAGAAAAGTCGTTCAGGCCTGTTACCCTTGCGGAAAAAAAAAGAGAAGGTGTTACGATCGTTATGGGCCTGTCACCCCCGTGGGCAAAACGTTAAAGGAAAAGCTTAATAATTGTTACAAGTGATTCTCTTTATTAGACAGTTATAAAAAGCTGACCCTTGGCGCTAGCCTACGGGTCGGATCTCTCGATAATTAACTCTTTACATTCTAATCCAAAAGCTAATTTGAGTATAAGATGGATGGAGTCAAAAAAAACTCTCCCTTGATATTGACCTTTGTGCAGAAACTCAACGCGGAGTCGAACTCCACCCAAAGGCCGTCCTGAATGTATCACGGACGCCTTAATGCCCCATCAACAGTCATGTAGGACAATCATTCGGGTTCCGCAGATGCCCTTGCAACTTTAGGTCGAGACCCAACCAAGCCAGCTCACAGTCAACCTTTAGCCATTACTGTAGACGGAAGAAAGAAAAACCAGACAATTTACTCTTGCTGAGTGTATCTGTAGAGAATGGTCATACCTATTATTCTGATATTGGGTTCTGAAACTTCAAAATAAAGAAATGTTTGTTTTGCATGTCTGCCCCGATAAGTCTCAGCGGTTCCAAAATTTTGGCATCTTGGTCTTGAGAAATAAATCATTTTGAATTGAAGAATAGGATATTTCTATTAGTGCTGGATTTTCACAATTCGATACAGATTAAGGGACCAAAATTGCAAGTTTAGATCTCAAGAAAGAAAAGCTAAATAATTGAGCTTTAATGACCAAAATTGTAGCATATTGTGGTGGCCATGTGGCAGATGAACCACCATGCTGTCTGTTGCCGAGTCTGAAACCATCTTTCTCAGTGAGGAGGATGCATTATGGAGAGGTGTCGCCAGACTGATTATTGCTTTCATCTATATTGTTTAATTTTGTAGAGCTGCACTCTAAAAGTGGGATATCAGGTGTTTCTGCAATCGGATCAGGGATAGCTCCCTTTTTATTTGTCTGTAGTCCTGTAAATCGTGCTAGATCTACCCATTGCTGCAAAAAATAAAAAAGGAAAGATCAGGTGAAGACAATTATACTAGCACTGGCATGCATCTAATTTAAGATATAAGATCCTAAATTCATATAAGCAAAATTAATGAATTCATCAAAACCATTGACACTGATGATAAAAAATCAACAGAACAGAATATATTCTTCATATATCAGTTGCTTAGAACGCTTTGTCTAATATTTAGTTTGTCTCAGTCAATGATCATGCTTAGCAGGCCAATTTGTCAGGAGTTGGAGGTCAATGCAACCCAATAAACTCAAGGGCAACTATACCCATTTACTCGAACATACATGAAACATGTATATAAATTTATTAAGAATGATGCTGGGGTTTTGAGTGGAAAGTGTCACACGGTTGCTTTTATCTTTAGCACATAGAAAATTGTGACTCTCAATTGGAAAAATTGACAGTAAGTCCACTCTGTTGGTCTTTGCAATGGCAGAATGAGCACAAAACAAGACAATCAGAAAGGAGTAACATAAAGGAACTGCAGAGCATAAAAGAACTCCGCTGTGGAATGATGCATCCCAATCCTGGATGAAGAGTTAGTTGTACTTTTACTGAACTTAGACTAAAGTTTTTAAGATTTTTCTTAAAATTTTCAACTATTTTCAAACCTATTTTGATGTACTAATTTTGACATCACGTGCTTGCGTTGAGAAGTCATATCTCACCAAATCCAAGATTAAACAATTTTCTTTAGATTCTTTTGGGGTGTGTTGAATCCTTCATACCAATCAAACATGGTTACGGCAATGGTACCAGATTGGTTCTGTAAACCATCAGTTGGACTACCATGCCACGTCATACTGTGTCATAGAGCTGACTTCAAAACAATTGTCACTTAATTCTCTTTACTAGTAAACCTTCATGCAAGAGCTGATAATATAACCAAATGTCAGCAGAAAAAATTCCATGTCCTGATAAATCATAATCACATGTTTCTTGCATGCATAAACAAGCAAGAACATTGGAAAAGAAGTCAAAGCAAGACTAACCTGTGTTCCCCAATATGAGTTGATTGTGCGGACAGTGAAAGACAATGCATTAACAAGTAGTGGTCCATTGTTGTAAGATATTAGATAATCTGAAAGGCGGTGTTCTACTATTCCAGCAATTATCTGCATTTAATAGGTACTTATATTAATAATCCTGAAAGTAGTTATCCATTTTCATGAATTCGAAAGATGCTTTAAAGTACTGTCAACAGGATTATCAATCATCCAGAACAAGGATCTTCATGTTTAACAGTTACTTATTCATGGTCAAGCATTAAACAATGTTACCATCAGGTGCAGGCAGAATAGCTCCAGGACATTATTATAGTGCACAATCCACGTAAATTTCTAGATACACTGCACGATCAATTGCATCAATGGACATACATGCTATTGGTGCAGCAATTGGATGGCATCTTCTTGCCCCAGTAAAAGTTGTAAACATGTTTTACTTGAAGATGAATATAGTTAACAGGAAAGAAGAAACCGTAGAAGTATTTGATTGGAAATTATTTAGTTTCTGTCTTTTTGTCTTTTAGTTTGTGTCATTGTTAATTGATGCATGTGTACAGATTTGATCAAACTAAAACTGAGTTACAAATACCTGGTAACGCAGGTTTGCTGATGTTCCAAGAAAGCTTCCATATATCATTGCTGATTTTAATATGGGAGACCTTTTCCGTCTGCTATTCACAGATAATGCAGGCCTCAGATTTTTGCGAATAAAATATAGAACATCGGAAGCAACTCCAGCACCAATGCTAGAGATAAATCCCACCCCAGCAAGTTTCAGACCACCAAAAAACACCGATGCAAATCTATGACTAAAATTCCAATCTTTACCCACAACATTCTTTTGGAAGGCATTATCTGGAATTGATCCTAAAAGGCCTTTTAGTATTTCAAAGTCCTCAAAGGATGAACTTTCATCAGCATAAGTCAAAAATGAAAGAGTAGGAGCAGGAAGCCACACAGTAAAGAAATCAACAACAGAACCTCTGATCGTATCAGTTAGAACATAGTCAATTTCTTCAAGGAAACATCCTTTACGTCTTTCATATTGTGCTAAAAGAGTGGTTGTTATTGAAATAGCCTCTTCTATGGCCAACCTATGTAGAAATTTAGGATCTGCCAAAAGTCTTTCCCGAAAACCCTGCAAGACCCAAAAAGAAGAGCATAGTTATTAAGGCATATAATCCATGCTATCAAAAGAATCATTCCTATATTCATATGCTATTAAAGACAGTGTCATGTTAACAAAATATGAGATTATCATTTTCTTCCATGAGCTTGAAAATTCTCAGATGCTCACTGATTTAGTGCATCATCATCACATCATGGATTACAAAGAAAAGAAAGTTAACCAAAGGGAAGGAGAAACTTTTACTTGAAATCGGTGAATAAGTTCTGAGATCAAAGGATACTGCTCAAGATCAAAAAAGTTCTGTAATATCTCTGGCGATACTATTCCAAGATCCAATCCTTTCTGAAGGTCCTGTATAATAAACAAAGTCAAAAAATCAGCAATCATTCTGAATTACAAAAATGCTGCTTCACAGAATGTATGACTAGAAGAAAAATCAGTTACCTAATACTGACAACACATATGGTTTCAAGTTATTTTCATCTTCAAGAATAAAAGAATGAGCAACAGAATACCAAAGTGCTGGGTCAGTCACTAGACCAAGATGTTAAGCTAGGGCCAAATAATATGGTTTCATTGCACTAATCATCCTGACTAAATTTACAAACGGGCCAAGCCTGTCTGGCCAAAGAGATTTTAATATTTTTTTCTTTTGTATATACCCTCAAGATATGGTTACATGAGTACATACAACTCGAAAGTTCATATTTTCATGTACACACTCTGCAATAATAAATACTTGACTTTGTACCTCTAAAGTAGTCAGTACTCGCATTCGCATATACATCCTCTAATGTTTGCACTGAATCGAGTCCTTAATGATCTCAAGTGACTATTCATGGCTAAATTCCCAGAGGCTTCACTGATTTAGGAAAGAAGCTGGGGTTTCGCAAATTTGAAAAGAGATTAGTGAACAAAAGATGAATGGTCCCTTTGGCCATTTCTTAAATTCCAGGGAAAGAATGGAGATCCATGGTATCTTTATCATATAACTTCAAATCAAATAAACCCATTAAGTAATCCAAGTTAAATTCAGGATTTTTAATGGAAGTGGAAAAAAAGGTATCAAACACACTAATGCAAAAGAACCTGTATTTCAAATCCTAAAATAAATTACAATGTTCAAGTTGAGTTTATTCAACATAGCATATGGTATTGAAAACCTTTCCCAATGCCTTTATTTCATGTTTTACACGTGAAAGTATTGCTTAAAAAGTGAAACTAAATAGGAATTATGTGATAGGAAACTTAGCTATTAGCATTATGCATTATAGAGAAATCTAAAGCTCTTTGAACTTTATTTGTCAACCAACTTGGGGGGTTTGTCAATAGATGAGTCTCTAGTGGGAGTCTCTAGCTAAGCTTGCACCTAATAACAGCAACAACAAACAATAATGTCCCAACTATTTCAGTTTAGTTATGTGGATATTTTGGCATCATTCAGGTCTTACCGAAGTGCCCCCGCGAAAAAAATTGGATTCTTTCATTTGACTAGACTACCAAATTTTCTACCTTCATAAACCCGACTAGTGAGAACCCTCATGAGCCTCCCCTACAGGAAAAGTGAATTTGGACTTCTGTGAGCTCTACATAATACAGTAACTCTTGTTAATTCGAATATTGAAACACCAAAAAAATTTAACATATCTTTATTATTTCCTAGAAATCTTATTAAACCACCTATCTTAATCAATTCACATCATCTAATTACAGTATATATGAAGTCTCCTTTGCATATGTTCATATTATCTTATACCACCTACACTTATTATTCTCATATGAAAAAATTTCCTATTCTATCATTTCTAGTAACTTTGCACATCCAACTCAATACTCTTGTGCAAGGTTCATATTTTCGTATCGTAGTGGCATACCGAGTCTTGCTCGGTACGACACGTACTGAGTGGTACGCTAGGTGTATCGAGCGATATACCTAAAATAGGCATAAAACCCTCCGAAATGCCTAAAAAATAGAAAAAAAATAGAATATGGTTTTTAAGTTAGAAATAAATATACATTTAGTATAGTTTTGGTAAAATTAATGTAAATTAGGTAAGAATAGTGCCACATATCTTTTTCGGGCTTCGAGGAGTAGCCTTGTGCAAGGTTCGCAATTTTTGTCCGTTCCCAATAACCCTTCCGTTAATATTAAATTATCTACAGAAAAATTATTTAAATTATTATATTATTTTATGTATAACTTAAACTTTAAGATTCAAATGAATTAATCACATGTGTAGATATACTTGATTCTACCATCGAAACGAATGACGGGCCTCCATAGGTGGTGGATCGGGGTCCTCGATCCTATGTATCTATATATCAATATGATATATTTGTCGGACCCAATCCTGAAATTGATCCCATGACATAGTGTATTGATCCCATGACATAGTGCATCAATGTGGTGATGGTCGCAGGTTGATCATCATAAATCACCTATGTCCCAGACGGCTCTTGAGGCATGCATTGGTGAATGATAGAACTTCTACTTTCGCAACTGATCTATTGCTCCGTATCATACTGTTGCTCGAATAAGTATGACCAACTATCACCGTACTACTGTTAGTAGTAAGATTCTCCATAATACGACGACTGTGAATATGATGAGCTTCGTTCTGTGTCTACGTCGTGTAGGCTTTGTCACATCTACTGAAAATCATCCACTGGCTTCCCCTTCCCCTTTCGTGTATAAACTTAACCAGTACCTCATCAAGCTCCATGATCTAAATCTTGGGTGGCATGTGTAAAATATTATTCCTCGATTCATGCACTACACTCAAATTGTGTAGATGGGACCAACGATTCCCCGGCATCGTTGCCATCATCGGTCGAGGCACTGTTGTACACATCGTTACCATGTCTCTGAATTGAGTGAGTTGTTGAATGTGATTACGAAGGTGTCTCATCGCCCGACTCGAGTTTTTCCAACGATGTAGTTGATGCTACTGCTTTGCCTTTGTCATTGCCTTTGTATGTTGGGCGAACAACTATGACAGTTAGGTGTCTCTAGTTCCTAGAGTAGTTTGACTTGATCTTGTCTGGCTCCTTCCGCCACGTTTTGACCGAGGGGGATTTTCCTCCTACTGGGGATGTGCTTCCTCTTCTTTTATTGCCTCGGTGATAAAACGTGAAGGACGTTAAGGATCTCTTGCCTCATCAAGTAGAAATTTCAAAAAACGCGAAATCCAACCTAAGTGATAAAACGTGAAATCGACCGGTGCCACCCGATACAAGTCGGTAATAGTCAAAATTTTGACCGTTACCGCCCGATACAACTCTGTATTGCCAGATACGAGGCCAAAAATCTGGTATCGCTCGATAGCGAGCGGTCCGCGTGCCGATAGACTAGCAGACCGGTACGTACCGCCCATGCCAGGCGATATGGTACGAAATTAAAATCCTTGCTCTTATGTTAGCTACGCTAACATGTTAGTCATGTTTCGTAATCATCCAACACTCCAACCTATAAGAAATGGTTGGCCTTATGATTGTGTTATGAAATTTTCCTTTTGATCTAAGGTGCACAAAGTGATCACTCTCCTTTGTGGGCAAATCTTGCACCTTAGTTTTCCAAATTCCCTTTTATACTTGGACCTGATAAGTCCAAGGTCTAGGGCCACCAATCCTAAGCTTTGGCAATTAATTCCCTTAGACAAAAACCAAATTTTAGCTTCTTACAGTGACTACCAAATCATAGAAAGCACAAGATCTGTAGGCTAAAGAAGGTGAGGCATAGGAAATTAGCAATCAGGTACCTGAGGTAGTGCTTCTCGTCTCTGACCAGCTGCATTCATCACGCGAGCAATTTCGGCACGATCAAAGCAATTTCTGCTGCAAGGTTTAGCAGCAGAGTACCACAAGAAATCAGCAACAGGGACTTCACCTTCCCTCCGAATTTGTTGCCTTTCAGGATCGAGTAGGATGACAACTTGGTTTTTCTTTTGCAATTTCTTTGATATTCTAGCAGGAACTCCAGTTCCTCTAGATCCATAAATTACATGGCTTGCACCAGTTACAACAATAAGCATATCTGCTGAACTGCCACTGTTTATAGCTTTCATTATACTCTGGGACATGGTATACTCATCAATAACTCTTGCTTGCGCTGGCAGGTATGAACTAGGACCAAAAAGAACAGATTGGTTTGACGAGATATTGTCTATCATTGATCGCCCAGAGATAGAAGAGAAGCCAGAAATGAAGCCTGAGCCAGCTGGAGGAGCATATAGCTTCCGTTCGTTTTTGGAAAGACCTCGAATACCTTCAGCTTGAACAGTTCTCAGAACCTAATAAATTTAGTAGGAAAAATCAACAGTCTCCTTGATGGTGTTGCAATAAAAACTAAGAACAACAATAGTGCAAGCCTGCACTATAATTTGATATAGCATTTAGCACCCATCACAAGTTTAAAGACAATACTTTAATGAAATATAATTAATTCAACGCAATAAGAGTGGAAAGGCGAGAGGGTCTGAGGCCGTGGATTATTTTTATTTACAAAACATTTATCAGATCATTTTCATACATGTTTAATTCACTTAAAATTTTTATTTACAAATATTTCTATGATTTGATGATATAAGATTTCTATCTTCTTTGCTCAATTCAAGCTCATGCAAGTATAAGATTTTAAATTACAAGATAAAATTCATACAGCACAAATACAACATTTTAAACTTTATAAAAATACTTAAAATCCCTAAAAATTGGATAAAAAATCCCTATTGTACACTAAATATTTGGCTCCTCGATTGGGATGCATCAATTAATGGATTGTGAATCCACTGCCTTAATCCACTTGGCATACAAGACACGGTGGCTTAAGGATTCTCCCTTCTTTCGTGTCAGCACTATATCAATTACTCTCCTCAAATCCATATTCATCATAAATTAAGATTGATAAGACCATATTCAACCACATTTGTGTTTCTTTATCCATCAACTAACTAAATTTTCTCTACATAAAATGGAGCCATCAAACATAAAAAGATAACTGACCATGTGACTCCTTATGCAAATATACTTTCCCTCGTAACTATGAGACAGTAAAACTTGAGATAAATAACACTTTGGAAACTAAATAAAAGTGTGACAAAATGCATCTTCGAGATATTATGGTTCCAAAAGGAATGTTCCAAAATGAAGTGTATTGAATTCATTTCACTCCTTGAAGCTGAGATAAAGCATCATCCTACTGGTGCCAAGTTATTAAGTCTTTTCCATACTTCTGTTCATAACCAAACTAAGGGCTGCTATTACCACCATAGTGACCTTTCCTCTCATCCAGAATAAAATGGTAAGCTTCGAAGTACTCTAAAATAAGAAGAAAAGACCTGACAACCACAAGTGTACCAATTAAGTTAATAAATAAAATGCAAGAAAATGCTATATTCACAATGAGTTAATTTTATGGGTCTCTAGTTTTATAAAATGACATTGAGAGCTTCGGTGCAAAAAAAAAAAAACTAATTGTGATGCATGGATGAGGAAAGAGTGGCACAAAGCACACAAGTCCAAATTTTATTGTCATACTCATGCATATCTTCGAATACACAGGTGAATTACCTTCAGCGGTGTACCACAAGCAATAAGCTTGACTCCATTGTCACGACAATAATTTAAAAGAGGTTCATACTCCTGCCAGCGTTCAGGTGGCCAATGAGAAGTGTAAGATCTTAAGCTTCCTCCATCAATTCTGCTAATGAGATAATAGTTTTTTGATAAGAATGTAAAAGAAAATAAACCAGGACTTTGGGATCTAAAAATGATATATTTCTTTCTAGGAATTTTACATGGATCATGAAAAGATCAGCTTTTACAACAGTGATAATGATCCTGATTAGTTTTATACTTGGGTATCAACTATACAAGCATATTCCTTCACACACAGAAGGACCACTTAAAAGAACAGGCTGACAAATAATAAACCAGATGAATAGAAGCTTGCAGAACTTGTTATGAGACAACAAAGTGGTCAAAAAAATGTTGCCTGGTTTCTAGAATAGTGAAACTGAATTGTATGCCGGGTAGAATTTAGTAGAAAGTAAAAAATATTGTAAAAAAGACCAAATGCAAAGCAAAAAGGGAAACAAAAGGAATTTGACTACAAGGAAAAAGCTAGTTCTATGAGTTTAGGTCCTGTAACTATGATTTCCAAACATGATCTCACATTGGATATAGACTATATCTCAAAATAGTATGTCAGCATTTGTCCATGTCCCAAATTCACCTTATAAACAACCTTTGGCTTGAATCTTGATTTCAATTCATGGCATATATGATATTAATCTATTAGAGCAACAAACGCTTGAGTGTCTGGACCACGTTCAGACATGCTCTGTATCACGATGAATCTCTTGTTTGACAAGAATAGGCACCATAGATGGTATCAGTGGCATGGTGAGCCATGATGCCTCTAAAATCCCACGACATCCCTGGGAATTCTGAAGATCTAATTGAATATGTATGTGATTTGTGCACAGACTTAACGAAAACAGTAGATATTTGAGAGGGAAGACAAATCCACATCATATGTGGGCTGTACCTTTAGCATACAAGTAATATATATCACCAAAAAGGCACCTTATTGTCCTATTACAAAATAAATAGGAAGTTGAAAGTTGAACATGTGATTGCATTTGTGAACGTTGAATTTTAGGATTGTAACTTTTTAGGTCTTGATCAAAAAGACTGTAATGACATATTTAAGGAAAAGGATAATGTCAACGAGAAGCCAACACTTATCTACAACCAATAAACTTAATGAAATATTTATGAAAGTAGATGATTGTAATGCATGTTAAGGCCTTGAAAGTCAAATTGGTATTGTACTACATACTCTTTAGTGCATAATGTCTCCTGAAAATGATTTTACAACTGGATTCTAAGGGGCATAAATTATTTCTTATAACAACACTTTGATAAAATGAATTGATTCATATCAAATGCTATCATGGAAGGAAGGTAGTAACAACTAAAAGAGAATTGAGGGAGAAAGAAGATGATAGAGAGAATAAAAGGGAGAAGAACAAGAGAGACAAACTAAGCAATTAAACATAATAATATTTGTTACATGCCTTAACAGCTAAAATGTTCATAAGAGTCATGGGGAAAGAGTCAGTCTCGTGACTACACCAGATCCCTCTAAAAGATGACTCTTGAACTCTCAAAAATGCAAATTATAATTGTAAAGTAACTATTTTAATGCGTACTATACCCATATGGACTATATGAAACACTTAAAACTCATAAAAGGACTCTTTTGACCTACTAAACTAACAATCAAAGCTATAAACAAAACTCTGTCAGAAAAGTAGCTAAAAGTTTAAAAAGATCCTAATCTAGTCTGACTGCAATTCTGAATAGAATTATTACTATAAGTTTGTATGTGCTAAGATCATAATCCATGTCTTCATACGAAATGGTTCATTAGAATTCTAATGCGCCAGTTCACATGTCGAAGATGAGGACCCATGATGAATCACCTTCTGTCATGGTCCCTCGAGCATGTTTCAAAGCCAAACAAAGCCCTAGATAAGTTGGTCCACATAATCAACAAAACAAGAGATCTTGGAGTGATGTTCCGTCTCATGTTGCTATGGTAAGTCATCAACAACAGTTCTAAGCAGCCCTGTAGATATTGTGTCCAGCACCAACAGCACATTATCTGGATAATGTACTTGAGCATATTTCAAAATTGAGGCCTTGCTATCAACTTCACTAGGAGGCGAATAATGGAAACAGTTTTCCTCAAATAATAGATACAGGAAAAAGGAGAAATTTTTTGCAAAATTATAGAATATAATTCGTAGTGTTACGAGATAGTCACATGCATTTGAGGCCATTATTTGTCATTATTTAACGCACTCTTCCCTTTCATTTACCAATATTTAAGAGAAATAACATACACCCCAAACCAAAATGAACAAACAACACACTCTAAACCGGCCTACCTTGCATTATAGCACATTGCAACTTTAACCTTATCCAAATTGAGAAAATAATGCTTGTTCCAAGAAACGATGCAGGAAAGAGTCGACACAGTACCAAATCTTTTTGTTGTTAGAGACACACTAACCTTTCATCCATGAACTGATCGATCTGTTGTTGGAGATCGATAGGGAATGCTTCTAGAGCCAAAGATACGGTCCTCTGCTGCTCCAAGCACCGATTCCTAAGATTCTTCACGATCTCCAGCTCAAGAACCCTATCGTCCCGATCCGGCACCATCTCAGACTCCCCCAAGTACACCACGCGAGCGCCCATCAGCTTCTCCCACACTCTCCTCTTGTCCTTCCCCACCGCCTGCGGCTCCCCGATCACCGTCGCGTCGTAAACCCTAGATAGTATCTCAGGTTGTCCTTCCTCCTTCTTCTCCTTCTTCCTGTCATTCCCTTTCTCCACGTCTACGACGGAGGGTGGTGCGGAGGCGGAGGGGACTGGCTCGGGGGGCTTCTCTTCCGTCGCCGTAGCGGAGGCGGCGGCGGCTACCGAGTGGAGGAAGCCCGCGGCCATGGCCAAGGAGGGCAAGAGCAAGAACTCCCGCCTATTCGCCGCGAGGACCGCCCGGCCCTCGCCATCCCCTACAGCGGTGTCACGGCGGAGGGCAGCGGGGGAGAACTGGCGGGCGAGGCGACCGCAGGGTCGGCGAGGGGAGGGGCAACGGGCAAGGTACGAGGATTTGAGATCGGCGATGTTATGGGAGTTGGCGATCATTTCCAGCGGCGGACGTCGCTCGTTGGTGAACTCGACACCCCCGTCCCCGCCGCGCTATCGCTCGGAACGTTGCGATCGATAACCGTTTTCACTTGACGCCGTTCAATACATGGATTGGCCATTACGTTATCATCGTAGCTTCAAATATAATAACAAGACAAATATCCCAAATACTATTTTCCTTTTAAATTCTTTGTCAAAATTCAGACTTTACTTTAATTTTCTGAACCAAAATACCAATTTTTCTCGTATCACATAAATTATTTTGGTACGTATAAAATGCTTGCGTGGAAAGATGGGCACCGCGAGGGTGAGTGGCGCACGATGGCGCCGACGATATCCACCGGACACTGACCACTGAGTTGCGAAAGCAACGTGGCCGTTTAGGTGTGGCCACTAAGCTCTGCTGCAGCTGCTGAGGTGGTGTTGACGTGTTCCTACACAGTTCACTCATTCGTTTTCGTAGAGGAACGAATTTGGATATATATATATATATATATATATATATATATATATATATATATATATATATATATATATATATATATATATATAATAGTTTCGTTGACAGGTCAATAATAACAGCGGTCTTACATTACCCGAACAAGCCAACCCCCAAAGTCCGCCCAATCATATCATATACTTGTGAGACAATGCAAAAAAAAAAGATCTGATATACTTGTGAGAGCATATCAAATTTCGCTTGACTGTAACAAACATAATGTTCGTTGCATTTATGATTCATTCATGAACGATATAAAGCATATGAATTAAATACGATATAATATTTGATATGAAGGGCAAGTAATCTATGAATATGTTCAGCATGGAGGCAGATCAACCGGAGGGGCCTCCAAGGACTGCAGCTCTCCCACTCCATCCTCCACCAGGAACGCCATGGCCAACCCCCAGGTAATGTGAACGTCCAAATGGCAATGCATGAGCCACACTCCTGGGTTGTCCGCCACGAATCGGATGACCGCCCAGCCGTTCACCGGCACTCCCACCGTGTTCCTCATCGGCGGGTCGACGAGGTTGAACTTGGCGTTGTCCTTGGCTGGGTTGAAGTTTCCGAACCCCTCCGCGAGGATGTAGAAGTCGTAGCCGTGGATGTGGATGGGATGGTTCTCGGCGGCGAAGATGTTGGTGCCTTGCAGCACCAGCTGGACCACGGAGCCGTACTTGAGCTTGTAGACCTTCGTCCCCGCGATCGGCTGCCACAGACTGCGGCTGATGTTTTGGGAGGTGTAATCGAACTGCACCGGCGGCACCGCCGGGAAGTCGGTGGTGAAGACGCCGGGCACGCCTTGGTAGTGGGCTTGGAGAATGGAGTAGCTGTCGGGCAACACAAAGGAGACATTGTTCATGCTCGCCCCGAAGCGAGTGTTGTTCGGCCCGCCGCAGGTCTTCCCTGCAGGGCAACCGAACAAGCCCAAGCCCACGGTGAAGAAGAGGTTCTCGTCGACCGGCCCGGGAACGCTAACCCGGGAGAGGCTTTTGATACCGGCGGAGAAGGCGGAGGCGGCTCTGGTGTCGTTGTAGGCCGGGAGGGCGGGGAATGCAGGCTGCACGACCCGTACCGGTTCGGAGCACCCGCAGTCGTACTCGAGGATGGCGGTGGTGGTGGTATTATCGAAGGGCACGCCCTGCGCGCTGGCGTAAGCCCGGGCAGCGATGTAGTAGCGAGACACCGGCTGGTCCATGGTGACGAGCACGTCGGTGGTCTGCCCCGGTCCAAGCATGAGCACCGAGGTGGTGAAGGGCTTGGTGTAGGACGCGTCGGCTCCGACCACGGTCATCTTGTGACCCGCGATCGCGACGAAGAGCTCGGTGTTCAGCGCCGCATTGATGAACCGGAAGAGATTGGTCTCTCCAGCCATCGCCGGAATCACTGTGGTGTCTGTACAGGGATGCAAACATGAGAGGAGTCGACACACTTCTATGTACTGATACGATACAACTTTCAAGAGATGAGATGCTTTTGAGATTGGAAGTGAGCACACCTTTGCGGGAGCATTTGTAGAGATCACCGGGCTCGCCATTGATGGTGAAGGCGTCGGAGTTGTTGGGAGCTGCTCCGGTGCGCGTAGCTCGCCGCACGACGTCAATGGGATTCCTATTCCACCACTCTCCTGTTCCTCATGAAAGAAGCCATGGTTGAGGCCTTTGCAAGAAAAACAACTGGATCTTTTGTTATAGAGTATTTCCTACTTGCCTTTCTTATTATGGAATATTTCCTACTTGCCTTTCAGAGAGAGAGAGAGAGAGAGAGAGAGAGAGAGAGAGAGAGACGAACCAAGGAGAACAGGTATTTCTCTCTTGGGCTTGGTGAATGGGTAGGAGTTATCCTTGGGGTGGATGATGAGAGCTCCGTAAATAGTAGCCCTGAGCCAGGAGCTGTGGGCGTGCCACCACAGCGTCCCCTCCTGTCCCTTGATCGTGAACCGGTACCTGTAGCTGCCGCCTGGCCGGATCGGGCACTGCGTCACGAACTCCGGTCCGTCCGCCCACGCCGTCCTCATTTGCCGCACCCCGTGCCTTCAACAACACAACGATCAGTACCGCATGCTCTTCATCAACGCACGCACGTCGACATGCAGATCACTACGTACCAGTGAAGCGTGACGTTGTATCTCGCTCGGTTAACAACGTTGATCACCAGCGTGTCTCCGTTCTTTACCTCTATGGTCGGCCCGGGGAACTGCCCGTTCACCGTGATGATGTTGTGGGCCTTGCACAGCCTCTTCACTGGCGTCGCTTGCACCTGTGCCAATCCACACAAACGTTGAAGGTCGAAGACGATGAATGAGTCAAAGAATGGTCCGAGCTTGGAGAAAGCTTACCACAAACTCATGGTAGTGAACTTCCGCGCCGCTGTAACGAAAGAGAAGAGAGAGAGCTAACAGAAAAGGAAGTAGCCAAGACTCCATTACTGAACTCAGTCCCTGTTCTTGAAAGCTTCGAGGAGGTAATGAAATAGAAAGGAAAGGGGACGTCTTATATAGAGGCTCAAGGGATATGTTGCATGGGAGACATGAGGTGGATTTTGTGGTTAGCAGATTAGATTTTCGATTTGTTCCAAGCTTTTAGATTTCCACCCACTGATGTGTGGTCAAGCAGCTCCTTGTTCAACCGTGCACCAGTTGGTGCACCCACTTTGCTAGCCACTGTGTTAGGTATAGTGATCCTTCAAATGCTTGTTTTACAAGCTTCCACATGACGCAATCTTAAGAACAACACTAACATCAACGAGATACATATATTTGCAGGAAGAACTCATGCACGGTCTCGTGAAACCATGGAAGCTGTAGGTGTTTGCCTTGTAACACTATTCTTCTCCAGACTTGAGCTTCTTGCAAGAGCCACTATTCAGAGGTTTGGTTTGGGTGGGTGGACAAGATGCAACTTTTGGCTCAGTAGATATCATCTGACCCCCTTGTTTCTGCACGTGTAGAAAGGAGGTGGCATCAGTGTTCATTTGGCTATTGCTTGTAGAGCAAAATAACATGTGGGTCAAACAAACTTACATGCCAATGGCTTCTTCTCAAATGTCAATGCCAATTTAACTCATCAGATATGACAGATAGAAACTATAACCAACAACTAAGTGGCTCGATGGGATCAGTGGGTGTCGCTTGTGATTCAAGGAACTGAGACGGTGGAGAGAGATGTTTTGTCAAAGCAATTTGCCAGCGAACAACTACCATCAAATCTTCAACTATAAGATAGTAGTAGTTCAGCAAAAAAGAGACGGCACTGTTGGTAGGACAGAGATAGGCTTTAGGTGGCATTGACACTTGAATGGCTAATATTCCATGCAAACGTATCTTTAGATCTTTCAGTGGGTGACATAAGGGGAAAAAGGTAAGAGTTGAGAGGAAGCATTTCCACCAACAAGCAGATGGTGACACCGTGGCAGATAGCACCGATCCTGGATATATATATATATATATATATATAGTTACTAAGTTTAACTGGATCTCTGGTTCACTGTGCTTTGGGATGCTTCTCATGCAACAGGTTTATTGGCCTTAACAGTAAAAAAAAATCTGAAAATTAAGTTTCTGTAGGAAATTAAGGAAAAGTGGTACAGAAGTTGCAATAATGTGGCTTAAAAAGGTGAATTATGGTTTTTAGTGAAGTTAGCAGATGGTGAGAAATATAATTCGGCTAATATATTATACACTTCAGACTTGAACCTAATGCTGTCTGTGCCAAAAACACAGTGCATGTGCCAGATGAAATCAGTATAATGCTTTTGGTCATAAGAATATAGTAGATTTTGTGATTCAGCATAGCCAAGAGTGTTGAATGATAATTCAGCATAATGTCTTTGGTTATAATGATTTTGTACTTAAGCATATGAGAATTGTAAGTCAGCTAATACTATATGCATTCTTTAAAATATAAAAAAGGTAAGGGGTAATCAGGTAGCCGATTAGTTGGCCAACCATATAAGAATTATAAGCATTTCATTTTTCTGGAGAAGCAAATGACCTTCCCAACTTTCCAATCTCTTCATTCAAATTAATTAATATTATTTTCGACAATATATATATAGGTGAATTCTCGAAAATAATTCCTGATTTTAAGAAATTTATCTCATACGATTGAATAAGTTCAACCAATCTAAAACTTGAACCCGTCAAAAATAAATTATATTAAATAATTTACTTATATATAATTAATATATATATATATATATTCATATATATATTAAATTATTAAAAATAATAAATTTAAAACTAATTATTCTAATTATAAATTTAGGAGTAATAAATAATAATATTTACATATTTCAAAAAAATAAAAAAAAATATATTTTTTAAAAATATATATTTAAGATACTTAAAAATAAATTTGAAATGTATATATGGTCATTATTTTTTATTTTTAAGTTTTTAAAGATAGTTTATTTACTAATTTTGACCTTTAAAAAGTTAAATTTATATAGAAAATATCAAAAAATATAATCTTAATATCAAAAATAAATTATATTAAATAATTTAATGATATATCAATTTATATTATTAAAATTAATAAATATAAATATAAATTATAATAAATTATAAAAAAAATAAAAAGAAAAAGTATAATCAATAAATTAAAAAAATAACTATAAAGTAAAGCTTTAAATTGGAATCAGATGGACATATATTAACTTTTTTATTTTAAAATTTTTTATATTTTTTAATTTATTTAGAATATGTTGGATCCATGCAATGTTTTTTATATTTGAGATTTTAAATAGATGGATAATCTAAAATAAAAATTTGGTCCAAAAATATTATGTTCTGATATCTAATACATTATTTTTTTGATCAAATAGAAAATAGTATATCGCATATAAAGACTTGTTCAAATTATTTGAATTTTTTATAAAAGGTTTGAATTAGACCCAGATGGATATCTATCACTATATTTCTATTTTAGAGATTTTAAAAAAAATTATCTATTTAATATCAATAATTTATTTTTTTTCTATTTCTCTATTTTTTTATTTCACCAAAATATGATGGATCCATACAATATTTTTTGACATTTAAGCTTCTAAATAGATGGGCAACATATGATAAAAATTTAGCCCAAAAAGATTAAACTCTAATATCTGATCACTTGGAGCCTTTTTTTCCTGCTATGCAAAACTGATACGTCCTGTTTGATCGTAACAAAAAAATAGGGATTTGATTTTGCTTTCAACTTTGTAGAGTTAACAAAATGTTCTTCCTCCAATTTTAACGCCAAAAAAAGGGAGGGGAGGGGGGGGAGAGGAGACAACAATTAAGCATCGTTCGATGTTGCTTCCAGCAGTCAGCCTCCTTTCGCCATGCAAAAAACCTACACCTGTTCTTGGGAAACAATGAAGGCATATAGGAGCTCATTCCATACGTCAGGGACCCCAGGAAGACACCAATGCGTGCAGTCCGAGTATCCACTAGGGTTCGCAACTCGTTCTTTACCGAGATCGTCCCAAAACTTCCTGTAAATGGAGGGATGCCCGTCTTTTCTGTACTCCGAGAGCTGAGTAATGTTAAGTAACTGCACATCCACGCCTTTATTGCTCAGCCTCTCGACTGTCTCCTCCACCATTCGCATCATCTTGTAGTCTGATCCTTTACCTGTGTACCCTTCTTCTTCGATCGGCTGGGTCTGGTTGTAGCAGTTCTGATTGCCTTCTGCGCCCCACTCGTAACCCCTGCAAAAAAAAAGATCCATGTCGACACTCTTCATCATCGATGAGAGAGGGAAAAGGAAGTGCTCATTAACGAGGCACGGATGGATCCTCACCATGAATGCGTCGGTGACAGGCTGACGAAGAAGAGCTGGGTGCTGCGGTTGCGGTGCGACTCCAGCCAATCGGACCATGCCTTCAGTGCTAACCCAAAGCCATCTATCATCTCCATTTCCTCCATGTTGTTGTCCTCGTCCTCAAACGAACCATCGTAGCTGACCAATTAGATACAGGAACATTAGGTCATCGGAAAGGCTTTAGCTAGCACCCGAGTTCATGTGTGCCATGAACTCGCACAGCCAGAACTCACATGACCTTCATCTTCATCCCGGGCTTCTTCCACCATAGATAAGAGTTGAAGACGAGTATGTCTGCATCTGCCCATCGTTGAGCATGCGCATCGATCGAATTAGCCCGCATCATCCTATCTGACAACCGATGGTGCACCGGGTCATCACAGTTGGATTCCACCAGCAGTGGAGACCAGTAGAAGTCGATCGACGCATTAAAATCCTGCACATATAAAGAACTAGTACAAGTCTCAAACACACACGAATGGGAATGAATCGAATGTATTGTTCGGAAGACGGAGAAGTCAATAGGAGGGACCAAATAGTTACCTTTGCCTTGAAGGACCTGAGTGAACCATTCTGGCTCATAGAATGGCCGTCACTACTCATGGCAGATTCCAACATGCACACCATCGACACCCATTGATTCCTGTTGAGAGAGTCGCCAACGAACACCATTCTTTTGCCGGTTAATCTGTTCAGCAGCTTCTCGGGATCGAACCTGTTCGTCAGCATCGATATCTTAGTGATGGTGGGTTTGGCCACCGTAATAAAAATACTATGAAACCTATCTAAAAATATGATTTATGAGCGATTGACAACCAAAGATGCAAAAATATGATGTCACTTATAGTGTTTTTCAATAACTGTACCTCAACAAAAACATTATAATACTATTAGAAAACAAGTCAAATAAAATCAAAATACAATAGACATTTGATATCAAACAGTTATTTATGATGGTTTAGGATTAACATCACTCAAATAAAGATTAAAAAATGGTCTATTATAGTGTTTTCACCTCACAATAAAAATATTATAAATAATCCAAACAGATTTCCATGATCCTAAAAAAACAATATCATAATGACTACGAGCAATGACAATAAAAAAAAAGTTTTGTCACTTACAATGTTTTTCAATAACTTCATAGTATTTTTAGTACCTCGATAAAAATACTATAAATAAACCAAATTAAAATACTATAACAGGTAAATTTAGGCAAAAATAATGAGAAAGATACCATTGGTATCGATGAGAGATATTTTGGATATTATTCGAATTAAAAAATATCAAACGAGAAAATTAAAAATAAAAAACATTTTTGAAAAAAAATAAAAAGGAAACGTTTTTTTTTTTGTTTTTTGGTTGAGGGAATGGCCGTACATTTAATTATCAGTCTAAAATCTGATCATAACTGATATAATAGACAATAGGAGAATCAATTAATAGGCTAATATGGATTTGGCTCGACGACAATAGAGGATTGGATCTAAAATACCTTATAATGGTATCTAATTAAAGCCCAAATACTAATGACTGTTCATCTTTGGCCACCTCGTAATGTTTCCGTTTCTTAACTTGCGAGAGATGGCAAGGACTGCTGCGAGCGACGTGTTCCGATCTGCGATAGCAATGTGGTGGGCCGATTCCTTAAAGATGAATCAACACAAATCTTTTGCTCCTTTACGTTTACAAAATTAAGATCATTGGAACTTTTCCTAAAATAAAATTCAACAAAATAAATATCGAATCCTTGGAAAACAATATATACCTTATTATTCATTGCTGATTAAAGTCAATTTGACCCCTCAGATTTCTTCTTTCCTTTCAAGAAAGAGCATCACATTGGAAATGATGCAGGCAAGAAGAAGAAGAAGAAGAAGAAGTGCAGGAAAATATGGGATCGTCCTTCAAATGCAAATGCAGTAACCAAAAGATCTGCAAGCATTGCAAGACAGTACGCATACCTTGGAACTCTGCAGCCATGGGGTTGCCACCTCCACCGCTGATGCTCCAGATCCTTCCTCCCGAACTTCTCGCAGGCCACCTCGTCGTTCATGTACGAGCACCCCACCCCGGAGTACAGCGGCTGCGTCGAGTAATCGTAGACCCATCGCCCCGAGAACAAGTCACACTTCTGCTTCCTCGTCTCGTCTGCCGATACCGACATCAGGTTCACCTGCTGGCGGTCAAAAATCTTGGGCGACAAATACTCCACTTTGTCGTAGGAGAGGGAGATGAAGAGAACGACGACGACGAAGACTAAGATGATGATGAAGAAGACAGATGGCAGCGGCGTCCTCATCCACCATGATTCTTGAAGGACAAGATTGCTCTTCTTGGCCATCAAAACCTACGCACCCATCATCATCTCCATCACCACCGTCTTTTTATGGCTCTCCATTAGGTGAGCAGCAGCCTATCGTGAGGTGAGGTTGGTTCGGAAATGCCGGTCATACGATGTGACTTCTCTCCTCCCACACCCCCACACCACCCCCCCCCCCCTAAAGCATAATACTAAACCGATGAATGCATGCGTGGAAGAACTTTGCTGAGGGCTTGCAAGAATACCATGCACCTGAAACGTGGGTTCATGCATGCACTGTTAAGTTTGTCAGGTGATGATTTCCCTAAAATTGGTGAAGGATGATTGGGATTAATGCTTGATGCAGAATTATTTAGGGTTTTGAATGAGATTGGGAAAGATTTAATTTTGGCAAGGTCGAGAGTATTTCCTCATGTTTCCTTCAAAACAAAGGCTTCCTCGACAAGCATAGATGGATCATTTGCTTTGAACACAAGTTATGGAGTTGCTTGAGTTAGCAATTACTCAAAGGAGAAACGTGTAGCTAAGAATGATTTCAGGGAATTCAATATTCTTATTATTACTTTTTAAAGATAAACGATGAAGATATGATTTAAGCTTAGGATTATTGTACGATGATTTGTCAAAGTATGAATCAATAAAGTTATATAATATCTTGAAAATAATATTGGATGAGATTTTGAACTCTTACCTTTGATAAGTAGATTTGGTACACTACCATCAATCAATGAATGATAAATAGATTTGAAATACTTTATTCAAAAAAATTATGAAAGAAAATATATCATAAAAAAAATATATTGGATAAGACTTCAAACCCTAAGCTTTGATAATAAAGACTATTACTATGGATCATGAGATTGATAGCCCGATGCACAATGCAATTTAATCTATTTTATTAAGAATGCTGCAATTAATCTATGTGTAAAAATTTGATCCTATACAATTTAATTAAATTGAAAATTAAGTTTTGAAGATTAATTGGTATGTTAATCCAAAAATGATATGTTTTATATTTTAAAAACAAACATAATTAATTTTATGACTAGATTAATAGTGTTAATCTCCTATAGGTCTCATCCAAACATCGCAAGTTTGTGTTTAGTTCAAAATACTGCATTCCCAAGCGACAATATCAGCCAATTAAGTCTATCCTTTCATCTCAAGGAGCTAACAGATTCAAGTTCATTTATCTACCATTAATGTGAATATCAAGTGTATGTATATATAATCAAATGATGAGATGGGAGAATGGGAAGTGATTGGAAATACGCTGGCGCTGCCACTTAGGCAAAGCAAAGCCCGGATCACCCTTTCCCGATAGGGTGATCCGGGCTTGGATTTGCCTACTGCCCCCAACAGATCGTGACTCAGGGGAAAGCAGCATGGATCGATCATCGAGGGCAGTAACTCCAAAGAAACAAAACCTATCTGTCCCCCTAGTCGGCTCCCACAATCAATAGTCAACCATCGGTCCCCCTCTGTCAGTTGCCCAGAAAACTGGAACTCGAATCATCTATTGTTTCAACCCCACAAAAGTTATTTTACTATCGGATGGGTTGAGTCGGGAAATCCCTCCTAACATTAATCGCTTGTGCAAGTTCCTCGAAGAGACCAAGGCTCACCTTGGCTCAGCCCAGAACCCTAAGAAGGTCGGAGCCAACCTCAGTTTGACTTAGGAGCTAGCTCGAACACTCTACTATCACCTCGAGATCGTGCACTCGAACCTTCCCCAATGTTAACCACCTCGCTCAATTATCACACGGGTCATCTATACGATCTTGTGCTTTTAGGACAGAATCAAGTTGTGCCAATTCACGATCGGTGGCATCAATGTAATAATATTTTGATACTAGAAGGAGGGTTGAATGTCACAACCATGTCCACTCGCAAACCCCCTCAACGAGCCCTCTAAAGAGGAGGTGTCATCGCATGCACATGGTACCTTCGGGCAAGGAGGACAACTACCCTCCTTTTCACAAGTGGATGCCTCCACTTCAGCACAAATCTCGAGGCACTACTAGCGTCTATTTAATGATCTCATGTTCTCACCTTCGAGACCGAACATAGGGCACCTGCTTATCCTTATTGAGGCCTTCCTAAGCCTCACACATCAAGTGCAGATGTTAGCTAGGATGATTCAAGTCATCGCTCGCTCCCTAGTTGGCTCAACAAGCGACCCCACCTCTAACACTACAACCAACGGTCCAACCTTCACTTACTCCTGCACCTCTTAAGGCCTCCCTAATAGACCCATTGCATATCCCCCTCGATTGCTTTTGGTCGATTGGAATGCCACTCGAAGCACCACCATCCCTGATAATGGAATTCAACATGCCCCCACACCATGAGCCAACCTTATTCGAGATGGAGATCCAATCCATCGACTCGATGGAGGATTCACTCAGGGCTCAAATGTGGTTGGTGACCCAATGCCTGGATGAGGTGCAATTAGAATTTCATCACTCGAAAGGGGATGTCAACAACCCCACTTCAGACAGCTCCTCATTCGTCCAAAGCATCTAAGAGGAACCCCTGCCAACCAACTTTTGTCTCTCGATGTTGGAGGCTTTCAATGGTAACTTCAACCTAGATGAGCATACCGTGGCCTTCCGGGCCTATATGTCATTATATGGCATGTCAAACACTCTAATGTGTTGAGCGTTCCTTATAACACTGATAAATTCGACCCAGGAATGGTATACTCGCTCGAAGCCCCTCTCAGTGTCCTCCTTCGACCAACTCACAAAAGAATTCAAGCTTCATTTTGTTGTTAATGTGCGCTCGAAGTCTTCCGCAGCCATGCTACTTGAGTTAAGGCAGAGGAAGGATGAACCCCTCTCCTATTTTGTTATCTAGTTCACTAATGAAATCTAGAGGGTTCAAGATGCCCAACCTTTGTTGGAAATATAAGATTTTATGATAAGCCTATGGCTTTTCTGATTCTTTTAGTAATTGATCGAAAAACCGCCCATAATTATTCCTAAGATGCACCAAAGAGCCAACCAATATGTAATCGTAGAAGCAATGATCTTAGGCCAACATGAGAAGCCCCACAAGAGGCCATGCCAAGAACTGCCCTAGACATCGACCTCAAGTTTGCCATTAAGGAGACACGCTAGACCTTAGAAGGCACACCTAAGGCTCGGGCTAGTCTCCCTCAATGTGACAAGAATGAAGATCTTACCATAAATAAGGGAGAAAGGATTCCTAAAGGTGTTGATACCCATGAAATCCCATTTGGAGTAGAGGAACAAGACCAAGTGTTGTCACTTCCACTGGGACTACGATCACAACACAGAAGAATGTCGGGACCTCAAATACTAGATCGAGAAGCTCATCCGAAGATGTCATCTTGGGAGATTCCTCCACAATCCCCGAGAGCTCTCGCCTCACTCTCATTGCTTTGTGAAAAAATAAATTGATGTCATCTTCGGTGGACCAAGGGGGATGATAATTTCTCTAGAAGCAAAGCGTATGCCCCAGCCACCATAAAAAGACACAAGGAAAGGCTGAAGATTACTTTCAATGAAGAGGAGATCGAGCACCTCGACCCTAACCATGATGACACCTTGGTGGTCTTGATCGGGATGGCTAATTCCCGAGCAAAAAGAGTTATGATCGATATGGGCAACTTCATAGACGTACTTTATTTTGATGCCTTTCATAAATTCAAATTGTCGGCAGACGGCTCTCCCCAATGACATCATCGCTGATTGGGTTCACAGGAGATTTCATCTCCCCCCATGGGATAGTAAGCCTCTACATCACTTTCGGTGAAGAACCATACTCCAAGACCCTAGCGATCAAGTTCATGATGATGAAAATCCCCTGAGCCTATAATGTAATCATTGGTCGACCTACCCTCAACCGGTTGAAGGCGGTGGTATCCACGTACCACATGATAATGAAGTTCTCGATCAAGACTAGCATCAAAGAATTAAGAAGTGATCATCGAGAGTTTAGGTGGTACTGCCTAACAGCGATCTCTCTACCAAAGAAACGATTGAAGCACAACTTACAGATCCCAAAGATCCCAACAAGCATGGAAAGGCTTCCCCGTGACTTTTGGTTGATCATCCTGTGTCGGCCTTCGACTGCCATGGAAGAAGCGGATAACAGAAACCCTTTCTATGTCATGTCAAGGAATAGTTTGACATGAGATGGCTTTTGGTTGATCACCCCGTGACTTTTTTGCTTCATCACGAAGAACTCCATTCTACAGCAAACACACGTTGAAAGCATGAGAAGGCTTTCTTAGCTGCGAGAGCAGAATTCTTGAAGTTGAGTGTTTAAGCGCAATAACAAGGAAAAGTGAAAGAGAAGAGAAGCTCTTGCGGTATATATGCCTGCATGATGTGGCCGAGCAAATGTAAGCTGAGTTAGGTTGGCTGCCGGTCACTAGAAGATAAAAAGTTACACTGCCTTTCATAAATCACATTGCAGTGGAAATGATACAAACAATACACAGTGTAGATTCCCTCCTTGCTCTCGTAAGAAACGATTGACGAGATGTATTGTCACATACCTCCATACATCCCATGTTAATCGATTCATATTAAATTGTGCTCATTACATCCCATGTGAATTCTCGGAGGATTGAGATGTCAGGTGGGAATCGAACAGATCAACCCTGCCGACGCATCTCTAGCTCGGATTCCAAGGCTGTGTCGTTGACGTGTGACTACGATTATTGTGGTTGGTCAACGTAGATATGTTAAGAAGACTTGAGCAGCTTCGTGCTTTCTATTCCACCAAGCAAACTATCACCATTGGCTCACACACGATTGTATTGTTCGTTCATCGACACTTGTGTATTCGATGATACAGTCATTGTCAATGGGGACGAAGTTGAGTCTTTTGCACGTTGGTCGTGGACCGTTAGGTTGAAGGTTTTTTCAGTTAGATGAAGCGGATAGATTATAATTCTATCTATTACGAGTTATCCTTTTAACATGTTATTTGAATTCAATATTACGATTAGTAGTAGTCATTACGAGAAAATTATTTTGTCAAAGGGGTAGATGTGTAATAATGAAAAGTCTAGCCTCTGACATGGGCCACGTGGAGGACGTCCCTCTCGGAAAACGATTGGTAGCGGCTTTGGGACCCACGTGAGGCATGCCACCCAGCCGCGGGACGGCCACGTGGGAGGACACACGTCGCGTTGACGTGGCGGATTTGACTGGACAAGCCGAAGAACGCCGGCACCGGCCGACTCCTCCTTCCCCACGTCGTCACCCACCCCACCCACCCAACAGGGCCCCGCCACCGTCGACCTCTCTCCGCGTCCCGGGACCCACGGGTGAATGGCGTCACGGAGCTCCACCCCGACGATGTCTCGCGAGTTAGGTTCGTGTTGTCTGTCTCGATCGAGACTCGCAAAATCGCGTTGATGGCAGGCCGTGCTTTGTGGTGAAAGGTTTCGTTATCCCGCTATTTTTAGTCGTCGCAATCTACTAAAAATGAAGAGGATAAGCCTAAATGGGCCCATCGATCTGGAAATCGAGTCCTAATTCCACGCCATGTGGTTCATTAATGTCAAGATTGTATAAGAATTCCTCTCCTTCCATTAATATCCTATAAGCGTCAAATAAGGAATCTGGATACTTTGTCTGAATGCCACCTTATTTCATTTCCATTCAATTAGCCTGATGTGATTGCAAAACTAAAATAAAAGTAAATTCAATCGAAAGGCAGACTTGCTTTCTTTTTTGCTGTTTATATGGCCAATTCTCACGTATCTACTCTCCATCTATAAATAGGATGAAGGAAGCATATAATCGGTCATATTTTTATAATATTTATAATTATTTTATATATTTATAATTATATAATTTGATAATAACTTTATTTTTTATATTTAAAATTTAATTATATATACATCACATCACACGATCAATAGAAAGAAAAGATGATAACCATTTATAATTCAGCTCGAGCTTTCGACCCTCTAGTTCAGAATCAATACGATCGTATCGACAAAACCATTTAACTCTCGATTTTGAGAATTAAATAAGAAAGAATCTAAGATTAGTCAACGAGCCGGGAGAAGGAAGAGAAATCTTACCCTTTACATTTTGACATGTTTAGTGGTAACAAAATTTTAATTTTTTTTATTTTAATGTTTTTTCTTTATTTTAATTTATTTTATTTCAGAGGTAAAAGGCTTGGAAGGGAGTATTCAAGGACCCCCGCTGCGTCCTCCCGTCCTACTCTCCATCGCTCTGAGAGAGAGAGAGAGAGAGAGATATGAAGTACGTATTGGTGACGGGAGGAGTGGTAAGTGGACTGGGGAAAGGGGTGACAGCGAGCAGCATTGGAGTCCTCCTCAAGGCATGCGGGCTCCGGGTGACGGCGATAAAAATCGGTATTCTTCTCCTCCCCTATCCTATCGGGATGAGGCTTCACCTGCGCCGATCAAAATTGCACTTCGTCTGTCCTTTCCCTTCGTATTTCTCTCGGAGATGGCTTTTCTGTGCTCGGAAGGAACAATCCGTTCTCCTTTTCTTCAAATCGTCATCTCCAACCTAGCTTTTCATTCGCAAGGGCAAAAATCATGCCGAAAAAGAAGTTTCATGTTTGGCCTTCCCACTCTTCAGGGGCAATGATATTTGCATTTTCCACACTTTTAGGGCCACCAATTTGGTGTGTAAGCAACTCCTGTGGCGAGTCCTAGTGAAAGTGTGGCAGTTTGTTTACTTGGTATTGGGTAACAGTTACTTCCTTGGTTTTAACTTTGTTTGCCTTTTGGTTTGGGATCCTAAGTTCGTACCAACTTCATGTTCAATCCTCTTAGCCTCTTTAGCTTTGGGAGACATACATGTAGATTTTTGAAACCTTACTCATCATTATTTAAGGAATATCAATTTTAACATTTATTTCCACTTCTTTTAGATCTTGAGTAGAATTAAGTCAAGCTGAGAACACCTAAATCATGCTGAAACTAGCATCTGTCCATTTATTTCCAATTTCTGTAAGGTCATGAAGACATCTGTGAATGCGTAAAAATGGACAGTGTCATTTAATTTATTGTGTTGAAGGATTTGTAGAACCCGGAGTTTCTGATTGTGTGGCAACAATGTCACTAGGTTGCTCTTCTTTTGACGACGATGTCTTGTGCTTTTACATGTGGTACTTCTTGCAGATCCTTATCTGAACACTGATGCCGGGACGTTGTCTCCATTTGAGCACGGGGAAGTATTTGTCTTAGATGATGGTGGTGAGGTTAGTAATACTTTCTACATGTATTGTTGTGCGCCTAACTTTGTTACACGCCTTCTGCTTTATGTGACATTTTATTTATCTGACAGATATCCCAGAAATCATTGTTTATCTGATTTATTCACTGTGACTGAAATGATAAAAAAATTGTGCCTGATGAATGTTGTTATTTGCAGGTGAACTTGGATCTTGGAAATTATGAAAGATTTCTTGATATCAAATTAACTCGGGACAACAACATCACAACTGGAAAGATCTATCAGGTGCTAGATTGATCCATGCCTTCTGTACTCACGGTTTCAATTATATTACATTTGTAAACTCATCTTTTGTTTTTATTTCTGAGTCATTCTATCCAGTTGTACCTATATGAACTGATGCGCCATTATATTCTTGTTGTTATGTGGTAGTTTGTCATTAACAAGGAGAGGAAGGGAGACTATCTGGGGAAGACAGTCCAAGTCTGGCTCTTCTCTGCAGCACTTATCTAAATCATTTGATATATGGGATGGATCATATTTTGGTTTTATCCTTGTGTTCCTGAACTTCTTTCATTATTTCTTCCAAGGTTGTGCCGCACATTACAAATGCCATACAAGAGTGGATTGAACGTGTAGCTAAGATACCTGTGGATGGTAATGAAGGACCTGCTGATGTTTGTATTATAGAATTGGGTGGAACTATAGGTATGCCACATTGTTTGATTTTCCTCATAATGAGGGTGGAATATTGTATATATCAGCCAGCAAGTTGGCACTTTTTGTGGAGAATTTTAGTTTGCAAGATGTTACCGATAGTGGTGTAAGTATGCGGTGCAGGAGCCACGATCTTTTCAGGGCATAACGACAGTGGCATTCTTGATGCAGGGGACATAGAGTCTATGCCATTTATAGAAGCTTTGGGTCAGTTCTCTTACCATGTAGGTATGGAGACAGCACTTGTTTTGTGTCAATTGCTTCTTATGATTGACTTGTTATCTCAGTCACTCTTACATAGGGGTGTTTCTTCAAATTGTTCTTCATGCAGGTCCTGGGAACTTCTGTCTGGTTCATGTCAGTCTTGTTCCTGTTTTAGATGCAGTTGGCGAGCAGGTCAGTGACTGTAGTCTACAGTTTCTGTGCAAAAATTTGTGCAACAGTTTGAGTTTTGCCGCTATATTTAGTCTATATATTTATTGTGGCATTCTGAGATGAGAGTTTTGGCTTAAAATTTTGTAGAAAACTAAGCCCACACAACATAGTGTTCGGAGCCTAAGAGGACTTGGGTTGATGCCAAATATTCTAGCCTGCCGCAGCACTAAGGTTCCACTGAACTTCTTTCTCCATCTGCCATTTTCAGGCTTCTTTTTATTGTCATTTTACATTGCCTTCTGATAGTTCCATTTTTGATGCATTTGTCAGCCACTGGACGAAAATATAAAAGAGAAACTTTCACAATTTTGCCATATCCCGGTATTCTTTTGTTGAGTTTCATCAATTGGCCCATAACCTTTTTGCAATAAATGCATACTACTGTCCGCTAATTGATCAGCATATTGTTTTTGCAGGTAGCAAATATTATTACTCTGAACGATGTTACAAATATTTGGCACATTCCTTTACTGTTGAGGGTAGAGTCTATATTCCCGATAGAATCGTGGACATAATGTTCAGGATACTCAAATGGTTCCTTCTATTTTTTTTTTTAAATGTACAGTTGTACATTCAAACTTTGTACCCTTAGGAGCAAATGGTTCATTCTATTTTGTTTTTGTACCTGTAGGAGCAAAAGGCACATGAAGCTTTTATAAAGCTATTGAAGCTTCAAGGGTCAGTTTGATTAACTTGACCTGTCTATTTCGAAATTTTTGGATTTATCAACTTTTTATCTATATGCAAATGTAGATAGACATGAAATAAATCAAAACCTTTTGTATTTGCTAGGATCGCTAAAGAACCTATGTTGGAAGAATGGACGATTATAGCTAGAATTTATGACATCTCGCATGATCCCGTGAGCTCTCTCTCTCTCTCTCTCTCTCTCTCTCTCTCTCTCTCTCTCTCTCTCTCTCTCCCCTTCTTCTTCTTCTCTTTTATCCCTCTGTTGGATGCCTTAATTTCATTTGTTGGTTGCAATCTGACCCATTATTGATTTTCAGGTCAGAATTGCCATGGTTGGAAAATATACCGGCCTTTCTGATTCTTATATCTCAGTGTTGAAGGTGAATGCATGTATTACTCAATGATGTCAATCCTTGTCCATAAATTTAATTGGCTATTGGCTGGAAAGATTAGGTTGATTAGCATTTAACTTTTTGTTTGGATTATTTATACTTTCCATTAGAAGGACAAGATATGGAAAATAAGCTCTTGATTTCTCTCCACTTCTATATTTTTTGTAATCGATTTAATCGTGAACGTATTCGCAGGCTCTTTCGCATGCTTCTATTGCTTGTCATAAGAAACTTGTGGTGGATTGGGTCCCATCTTCTGACCTTGAAGACAGCACCAAAGCAGAAGTCTGTTTATTTTCATACTCCAGTCTCTGTTGATGGTTTGTGTTTCGATATTAATGACTATGATTAATCCCATGTACAGGCTCCTGATCTTTACAGAGCAGCATGGAGACGGTTGAGGGTGTGTGTCGTTCTTATTTAAGCCATTGGTCTTAGATTCTTGAGACAATGTGCATTATCATGTTTTCAGCTGTTGTTAACATGGGTAGTAGGTTATGCAGCTTTCTTGCTGCCATCTAATAATCTTTTAGCTCAGGGTGCGGATGGTATACTAGTCCCAGGAGGCTTTGGAGATAGAGGGGTGGAAGGAAAGATTCTTGCTGTTAAATATGCCCGTGAAAACAACGTTCCATTTCTTGGCATTTGTCTTGGCATGCAAATAGCTGTCATCGAATTTGCCCGTTCTGTTATGAACTTGGAGGATGCAAACAGCACGGAGTTTGACCCTGATACAACAAATCCATGTGTTGTTTTTATGCCAGAGGTAATTCGTATGGCCATCTCTTTTGTTATTTCTTTTATGGAAATCTTCTGCTTCCTGACATATCTAAGAACGATAAATAAAGGGCTGCAAAACTCACCTGGGAGGTACAATGCGACTTGGATCAAGGAGGACCTATTTTGAGGTTGCTGACAGTAAAGCTGCAAAGTTGTATGCAGACGAATATCCCTTGAACTTTTAATGGCCATTGCTATTGTCAATTTTTCTGCATTTCTCCTATGCTGAAAAACTCTAAAATTTTGCCTTCTGTTTAGGTATGGCAATGTCAGCTTTGTGGATGAACGACATCGGCATCGATATGAGGTCTGTACACTTGCACACAAATTAAAAATTGCAGCAACTTTGAGAAGCTTGAATAAATATTCTCTTCATTTGGCTTCTTGTTTTCATTGTATACACAGGTGAATCCCTACATGATTACAGAATTTGAAAAGGCTGGTCTTGCTTTTGTTGGTAAAGACGAAACCAAAAGACGTATGGAGGTATGCATCTGATAGCACTTACTTTGGTTTTGTGAATTTTGAATTTCTTTTAAATATTTATATGCTGGTGCAGATTGTTGAGTTGCATACTCATCCTTATTTCATTGGTGTGCAATTTCATCCGGAGTTCAAGTCAAGACCTGGAAAACCCTCTGCCCTTTTCTCAGGTAATGTTTCATTTGCAAACATGTCCACTTTTATCACAGCATATGGTGAAATTCCTGAGTCCAATTTTGCGCTTGAAAATGTCATGTCCTTTTTATATTCATTTAACATCGTATGGTGTATTCACAGTCCATGCTTTTATCTTTTAGTTGAAACACTTTGTAAGTTTTAGCACTCAGGTTTTCGATTATTGGTGAGCTGAACAGGTGCTGAGCAGACAAATTCTCCATTTCCAGTCCATGCTGACCATGATGAAAGCACCATGAGCTTATTTTTTTTCTCATGGTGCTTTGAACTACTAATTCTTGTTGTATATCTCGCTTCAATGATCTGTTATATTGTTTTCATACTTCTCTCATGATTTCACAGGGAAGCTGAATATAGCATGTCATAAATAAAACAATGTGAATCGTTTGGCAGGACTTGTAGGAGCTGCTTGTGGACAACTCGAACTTTTGCTGCAAAATCCCAGCCACTGCAGCACCTTAACAAGGAGACTTACAACAAGCAATGGCTTCTCACCCACGCAATCCCATCCGAACGGGAATTCAAAGGACTTGCAACAAGCAATGGCTTCTCACCCGTTCAATCCCACCAGAACGGGAATGGGAATTCGAAGAAGCCCGCTACGAGGCTGTCATACAGGAACATCTGCTCCAATGGCAATGGAATGCATGTCTGACGAGTAAGTTACCTCACCAGGGTTTCTGACCGCGTAAGCTGCATGAATGGTGCTCGATCCTGGGTTTTTAGCAGGGGAACACTATGCATTTCGGTCTGCTAGAAGTCCAAGTCCTTTATATATAGGTTGGGAAGTGTTTTGAATTTGTTCAAGAAGCTTTGGTTTCTCTCTGTACATGGAGAATGTCTTTGTAACAATCTGAAGCCTGCGCAAGCCTTCCAGAGGCATCGATGTGTGTACATACACACATACATACATAGTTGTGTTTTGTTGACTGCTTAAGATCAATTGTGACTAGCAATTGTATCTGTTACTCTTTCTGCTAGCATTTATCTTCAGAACTGCAGTCTCAAAGTTTGTAAGTGCATTACCTGAGGAGTCCTTAATTACTTCTCCATAGAGTGGACTAAATCTAATTCATGTTTACATCAAGCTCAGAACCTTTGATTAGTGAATATGTTTCAATGTGAACTCTTGCAGAAGATATGCTCTTAAGAAGCTCCATACGATAGGTAGATACAAATTTGTTAGTATGTTAAAGATGTGCACCTTTGCTTTTTGATTTGGTAATTTTTTCGACACAATTCTATTTCTTCTGTGAGTTTGCATTCCAATACGTGAATGGAGAAAATAAATATGGCTGACTAAGCAATCATAAAAATTTAACACAATTAATTTCATGTCCCAGTAACTTGAGGTCGCCGGAGTTTCCTGTCCAAACCGCACATAACAAGTCGACATTAGGATTGAGCGGAGTACTCGTCGTCGGAGTCGAGAACATTCCACTTTATGGTCGGACATGATCGTGAAAGGGAAGGGATGGTGTATGGCCCTAACAGGCCACGAGCGATGACCCGGTAAGCAGCCTCGGTCAGGTGTATTCCGTCCCAGGAGATTTGGGTCGATGGACTGCTGCACACGCCAGCGTCCTTTCCGCACTTGGTGGAGTGGTTGTAGTTGTAGGGACCGCCACCTCCACAGCACGCGGCAAGAGGAAACTTCCCAAATCCTGCACTCAGTCCACGCTGTGTGAGGCAGGCAGGCATGGGTGACCAACACTTGCTATATTAAATTAAATTAAATTAAATTTGCAGTTCATTTATGCAAAGCCTTAGTGACATGTACCACACGATACGGTTTAATATCATCATTGCCACCCAGGCAAAATTATACTTATAAGCCGGTGGTGGTCGGTCATGTTGAGCACTGTATGATTGGAAAACGGCTTGCCTATGTGAGAGGACCGAGAGAGAGAGAGAGAGAGAGAGAGAGACACAGAGAGTTGGGGAGATATCATTTTCCACATGTAACTCAACGCCACCGACCGTTTGGTCTCGATGACATAACATGATATTTCTTAATCACATGGCAAACACATGCAAATAAATAATTGATGGAAAGGAAAGAGGAAGAGAGGAGGAGCGCACCGTATTCCTGGGGAGAGCGGAAGATGGCCATGGCGGCTTCATAGTAATTTGCGTAAATGATGGTCGCCTGCGGATACCGTCGCCGTAGCTGGCTCAGTTCATCAAGGAGGTGGCGGTTGTGGTACATGGAGAACTGGTTCAACCACTCTATGCACCCCGTTCCCGACTCGTAATCCTCGCGCCTGTCGCTCTGGAACATGGTCAAGTAGACGGCGACGCACCCGATCGGGAAGTTCCCCGGCACAATCATGGTTCTCGCCCCGAGTATGATCAGTTCCTGGCGATCGAACTGGATTCGTTAGCCCGATGAAATCAGAGATGTCGACAGCGCAATGGCTAGCCGAGAACCGAGGTCACCTCGATGGCGGAGCCGATGGCGGAGACGACGCCGGGAACGAAGGTCTTGATCTCATCCACGCCTCTTCCTTGGAAGAAGGCGTGGTTGTAATCGTTGCCCCCGATCTCCCCTACCGAGAACAGCGACTCGCTCATCAGATCGCTGCAGTTGGTGGAACAGAGCGACGGCAGCAGATACTTGAACCACTCCAGCTGAACGCTCAACGAGTCGTTGGTCCACGACACCTCCATCCCCTTCGATCTGAAGAATTCGTTGTCGAGCGCGGTGGCTCCGCCGACGGCGAAGTTCGCTCCGTACCTGAAGTCCTCACCGTCGTGCGTGCCGGCGAGGTATGGCTGCACCATCGGCAGTCCAATTGCTTGTGCTGCACGCACCATCGGGCTTCGTCAGCGGAGCCGATGCGTAAAGGAAGAGCGTGGACGCGTGAGAAGCGAATGAAGGGGAACCATTACCGATGAAGTCGAGCATCACTCTTCCGTCGGAGTATCGGCCGGTGGGGTGGTGGAAGAAGGTCTCGCCGTAGGGAAACCGGCCGACGGGGTCGAACCGGTGGGAGTGGAGGCGGTTACCGGTGTCGGCGAGCGAGTCCCCAAAGCTGAAGATGGCGCTGTAGCAGCCGGCGACGAGCATCACGTTGAGGGAAGCGAGGCAGATGGCGAGGAGGAGAAGGTGAGGGCGAAGGCGAAGGCGAAGGCGGAAACCGGAGGCCGGGGAGGCCATTGCCATTGCCATTGCCATAGGAAGCAGGGGTCGGGTTGGGGCCTGGTTGACGGTATAAATAAGCTTGGGACGACAGCGGCTTGTTCAGCCACGCGTCATCATCATCCACCGTCGATTCTTGCAGGGTGGAATGATCTAATTCCGCGTACCGAGGCTGCGGAAGGGGATCGGAAAGAAAAACTTCTGAAGATTGTCATATTGTCATTAAAAAAAAAAGTAAACAATTAATTATGTAATATATATTTAGATTGAATTATTGTCACAATCTAAAAAGTTAATTTCTCATTCGATAATTATGTAATTTATTTATTTATTTTACTTTAAATCAAAGAACAATTTTATGATAATCTGACACCACTTTTAAGTCTGTCTGTATCGACTCAATTTTATTTGTGCATCATGTTGGGATTTTCTAGTATCTTTATGTTAACATGAGACAGACATCGAAGATTAGAGTACAAATCATTTGTTTTCATGTCCGAACACTGTGTTGGGTTGTGGTGAGGCAATGTATGGCATACACGGGTGCGATAGAGCCAACATATAATGGGGGAAAGAATAAGATGACACATGATTTCATCAAATCCCCAAATGATGGCTGCATCATTTGAGCAACGATGACTGACTTCATGAGGTGCGATTGAGCAGACACAACGAGATCAAGTGATTGCGTCGTGCACGGGACTCGAGATCGTGCAGTTTTCTTGCACTCGATCGGTCTAATCGTGCTCTCCCTCGTCGCCAACGTGAGTCGTCTGCACGTAAACTAATGGTTAGAGAAAGGTGGTGTTTGAGTCAACAAAGGTAGCCTCCTCGAGCTTGGAAGGCCTCAAAACTCTTCGACCGTAAGGATCATTTCAATGGATTAGGTCCAAAGTCATGGAGAGACAAGTGGGATGGTATGGTAGGTGAGAGACATCGACCTTTTTGTTCTGTAAGAACCTAAAGATATGTTGTTTTGGTGACGACGATTATTTGGCCATCTCTTCTCACGTACGCAAACATCGGATCTAAAATTAGCACTAAGCATATTACAATTTATTTATAAATCAATTATTGTATTAATATTCAGGCTTTTTATTTGCAAATTTGGGTGGTCAGAGGTTGGGTTGGTGAGAAAATTATGTCTGCTTGCCAAGTCCACATCTTTTTGGTAAGAAAAAGACCATAAACTTTGTCTTGTCTTCATGTTCCACATTAATGTTTAGGAGATTTAAGTTTGCCTTGGCACATCCACATGGAACAGATATGGGAGATTAAATCTCAACTTGTGGTGGTGGATTGGTGTATCCAGTCTTTTCTGCGCCGTTAACAATTTTCTGTTCCTTATTTGTTAGGATATCGCTTCATTGAATACGAGTAAATAGAATTTAATATTTAGTTCGATTTGATATCGTCTTCTCGGATTTGAGATAAATACGATTCAAAAGTTTGATATACAGTTCGATTTAAGTCCAAAAATTTTCATTTTTGATAGAAGAAATCTTATTATATTATCATAAAATATTTTCATTGTTGCAAGTCTATTAAATCTATGTGTGCTGCCAGCATCCCCGTATGTGATTCATGTATTGTATAATGAATTACAACTTGAGAGTTATATTAAAATCCCAACTTCCAAATGATAGGAATATATATACGATGCTTCGATTTTTTGTACAACTAAGATACTTAAGTATCGAAGAAACATAGCCACCCAAGTTATAAATTAATTTCACTTACCATACATACTATAAAAGTAACTTAAATTTGCCAATACAATTCACATGTTAAGCCACCTGCATTGGAGATCAAGCTGGATGGATATATGATGATGGGTCTTTAACGTCACGATGATGTATGTCATTTTATTAAGCAATTTATGGCAGGGGAAGTAGAATTAGAATTATTGTGGGGGAATTGAGGTAGTTGGTGCAACCAATTGGTGGGACATATATACATCCTCATGGAGACTTGAAAATATATAATATCGATTTGGGAGTAGAATTGCATAAACAGAATGCATGTGCGTGCGTGATAGAAATGCATAAAATTTTCTTCAGCCATCATTATCATCATCATTTCGTGGTTTTTTGTTTTTCTACCTTCCGAATTATGTAGTCACCGGCTATCTATCTCAATCGTTCCCATAATAAGGACGAATTGGGTCACTTTCATAGTCAAATATCCATTTTCATTAAGGAATTAGTGTTACGTTTAGAGATGTTAAGTTCAGAACCGACTTCATTGTCGCCGATGCGGTGTGGGGTGGATCAGAGCCCACGCAGATACATGCACAATCTGCACTCTGAAAAAGACACTAAATAGTACCAGGGAAAGCGGTCTGGCAGCTGCATACCTGAGTAGTACCTGCTGTCTGCACCCACGCAGTATCCAGCCGAGCTTAGCAAATTCCCTGTTTGGAGCAGACAAGCTGCTTGTGCCTGCCATTGCTGCCCTCCTCCTGCACCATTCTTTCTGATCACAAACAAGTTCCTCATTATTTTTTTATTCTGGGAAACAAATAAAAAGACTTTCTTCTGATGACGATAAATCATATGTTGGTTAGAAACACAACAACAAGGTACTAATTAGTGCATCAACACTTGTATCCTTGACAAAGCCTCTGTAGTTTTGCTTCCCAAGGCTTCCGAAACTTTTATGCACAGATAGATGTCGTAGACAACAGAGGCAAGGGAGGCAGTTAGGGGATGATGCTACATCAGCTCTTTTTGTTGTTCCATGTTACTATATGCTTCGCAGGGTAAGGTATGCTAGCTAAGGTGGACGATTAAGAGAAGCTAAGCAGCAGTGGAGCTACTAAACGTTGATTAATATGAATGGGTAAGTAATGTCTCTAGAAAAGATGCATTGGTTCACTGGTAGGTGGTGGAGGGCGTGGCGAGGGATAAATCCGTGGTGATGTTGCTTCTTCCTCCCTTGTGTGCATTCCAGTTAGAAGCCGCGGTTGCTGACTCTGATCTCATGTTTCCCTCCGGCTCATCCCCTACGCCAGGCAGCATTGTTGGCGAAGATGTTGTCTGCGCCCAAACCTGCATCAGAATGTTAGAGCACTCTCCGTTTCCTCTGAGAGAGAGAGAGAGAGAGAGAGAGAGAGAGAGAGAGAGTACGCGAGCAACCATGTGATGGTACACAACGGAAGGGCAGCTGTTGTGGGAGCTGCCTGTTTGCTGCAGCTGCAGACTGCAGTAGGGAGGAGGAGGCGGGGGGACCGCCACGACCTCTGGGGGACGTGTCAGGACTGGGGACGTCGGAGAAGGCAGCAGGAGGAGTCTGGGGGCCGAGGTGGCGGATGAGGCCGAGGGAGGTGTGGGGACACCACCCATCAGCATCAGGTGCTCCTCTATGGCCGCTGTCGTCATGGCCATCGTGGTGGTCATCATGGTGTTGGGGACCAACACAGGGCCCTGGGAACGCAGCTCCCCTCCGCCGCCGCCGCCGCCAGTGGCGCTGCCATTGTTGCTGCTCCACATGTCCGGCCACAGGAATGTCCCCTGCGGCTTGCAGATCCTGAACCCACTCCGGCGCGCCCCCGCCTTATTGTTGTTTGTGGTGGTGCTCTTGCTACTCTTACTAGTACCGATGGTGGTAATGGTTTGGTTGGTTATGTTGCTGCTGCTGTTGTTATTGGTGTCGTTCGTGGTACTGTCAGTGGTGTTGTTGCTGTTGCTGGCGTCTCCATTTCTCTTCTTCTCATTCCCCTCCTGCTTCATGGCGACATCTTCTTCGTACTGCATTCCCCTGTCTTCTCTCATTACCTCTATCTCCATGTTCTTGTTTTCCTGCTCCTTCATGAGTCGGATCTCTTCCTGCATCACCCAGCAAACAATCAAAAGGTGCATGCGTAGTGTCGAACGTATTCCGTGGAAATTAGTAAAACAACCGATCTTTGAAGTGCTACATGGATTCAAAGTAAAAGCTGCTTGTACAACCAAACGGAAAACTTCCGCATACCTTCAAGCCCTGCAAACAATTGTAAATGACACTTATTTCTTCATCAAGCTTCTTACTCCTTTCAATAAAACTACTGTAGTCCTCCTGATAATCAATTACGCATATTGCTGAGTCGAGAGTCATCAATAAGCTACTAATAAATGAGGAAGCAAATTCACGCATGTGGTATCCTATATTAGTTTACTCTCATGTGCCCATTGATGTGTATTATTACTCTTTGCCAGCTTTCAGTGAAACGGTCCAGAAGACAAACATGCATGTGATTAAGAAAAAGCACAGCTAAAACGACCTTTTCGACTTCCTTCGGTGAGCTCAGCTGCTCCAAATCCCTGCATGTGCCACGTTCATTTCACCAAACAAGTAAATGAACCATGTGTATGTGTGAGAGAGCGAGTGTGCGTGTGTGTGTGTGTGTGTGAGAGACAGAGAGAGAGAAAGGTACCTCTTGAGAATTAATATTTCCTCTCTGAGTTGTTTTATCACAGGCTTGCACGCACCACCGCAGGCGCACGCAGACGTGGCATCGCCAGGCTTCCACCCTGGCGGAGGGACCCAGTAGGGATCCACCACCCCGGCCTTCCGGCGGTCCTCAACCAGGTCCGCCGGCTCCAGCCAGTACTCCATCACCCCCTCCGAGTTGTGCCGCCGGCGGAACCGCTCGGTGCCGTTCATCACGACTTTGCCCGCCATGTGCTTCAGCAGATGATCCAGGAGCCCCGTGTCCCCAATGTGCTTCCTCGCCTCCTCCCTCAGCGCCTGCCGCATGATGGGCTTCCCGAGCCCGGCCTTCTTCACCTTCATGATTTCCAGCAGCTTCATCTCTGCTGCCTCGTACCTCTCGGAAGACCACCGGTCCCTGCTCCCCTTCCCCTTTTGCTGCTCCTTCACGCACCTCCACTTATCCTCGTTGTCGCGCCGAGGTTTTGTCTTCTTCTCACCCTTCTTTCCCCTTTGTTTCTCCTTCTTCTTCTCCGTCTCCTCCTCCTCGACGACCTCCCGTTTTCTTTTCTTTTCATGTTGCTGCTCCTCGTCTTTCTGATCGGACATCGATAAAGACATCTCGCGGTGCCTCCCAATGTACTTAACCTTTCTTCGGATCCCCCAGCCAAGAAAGCCTGCGCGCTTGATGGTCAACAGGCAGTTTCCAACTGGCGACGCTCGCTTACCGATCTCGTCTTCTGCCGTTACTGATCCGATGGGCACCATAGGCAGGGGGAACTCGTGCAGGTTGGAAGTCGACAGCCAGAAACTCTCCAGGTGCTTCTGTTCTTCCAGCTCTGACTGGGGCACTGGCCGTCGGAGTATCCTTCCCGCCTGGTTCGAGCTCATGACGAACCTCTCGTCCAGCTCCGGATCACGGCCAGGCTCCGGTGAAATCGCGAAGTAGTTCCGCAGCGCGAGCGTGCTTGGGAAGCTAACCGTTACGTCCAGCTTCGTCGCCTCGCCCACCTATGTTCCAATCACAAACACTAAGCAAGCATTTACAGTACAAACAAGAACAGCTAAAACGACGGAAATTTTGAAACCTTTACGACTCGAATGGCTTTCAGCTGGATCGGGGACTTGGGGGGAAGCATTTCATGATCGATCTCGTAGAAGGCGCCGAGCTCGAACACTCCTGCGAAACAAATCGAAACACCATATAATGCTCAGCTCGACTTCACCGATTCCCCAAAATGCCCACATCTGTTTAATCGTTGCATTGCTCTTCAGGAGGGTATTGTAGGAACAGAGGAATAAGAGGAGAGAGAGTGTGTGTGCGCGCGCGCGCGCGGGCGTCATGATGAGAATTGGCATCAGGCATGGGTATGCATGGTTCGTACCGTTGCATGGGTCTGCATCGCTCGAATTGGCATCGGGCAGCGCCTCCCTTCCCAAAGCCGACCGCCCTCGCTGCTCCGAGTCATTCCTTTTCGAGTAATAATACTTCAGCTGTCCCCGCAAGCAGACAAGAACATCATGTTAATATCATCATCATCATCACCATCATTTCCCATTTGTGGAACAAACAAATCAGATCTTTTGACATTCGAGTACAAACAGCAGCGCTTTCCTTCCCTGATGCGAGCAGATGCGGCCCACATGAGCTCACAGTCTCACCAGTCACAACGCAGGTGATGCAGCGGGTATATACGTGGTAAAGGTGGACAGGTATTGCTTGCACTAGTCGCGTCGTCATCATCACAAGCGCTCCCTCCCGTTTCTGTTTGTTCACCTTAGAACGAGAATATACGATCTCCTCGTGGTGATAACGACCTCCCAACACCGCCCAAATTACAAACCCAAGTCATCACCATTCCCACCTAAATCTGGATCGTCCGATCACACCCGATCCGCCCTAGTATCTTGATCCGACGGTTCCGATCCTTCCTCATAAAAGATGGCGAAGAAATAGAAGATATCTTTTTCTTCCTGCCTCTTTTCTTTTTAGTTTTGATCAAAGACTTAGGTTTTGCGGGGGGAAAAAAGGAAGAATCATACCGTACTACTCGCCGAAGCGGCAAGCGCAGCAGCAGCAGCAGCTTCCATGCTCTATTCTTCTTTTTGTCTTCCTTTGGTCCGGGACTTGGAAAAGGCACAAATAGGAGGTTTTTATGATCTCTGCAAGAACTCACGAACTGAGAGAGAGAGAGAGAGAGAGAGAGAGAGAGAGAGGACAGAAAAGAAGCATCAGAAGGAAATGGTTTGTAGGTCATAAAGAAAGCACGCCTTGACTCGTGGTGAGTCCGGCGAAGAAATAGAAACGAACAAAATAGTTGAAGACTGGAAGATTTAAGCGTTTGCAGTGCTTCCCTCGAACTCAGATCATCTTAGGCAACTGTATGTAATATGTTCTTAATTTCCTAGTGAGTATAAGAAGATAAAGTGGGACGGATGTGCAGATCAAGTGGCATTACATGGATCAGTAAAAAGAAGGACGTGATGAACTAATCAGGTCCTGGTCAGCGCAAAGAACTCAGAGTTCGCATTTGAAGTCAAAAGAAAGCTACTAATCGGAGTTCAGAGTCTTCCAAAAACCGAAGAAAAAGAAACGAATGCGGTACGATACATTAACCAAAACAAGGGGAGAAAAGGAAAGCTATCAAGAATGCGGACGGACCTTTTCCCGGGGCGCCTCCATCCGGCACGATCGGATCCGATCGGATAGACCACTACGAACAAGCAAAGCAAAGAAAGCGTATTTCCATCATCAGCTCACGGAGAGAATACAACGCACGAAGATCAAAGAACGGAACAGAATACTGCAAGAAAGAAAGAAAAAAAACAAGAAATAAGCTAAATCGAGCTGAATTCGAGGGAAGAGGGAGAGGAGCACCTCAGAAGAAGCGATCTTGGGAGCTTCTTTGTGGATCCGGATGAAGAAATCCGGAGCCCTCTTCTCTTTGATTCCTCTTTGTCTTCTCCTTCTTCGTCACGAGGAGAGGGGAGGAGAGAAGACGAGCTTAGAACTGGTGTTTGTTGCGGACCATTCTTCTGACGAGCGTGAGAAGAGAGGGGGCCGAGGTAGTTATATAGAGGAATGCGCCTTAGTACAACAGTTTTCCACTTACCTCTCTAGTTTACCAGTTGATGATTGGAGGATTTTAGAGCTCGTTCCTGGGCCCACCATAGTGCAGTTAATCGGGTCGGATGGGTGTTTTGGTGCGCGACATCATCCCAAAAACGAGTTACTTTGCGATAATAGATAGGAAGAAGAGGGATAATTTCCTTGGACACGTGCCCCGCTCACGTGCTGCGGCCAGCGTTTGGGGTAATTGTGCGTCGCCTTTTGGATGACGGTTCGACCCTCCAAAACTCTATGGAACTACGATTTCACCCCTCATAATTAAAATATGAACTATCAATGACAAATTCTCGAAAAAATGCCTATAAACTTTGAGAATTTCCTATAATGCGGCCCACCTTTGAAAAATTTTCATAAGCGACTCTAATCATATGAAAAGATCATTTTATCCTGTCGGATCTATTGTTGTCTCCTTCTTCTTGCGTTACAGTCGTCATCCTCCTTGTGCCTACATCGAATCAAAGGCAATCGTGGGCATCAATGCTAATTCTAGTCGTCCTAAATGAACCCTAGGGGCAAAAAATGTGTGGAGGAGGTTGGTCGGTAGGGTTAGTACACACATGAAGACGCATACGATTATGAGAAGGGAGAGGACGACTAATTAAGTCAGCTCATGCACGAAAGCACATGTGGCTAGGGGAGGAGAGAGGACGACCGATGAGATTAGCTCGTGAGCAAAAACGTAGATGGCCAGGGGCGGTTGGTTGACAAGGCAAAGGGGGTGATGGGCTAAGTGGAGGGCAATGGCTGATAGAGATATGGTGGTCATTTTTTAAAAATATATAATTTTTTTTAAGTTATGACACTTTACAAGAAATTTTTTAACTGACCTTTTAAAATTCACTCGATTATCAATCTACAAATAAAAAAATCATAGAGGAGTAATATTTCATTAATTAGTTAAACTTGTATCATAAAAAGGGTTATCACGATAATTTCATATATTGGGATGAATAATGTATTCTAATAAATATCTAATTCTATTTATTATTTAAATATAAAATATAAAATCAATATTTTAAGTATTATTTTGAATGCTTAAATGACAATATCATAAATTAAAATTTTATACAGTAAATACGAAAATTATGAAACTTTTGAACTTTAAAGAGGGATTTATATGCTATATTAGTTTAAATATAGAGGGAAAAAATAGCGACATATGAATGTATTCATACAATTAATTTTTTTTTTCTCTATCTAATTGTTTATGAATGAAAATTTTCTTTAGTTTATCATATTTAGTAATTACGCCGATTCATCTCAACATTTCAACACGCTTACATTAACTTCTTATATATGTTTGTTTTGCTAATCTTCCAATATCTCGATCATCAAGAAAATATGGTTAGCATTACAACTATCTTATTATTAGTTATACTCTTGTTTCTAAATGGGAAGAACACAAAGAATTGTATTGGGCTTTGAAATCTTTTGAGGTTGGGACTTGCAATAACCATAAATGAAAGGGTGAAAATGTCATTGTAACGTCAATAAGGAGAAATTGTTGAAGGAGAATAAACAAAGAATTAAGAATAGAAGCAATAATAATAATAATAATAATAATAATAATAATAATTTCTACAATGGGTTTAAATAGATGCATGTAAAAGATCTAAGCAATTTCTTGCTTAGTATTTATAAGATGTATTCACATTATTAAAGATGTGTTTACACTATATATGATGTGCTTATGCTATATAATAAAAATATTTCAATTAGGTAATATTTAATAAGAAAAAGGTTGGCTCAATTAATTAAGAGAATCCTTAACTTAATTGGTAACATATTGGAAATTTTCAACACCACTATCATCGGATGGCAGCAATTTGGCAAATCAATCAAAAACATTGTACAATTCAAGCAAAATGGAGTTTGGGTCTCTGGTGGAGATTCTCACCTCTCTTGTCCTATCCTGCCATGAGCCAAAGAAGCAGGAATTGCCTCAGCAGCAAACTTTGACCTGGGAGAAGATGATGCAAATTAATCCCCATCTACGATAACCCAATCGAGAACAAGCAGAGAGATGCCATGGAGGGAGTAAAATCTCTCTCTCTCTCTCTCAGACACACACACAACTCTCTCAGTTAGATATCCACCTGCATAGACTTCTACAGAGTGATGCGTTTTCTTCCTTCTGCTGCTGTTTTAGATGACTGAAATATTGTCATGGAGGGAAGAACATGTAAATCTTACGTGAGAACAATAGTCACAAGTCTAATAATAATGTTGCATCATTGACAAAAACTATGCTCATCACTACTCGGGGCTGTTGAATTAATGGCCCTTCGTAATTGAAACTTTTGTCCTTGCACCGGTTATCATCGTATGCCTCTCTCTTCCTTTGGGTGAGTACAGGCCATCTTCTATCTGGGGCTTGCTTTACTTTCCTCTCAACAAAGATTTCAATGAAGAAAAGAGATTCCTTCACCAAAGTTTACAGTGAGAATGGACCATCCATGCGCTGCAATTGATGCAGATCAATAAGATCTGCAGATGTGTGAATCTTGTGCTGAGATATATTTATTGCTGATATTATGATTTGCAGCAATCTTTCAGAAAGCATAATGCATCACAGTGGTTCATATGACAACAGCTGCACCTCCTCCTTTCTTTCTTTCTTTCTTTCTTTCTTTATTTCTCTCAATTACTGTTAAATAATTTTCAGTAAATATAATCTTTAATAACAAGTTGGTAAGGTGGAGTTTTATAAATTTAATAACTTATAATAATAAGTTATATGATATTCATATGTAAGTTCAAACTTGAGATCTATCATTTATTTAATATAATAATAATCAATTCGGATATCTCAACATAAACAAATGGCTAAGGTTATAATAGTGAAATGTTTACAGGTAAAAATGAGCCTCATTAAATCCTGCATCCTGTGGCGCAGGTAACCGCACCTACTAGTCCGTTACCGTCCCCGTCTACCCGTGTCAGAACCACTTGCGCCTTGTCGCAGCCCTCTGGGCCCACCATCACGATAGGGTACGGACGACCTTGCAAGTTACACTGGATCCGATCCAACCAACACAAGGACCCAGCCCGAAATGGACGGCCGGTAGATCCGAGTTCGTGCAAACGGACGGTCTGATGTGAAGAGTGCTTCTACAATATCTTTTACAATGTAGCTTTGATCAAATCTATCTCTGGTCCGCTAGCCATCTCATCACGCAGCCCGCACGTAAGTCGCCTTCCTTCTTCCCGATCGCCATTTCTCGCGCTCTGCGCCGCTTACCACGTCCGCGATCACGTCGCTATGATTACGTCGCAAGAGCACCTCCGTCCTATCTCGTTGTTCATCCGCTTCAAAACTTCCCAGTTTCTGCAGTTGCGTTGAGTTCCTAATCCTTTTGCTTTGCTGTTGGGAAGTGGATGAGGTGGGAGACAGGGATGGGCTCTCGCTGCTCCGAAGAGGACCGTGCGGAGGCGGCAGCAGTCCTAGGCGGCCGAGCTCTTGACTTCTTTCTGGCCGGAAGCCACGTGTCCTCCTCCGATCATCTCGATGCCGTCGGCGAAGGCGTGCCCGACCTCCAGACCAAGCTCCAGAGCCTCGTCGAGTAATGGGGATATAAACTGGAATAACCTTTGTATGGGAACAAATACTAGAAGACCAAAATACGCAGCGGAATAAAATGGAAACACAATCAAACAGAACACCAAGATATACGTGGAAAACCCCTTCAATGTGAAGGGTAAAAACCACGGGGCAAACTAGAGATAATCCACTATGAGAATAATGAATATACAAATCTCAATCTCTTGCCCAAAACCCAAGCAACAACCACAAGAGAATAACTGGGATACAAGGATCACGTTACTGCCCACAATATCTAAAACCTCCTAAGTAATCACAGCAAGAGCCTACTGTAGATTTGATCTAACCTGAGATGAGAACACTGCTAGATGATTGTGAACAGTCTCTCTGCGTTGTCCTTGTCTTCTTCCCTTTCTTTCTCTTCCTCTTCTGCCTTGTTCTCCTTCTTCTCTTTGGAATCTCGTCGCTACAAAGATCTACCTCGTTGCTGCCTTTTTATAGCTTTAATCTGCATCTAAAACGCAGCCACCACACCCCCCTAATCTTAATTAGGGTTAGGTTAAGAGGGGGTGTGGGCCGTGGGCTGATAAAGCCCACATGGGCTGAATATGGGCCATCAGCCCAACAACCTCCCCCTTCAGCCCATAAGGGAGGCTGTCCCATGACTCCTCAATGTGAAGCCATGCCGACCAACTGTCGGCATATCTCCTGTCTTTCTTTTGGTAAAGTCTTCGTCAACATGTCTGCTTCGTTGTCATCTGTATGAATTTTCTGAAGCTGCAACTGCTTCTCTTTCTGCTCACTCTCAACTGCTTCCTGGTAATTCTCTAGTTCACCTGCATCAGTAAGCATTACATACTCATCTGTAGAGTATCTTCTGGAAGGTTGACGTTGTCTAGAAGATCTTCTCAATTGAGGTTCTGCGGGAACTTGCTCTCCTACTTCTTCTTGCTCAACATGTCCTGTAGGTAAATCAATATCAGGCTCTACACTATTTTCCTGCACATCTCCCCCATCACCCTGATATACTGGAGGAATAACTGGGTCACAATCTGCTAATCTTTCTACAGAAGTCTTGGCTGGTGCTTTCTTCTTCAAATCCTCAAAGGTTTGATCCTCAAAGAAGACCACATCTCTACTCTTGAACACCTTCTGCTTTTCTGGATCCCAAAGCCTGTAACTAAACTGATCATGTGAGTAACCAAGAAAAATACATTCTTTAGACTTACCATCTAGCTTGGACCTCTCATTATCTGGAACATGTGCAAATGCACGACAACCAAACACTCTCAAATGCCTGTAGGAAACATCTTTTCCTGACCATACATGCTCTGCAACATCACCATCTAGGGCTGTACATGGTGATAAGTTGATCACATCAACTGCAGTCCTCAAAGCCTCATCCCAAAACCTTTTGGGTAGCTTGGCCTGTGAAAGCATACATCTGATCTTTTCCATGATGGTGCGGTTCATCCTCTCTGCAATTGCATTATGCTGAGGTGTACCAGGAACTGTCATCTCATGTTGGATCCCATGCGACCTGCAATAGTCATTAAACAATCTCATATACTCACCACCATTATCTGATCTTATGCATTTTAATTTCCTTTCTGTCTCCCTTTCAACCCTGGCATGAAACTCTTTGAAGACATTAATAACCTGATCTTTGGTCTTCAAAGCATAAGCCCAAACTTTCCTGGAAAAATCATCTATAAAAGTGACAAAATAAAGTGCACCACTTATACCAAGAACATCAACAGATCCACCAGGAGTTTTTGTCCTCAAAGGACCACATACATCTGTATAAACACGGTCTAAGGCATGCATTTTTCTAGACAAAGCAGCACTAGCAAATGAAACTCTATGTTGTTTACCAGCCAAACAATCAATACAAGGGTTCAGATGTATACCTCTGAGATCTGGTAATACCTCTCTCTTGGAAAGAGCTTGCAGCCCCTTCTCGCTCATGTGTCCCAATCGCCTATGCCACAACTCCATACTGAAGTCTTTCTCTGTAGCATTTAACTGCTCACCATAAGCTTTAGCCTGCAACCTGTACAAAGTATGACATTTCTTTCCATTAGCTATAACAAGAGAACCCTTACTGAGCTTCCATTGCCCTCTGTGAAATCTGCTTTCATACTCTTCATCATCTAGTCTTCCAACTGAAATTAAATTTAGCATCAAGTCAACCACATGCCTCACATCCTTAAGTACCAACTTGCAGCCAAGGTTGGTCTTTAAATGGATATCACCCATGCCAATGATGTCTGCTGTGCCATAGTTGCCCATCTTGACAACACCAAAGTTTCCAGACCTGTATGTAGCAAAAAACTCCCTCCGTGGTGTAGCATGATAAGAAGCACCTGTGTCAATCACCCACTCAAGATCCTGACACACACAAGAAAAAATATCATCAGAATGAGACAAAATCAAATAATCACCACCCTGCACTGTAGCTGTAGTATTATCCTTTGACTCTGTAGACTCCACTTCTTTTCCCTTTTTCTTGTTCTTCTTAGGTTGCTTACATTGGTTCTTGTAATGTCCTTTCTCACCACAGTTATAGCAAACAATATCTTTTCTTGATCTTGACTTGCTCCTACCCATACGTGAACTGCTTCTAGACTTTGACCTTCCTCTGTTCTCTGAGATAAGTGCATGTGAATCATTCTGAGATGTTGCCGAACTTTTTCTTCTCAACTCCTCATTCAACAAACTGCTTGTTACTTGACTCATAGTGACAATACCATCTGGCGCAGAATTACTAAGGGAAACCACCAGTGTCTCCCAACTTTCTGGTAATGAACTGAGAAGTAACAATGCCTGCAACTCATCATCAAGAGACATTCTCATAGAGGATAACTGGTTAGTAATACTCTGCATTTCATTCAAATGCTCAGCAATAGAAGCACCCTCTCTATATTTTAGGTTCACAAGTTTTCTGATCAAAAAAGCTTTGTTGCCAGCTGTTTTTCTTTCATAGAGACTTTCCAATTTTTTCCAAAGAGAATATGCAGAAATTTCAGTAGAAACATGGTGAAATACACTATCATCAAGCCACTGTCTAATAAATCCAATTGTTTTTCGATCTAACCTCTTCCACTCATCATCTATCATAATTGTAGGTTTTGCACTATCCCCTTGCAAAGGTCCATACAAATCTTTGCAATACAAGAGATCTTCCATTCTTGGTTTCCATATCATCCAATTATTTCCATTCAAACTAATCATGCGAGAAATATTACTGGCCTCCATGTTCAAATACAAAAATTAAATCACCAAAATCCCGCTCTGATACCAGTTGATGGGGATATAAACTGGAATAACCTTTGTATAGGAACAAATACTAGAAGACCAAAATACGCAGCGGAATAAAATGGAAACACAATCAAACAGAACACCAAGATATACGTGGAAAACCCCTTCAATGTGAAGGGTAAAAACCACGGGGCAAACTAGAGATAATCCACTATGAGAATAATGAATATACAAATCTCAATCTCTTGCCCAAAACCCAAGCAACAACCACAAGAGAATAACTGGGATACAAGGATCACGTTACTGCCCACAATATCTAAAACCTCCCAAGTAATCACAGCAAGAGCCTACTGTAGATTTGATCTAACCTGAGATGAGAACACTGCTAGATGATTGTGAACAGTCTCTCTGCGTTGTCCTTGTCTTCTTCCTTTTCTTTCTCTTCCTCTTCTGCCTTGTTCTCTTTCTTCTCTTTGGAATCTCGTCGCTACAAAGATCTGCCTCGTTGCTGCCTTTTTATAGCTTTAATCTGCCTCTAAAACGCAGCCACCACACCCCCTAATCTTAATTAGGGTTAGGTTAAGAGGGGGTGTGGGCTGTGGGCTGATAAAGCCCACATGGGCTGAATATGGGCCATCAGCCCAACATCGAGGGCCACGGCTCGGTGTGGGCCTGCGCAGTCTTCTGGCAGATCTCCCGGTCCCGGTCCGGCGAGTTGGTCCTCAGATGGGGTGACGGCCACTGCCGCGAGCTTGTCTCCGGCGTTGACGACGATGGCACCAACGGTCGGTACCCCCAGGGCGCCGGTCCCCTTCATCGGATGCGGAAGCGGGTGCTCGAGCGGCTCCACGTGCTCTCCGGCGGTTCCCACGAGGAAAACTACGCGCTCTGCCGCGACCGGCTCGCCGACTCCGAGATGTACTTCCTGGCGTCCATGTACTTCTTGTTCCACCCTGGCGACGGCGCGCCGGGGAGGGCTCTGCTCTCCGAGAATCACATATGGATCCCGGAGACGGCGTTCCCGGGTGCCGATTACTTCGTCCGGGCTTTCCTCGCGAGGACCGCCGGTTTCCGGACCGTCGTGCTCATACCGATCGACGCGGGCGTGCTCGAATTGGCCTCCTTTGATGCGGTTCCGGAGAGCCCCGACGAGTTGCATAGGATCAGGGCCGTCTTCGGCCACGACCTGAACAAAGGGGCCGCAGCGGCGTCAGGCGAGACGGAACGCCGCGGCGCCACATGTTCGTCATCACATTCTCGCTTCGGCGACGCCGTCCGCCAGCATCCAAAGATCTTCGGCAAGGATTTGAACGTCGCGCCGGCGCAGATGAGCATGAAGGTGCCGAATTGGAATCTAAACCACAGCGTCGAGGAAGCGACGCCAGTTCACGAAGCGTGTTTGCGTCATGGTAGTGGCGTTGCCAGGGAGGAGGACCCTGTGACGAACCAATTCCTGGCTGAGAAGCAGCAGCAGCCGAAGCCACAGTGTTCTAGCAGCAAGTCGACGGGTCGCTTGGGAACCCCAGCGACGCCGGAGGACCGTAAGCCGAGAAAGAGGGGCCGCAAGCCGGCCAACGTGAGAGAAGAGCCTCTCAACCACGTGGAGGCGGAGCGTCAGAGGAGGGAGAAGCTTAACCAAAGGTTCTGCGCTCTGAGAGCTGTGGTGCCCAACGTCTCCAAGACTGACAAGGCATCCCTGCTCGCCGACGCCATAGCGTACATCACCGAGATGCAGAGGAAGCTTAAGGAGATGGAGGCAGAGAAGGAGATGCTGCGGCAACCTGCATTCATGGATCACGACAACCACACGCATCGCCCCATGCTCAACGTGGAATTCGTGCAGGACGAGCTGATGGTCCGAGTGAACTGCCCATCGCACACGCATCCTGTCTCAGGAGTCATCCGAGCTCTCGACGAGTCACACATCACCGTGGTGGAATCGAAGGTCGTCGTGAGCGACGACACAGTGATGCACACGTTTGTGGTGGAGTCCCAGCAATTGACGAGGGAGAAGCTACTCGCTGCTATTACTCGTGAGGTTAACAGAAGGAAGCCGCAGTGTTTGAGCCTGTGACCCACAGGTTGCTGCTGCCATTGTTGCAGTCTTCGGCTCCTTCAGCATGATCTTTCCATGTCTGTGATCACAAGCAGATTTGTTCTGGTTCTTATCGGTCATAGTCTTCAAAAAGGGAACATGTATGAATCTCCAAATTCTGGACAGATAGTTCTACTCAAATTCAGGTTAGCTTGATTATTTTCTTTAATGAATTATATCTATCTATCTATCTATCTGGAAATGGATAAGCGATGTGCTTTGGGTCTTCGAAGAACATGGGATCCACTGACCTGACATCAGCTGCTATATAAGTTGGATCTGCTTCCTGTCTTGCCAGCTACTTGTGCACACAAAAAACACATGCATTATTGGATGACAGCACATGTGCCCTTGGAAAGCATGGCATCTTTAGTTCTCATCTTCTTTCTCTTCTCTTTGGTGAGTTGGTGGTGGGCAATGTTTCACAGGTACCATTTTGTATTCATATTGCAAGCTTCCTCACCTGTAATCGAAGTCTTAACGGAGAGACGAGAAGAAACATGCTTCCAGTTTACTTACTGTGGTTTGGCTACATCTCATGTGTCCGTGTTAGGGCTGTTGGTGTGAGAAGATAAACCAGAGAAGGATAGCAAGGGTGATGCAGTATGGGTATGGTGGGCTCGGTCTTATCGGGACACGATCGTGTGTACCATCGTGTGTGCTCAAAGAACATGTGACGTTGATGTAGTCTCGAGGTGGGGGGATATGGATGCATTTTGTAGGTGATAAGGGGGAATGACACATACATATTCGACCAAACATCACTATAATTTTCCAAAAGAAAAACTGTTTCCGAAAATATTTTCTATAAAAATGTAGTAATTAATTCGCTATAATTTTCCTTAAAAGAAAAAGTTCAAAATAGATTTCAATCTTTCCTCTTTTGACTTTCCAAATTCAGATTCACTTAAATAGGTTATTCTTGTGATAAAAAAAAAGTTATAAATGTACAAACATATCTAAGTGTAGTGCCATAAACATGATAGAAAATTATAAAAAATTAACAGAATATTAACCTATAAATGATGCATAAATTCATCCTTTTATTGGAACGACCAACTCCATCGACACTCATATTGAACACATTTGTCTCAAGGAGCCAAGATTAACAAACAATCAATCGAGAGTACCAACAAAAACCACTAATATTTATTTGCATGCATATCAACTAAACTGCTTGAATCTGATCAAACTGTTGTGATTTAAGAATATGTAGTGACATGGTCCTTGGCGATGGCTGCTCTTCAACTCGCTGATCGTTGTAGCCTCGCCGGTGACTATGTTGTAGCTGAAAAGCTTTCGTTTGGTCGTCGTAAATTGGGTTTCCACGCAGAGCACATCACCTCCCCTCGATAGAAAGGCACGAAAGATCCGTAGGGCACCGGGTCCTGCACGGCTCAGCAAGTACGTGGTTGAGATGGTACGATTCTGCACCCACTCTCCTTCCTCGTTGAATGCCCATATATTTATCGTGTTCTTGAACATGACTCGAGTTAGCGTCAAAATCCCTCGGTCGTCTCTGGCAACCCCAATGTTTTGATGATACATGATTCCTTCTTCGTCTACCGGTGGCAAACGCGAGTTGCCTGTGACATCCTTATCGAGATCGAACCACAGCAGGTGGGTACGACTGTTCCAGTATATGATGTTTCGTATGGATATATTGTTCATGGGATACAAATTTGTGATTCCTTGGATGACAACCTTGTGATCCGAGACCGTCCACCTTCTCGTGCTCGAGGAGTAGATGTCGAATGAGAACTCTTGGATTTGTCCATGCAATTTCCATTTGATGTTTATCAGCGTGTAACGAGTAGGAGTGGTGGAGGGATCGAAGGCTAGTCCAACATCTCGATAAAAGCAATTCCCAGGGATGATATGACCCTTTTTTGTCACCACATCCCACACGTAGTTTAAATGGTATAGCGGATTCTCATCCAACTCTTTTCGTAACACCACCAAGAGGAGGCCATCGACGAAGGCAACGATGCTTTCAAGGGTCATACCATCAGGAAGGGTGGGAAAGAAGGAGTCGGGCATGCCGATGTTGACTTCTCCTGGGATGTCCAATGGGAAGAACTCGATATGTTTGTCACATCGGTAGACCATGCCGGAGGAGATGGGTGACTCAAGTTGCAACTTCTTGCGTGCGAATACTATGTCATGGGAGAAGAGATGATACCACTTCTTGCAGACAACCTTGAACCTTGAGATGGTCTTACAGGGGAGCCATGGGAAGATATCATAATGGCGGATGTCTTCGGGGATCCTTGCCATTGTCGTCATCGTAGCGGCATCACTAACATCCATATTTCTCGACTACAATGCACAATGAAACAACAAAAGTAAATGTCCCGAAGCAAAACATGATCGAGCATCCATCCATAAAAAGAAAAAAAAAACCAAGAATTGATGAAAAAATAAATCTTATAATATAAGCAAAAGAGAGAGAGAGAGAGAGAGTTGATACCCTATGAAGAATTGTTTATGTAGAACTTCAAGTCCCAGTTTCTATTATAATTTGATTTTAAGGGTAGGATTAAGTGAGAATCAAAACTTTCCTATTACTGTTTCCATTTTTTTCTCTTTTTTCTGTTTTCTTCCTCTTTCCTTCTTTCTCTTTTTCCTTTTTTTTATTATGTCTGACTTTACAAAATCAATGTCAGTAGGATTAAGTGAAAGAAAATCAATATTTTTATTATGTCTGATTAATTAATTGATTGATGTATTGTCGTTGAATATAAATAATAGTAGTAATTGGGTAAACTTCTAATGAAATTATGCAATCATTTATAGATTCTTATTGGTAATCAAAATGACGATTTATAGTTATTCATTTGTTAGTGTTCTATTAATAATTAAACTCTTTGTAATTTGCTATCACATTTGTCCTCCACACTGAGATAATTGTTTGCGCATTTAATCCTTATCTAACACAAGAATAACCAATTTAAGTGTGTCTGAATTTGGAAAGTCAAAAAGGAAACTTCGATATCTATTTTGGCCTTTTCTTTTAAGAAAAATCATAGCAAATTAATTGCTACATTTGTTATAAAAAGAAATTATTTTTGGAAACAGGACATTGATTTTCAAACTTTAAAGAATCTTTTATGTGAAAATTAAAGTATTGAAATTTATTTATTTTTAAAATTTTAAAAAGGAAATTATAATTTTTTTGAAATTTTAAAGTAAAAGAACTTGGATTTCTTTAGTAATTATAATAATTCTGAGATTTTTCCTTTGCTTAAATTTGCTAATCTTTTTGAAAAAGGAAATCTTAAATATAAATTATACTAAAAAAATTAATTTTAAATTCTGAATTTTCTCAAACATAAACTAAGATTTTGATATATTGGGAAAGTTATATTCCTGAAATAATTTTTATAACTGCTACAAACTTAAATAACATTTTTTAAGTTAATTTTGATTTGTATTAAATCAAATAATCGAGCACTTGTTTTTTATCCTTTTAAATCAAATATTTAATTTACTATTTGTTAAGTCAGATTCTAATTGTCTGAGTTAAAGATGTAGGTCATAGTTTCTCGAGGCGCTGACACTATAAGATTGAGTCAGGGATATTTCGGACAAATATTCCTTCGATGATCAAATTAGTCTCAAGGTCAGAATGTTGAAAATTAGTTAGATTGGTCGGACTACCTAATAATATTGAAATAGCGAATATGTATCTTGAGGTCCCTTTTATAGGTGGTTTAGAAATTATTATGTTTGAAATCATTAATAGTGATAAGAGATCGTGTAACGTTTTGAGCAAAGGTATAGTATGATAGTCATTTCGAAAGTCTATTCATTTGACTATGTCTATGATGAAGTCAAACAATCAAACATTTGGCTAAGTACGACTCGTTGTGACGGTGTGTCCTCGGATCTGACCATCACATATCGATCGAATCTAATTAACAGGTTGCTTGGATCATCGACCCGTCATTTAGATATTATCAATATCACCATTTATCAATCTTGAGGTAAATAATTTATAGAGCATATGTTTACTTTAATTTTATTTTTGTGTACATGAATAATATTTTATCTTCTTACTACAAACTTCCAAGCAGTTTTATTTCACTCATGTAAGTATTTATTTTAATTCATTCACAATAAAAAAGAAAAATATTTATTCAATACATTCAACTTCTTTCCTATTCAATAACTATATGTTTTAAGAAGTAATTTTATTTAATTATATTTATAAGTATATGTGATATTTAATTGTCATGTATATCCCTAAAGATGATATTTAGTCTAAATTATAAATTTGTGCAGAAATGTTATATATATATATATATATATATATATATATATATATATATATATATATATATATATATATATATATATATATATATATATATTCAGCCAAGTGTTCATGGCCTCCATGAAATGGGCTAAAGCATAGTATTAAGTGGGCCTCTTTCTTGGAACGCGCATTACGGCGCGACGAGTCCCTCTCCGCTTCTGCTACGGAGAAACGATCAATCGATCTATGAAGCTGAACTGGTAATGGGGCGAACGAAGCATCCTCGAGGAGGAGGCGGAGATTCCCAGGCTATCGACTTCCAATTCTCCGTGTCGGCTTCTCTGCAGGGGTACCACGATCTTGTCTTTTCCTCTTCCACTAACTCGTTTCCGGTTCCTTTTCTGGTGCAGATCGAGGAGGAGGCGTTGGCGGTGTCGAGCACGACTCCCACGCTATGCACTTCCGAGGTTGGAGAATTCTTCTTCCCCTAATCACTCCTTGTAGGCCGGCATGACGATCTTGCCTTTTTCTCTTACACCAATTCCTTTCCGACGGTTCCTTTTCCGGTACAGATCAAGAGGAGACGGTCCGGGAGCACGCCCGGTAGAGTAACCTTCTTCTAATCCATCCGTTCTTGAACCCATTATCCTCGTCCCTTTCCCAAAATACTGTTCGTTTTCTTGTTGACAGCTGTTTCTTGCAGTGTGTTCGTTGTCGGCTCCTGGTCCACTCCATCTTATTGGGCTCATGAGATGGATAGGAGGTCATGAGATGTGATATTAAAGTACATATTGGGCTCTATTGGGGATGTTGAAGCGTATATTGGGTTCTATTCTACCTGCTTACAGGTTCTAGCAAGTTCTCACCCAATTAAATCTTTAAAAAATGTTATCAAAATTCTGTATGCTTATTATATAGTTCGGAAAATATGAACATCGAAAAACCTTGTAGTTCAGGTTGTTCTTGCAAAAATGTTGTTCTTTTTGTTGTCTCAGGGCAAAGGATCATGCACTGCTTCTGCTTGTGTACAGTGCATCTAAAGTGCTCTGTATTATCTATCCCTCATTTATGGGATTGTGTCATAATAGGTTGAGGGTGATAATAGACTGTTTGCAAAGCTAGGTGAGGTATTTCATGTTCATATTGAAATTGTGCAGGAACTTTCTTTTGACTGATGAACCTGATTGACACTACCAATCACCGAAATCCATGTATTTGTTCCCATCCAAAATTTGGAATTGTGCATTCAGGGCCATATTATTGTGATAGGTTTCTCCCAAAGCCAGACCTTGTACAAGTTGAGGCTATTTGTTGAAAATAGAAACCTTGACGATGCTTCTCAATCTTTACGTTGATGCTGTCAGAAACATACTACTATGAGAAAAAAAAGCTAGCATCTGGTCCATTCATGTAGTTTTATTATTATCTTATCTATTAAACCACTTGTGTTGTCTGACGAGAGTGATTGGGGTAGTGATGCTCTTGAAAGAAACTTCAAGCTGTTTTGGTATGATTTATTTATGATGATTTATCTTCTTGTAGGCGATAACAACAACAATCGAATGAGATGCACAAGTTGGCTTATTTTAAGCAAGAAATAGAAAGACTATGGATGCTGATAAAGTAAACTTATGATGCTCCAAAAAAATATTATAGGAAACGTCATAAGATTTAAGTTTAGTGCATGATGAGTCAATCTGGATAGCCACTCTTATCTAGGTTTTTGTGTCGCAATCTCCCTCCTTTCTCTTTTCTTTTATGCAGGAATGATCCAGGGGGACATCAGTCAATAGAAGCATCACAAGCCGCAGGTGGATTGGAGGATCTCATGCCATACATGAGCCTGACTTTATTACATCCTGGTTAACCCTCAAAAGGTACTGCCTCATCATGTTCGACGATCAGGATTCTAATTACTATGTTTTGCCTGTGTCTTTTTATTTCATTTTCAATTGTCTCAGGAGGATGCAAAATGATTATTCTCTCTAACAGACTTGCTAAATATGCCAACAATTATTCGATTAGACATCAATCGAGTATTGAGATAAAGACACTGGGATTTGATATTTTGTTGCATGACACAATGGGACCAATTGCAGAAAAACTTGGCCATCATTGTTGAAGCGTGCAAGCAATAGATATGCGTTATATATATATATATATATATATGTATATGTATATATATATATGTATATGTATATATATATATGTATATGTATATATATATATATATGTATATGTATATATATATGTATATGTATATATATATATGTATATGTATATCTATATATAAACCAAGAAGAAAGCTCCTGTGAAGGACAAATTAGTCTTGGATTTCCACTGTACATGGATCATCAATTACAGTGACTCATGCTGTTGCAATAATTCATGATAGGTTCGAGTGATGTTGCTTTCTTTGAGGTTCACCAATTGTAATGAGAGAAAAAGATAGGAGTCTTATCACCTTGGAATATGGAATCTTGGACATAGGCCACACAGTATGAGAGAGGGAGAGAGAGGAGATTCCAAGTGGCTGAGTGCGCCAGGAATGTGTGCGGCAAAACCTGTTGTCATCACCTGATGTAGCAGAAGTGCAGAAGACAAGGAGCCTATCGGTTGGCTTGCCTGTGAAGGAGAAGGATGAACAACTGTTATTGGGTCCACTATCAAAAAGCTTAGATCCACAACAGAGAGAGAGAGAGAGAGAGAGAGAGAGAGAGAGAGAGAGATGGTTGTGTTAATTTTTCTCTCTGCAAATTATTGTGTACTCTTATCATTCTTATAGATTAGGAAAATAAACATCGACTAAGTAGTCGATTTTTACCATTGAATTCAAGAGGGTGGTGAAGTTTCCACGATCCTTCTCCATCCACCTCTTGGAGGTTCATTGAACCCAGACTATTTTTGATATAAATCCATGGAATTCAAGAGGGTGGTGAAGTTTCCACGATCCTTCTCCATCCACCTCTTGAGGCTCATTGAATCCAGACTACTTTTGATATAAATCCTTGAATCCCTGTATGATGTTCTAATATGCAAAATATTAAATATGCTTGATGGATGTTTACACCCACAGGACCAGATCTTATTTCATAAGTTTCTCTTTCTTATTCTCAAGTGGATTTGTTTGTTTCATCTTTTTTTTTCCTTTTAATTTCTTTCGAGAAAGATATAATTTATTTATTTTATTAATTTTTTTTATTGAAATGAATGGATTTCACGTGTATCCTCCTATTCATGGTGGATTAACAAAAATATGCAATAGCTCTATTTGCCTCTGCCATTTTCTGCCTTTTCGTGTATGATATGATCATTTCCATCTAATTTTTTCTGTCTCTTTCGGGTAACGTAGGTGTACCAACACCAGCTATTGGGAAAATAATCACTTTGGATGATGCAACAACGTGATGTAGAATAAAAAGGAGCCTTTACATGGGTGTCACCGACGGATTCTTAGATGTTTGGTTTTTACATCTGGTCCTCTGTCCCTCCCTACTGACTGCAGAGCAATTTTTTGTTTGCCGACATCATCGCCAAGGAAGAGTGCAATACAAGTAGCAATCAGTCCATCCATCCCCATCTCTGGTTCCGTGGCTTACTAGCAGTGGTAGTGATTATTGCAAGGAATGGATTGACAGCCGACAATGAATCTCCATCTCGATCAGTGAACACTATTTGTTCTGTGGTTGCGTACACAACAAAAGATTCCTTCCAGCTAAGGCTCCGTTGAAAATTTTGGTTCTTCCAAGATACTTAGTTCTTGGGTAAGCGACATAGAAATCCATGCCCGTTCTAGATGATGATGATGTCAAGCTTTTAAGCGCTTTTATATTCGACTGAAAAATGATGATCCAATACATAAGATTTTTGTGAATATCAAATCAATAAAGAGAGTCAATTTTCTTTCTCTTAGTCCATTAGATAACAAGGGAATAATCCCTACTTCGATACCCACACGATAAGCAGGGCGGATTCCAAATCAATGTATTAAATTGAACCCAAGACATGGATGTGGCTTTCGCTCATTCTTCTTCTAAGCCCCTGGCATTGGATCCGAATCTAAATGGGCCCCACGGGTTCGGAATCTGTCCAAATTTGTTTGATTCGAATGGATTCGAGTGTGCGTCTTGACCCGCAACCTGTCAATACTTGTGTGGAATCTTTGACAAGCTCATCATGCCCACTAATATGGACATGTCCTCCTTTGTTTTATAAGAGTTGGGAAATTATGTTGTTCGTTTAAGTGAAGGAAATATACTTGAATACCTTTAACATTTTAATTGCATAATGGGTTTCTGAATTATATTAATGTAAATTAAATTTTTACATGCATAATAATTAATTTGAAATAACTAATAAAGATTAATTACAATCCGATCTGATCCATGTCTGACATAATATAAATCTCATGAAGATATGGTTGATGTCTAGATTAGTAAACTAAGATTATCGTTAGAGGGTTTTCTATTTATAATTTTAATTTTAAGAATATATATATTTTTTATTTTGACATGAGAGAGGATCACGAATATTATCACTATTAATAGTAATATGCTCGTTAGTTTTGGATGGATAATTACACTTCATTGTCACTGAAAAGGATAAATATATGAATTGAGTGATTATTACAAGAGACTTTTTCTATCAAGCCTCATCTCATCATCTTCTATTGGCAGAAACAAGGAGGCATTGTGTCAACAAAGAACACCCCCCCCCACTTTTGACAAGATGTATGAGACTTTTTGTCTTGTTTCTCCGCACAACTTGTTCTTAAATTAGATGGAGAAAATGCATCAACTTGTTCAAAGATACTTTTGCTGCATTCACCCTTTTGATTTCTTAAAGAACAAAAGAAAGATAAAAAAGACACTCATGAATCCACCCCCTGTTTCCAATACTTTGCCCCCATACACTCATTCACTGTTTGCTATACTCGTTGCTCAAAGGGTGGGAGTCTTTTCTGCTTCCTTCTGCGTCAAGTAAATGACCACTGAATTGGACGCCGACCCCCCATTCATGTTGGCTTAATTCATTGAATTGGTTCACAGTAAAATGTCACCTTCTTGCTGATTGATAGTACTAAAAATAAAAAAAAAAGTGATAATGTTGTCAAAAGATTCAAGTAACTATTCATGCACAAACTATTTCTCTGGGAGGGTTTACATGTCCTCTAAAATATTTATTTATCGGTATCATTTTCAGAACATTATGCTCAAATCATTTATATTAGTTTATGCAGATGTGGATTGAATCTCTTCTTCCTCAAGAGAGATCTTCATTATTTCACATCTTTGCCTTTTAAAATATATCCTATTTACACATATTACATATATACACTTAATTTACTTAATAAATTATTTTCACCAAATTTTCTTGGTAAATCTTACCAATTCCTCCGTTTAAACTGAGTTAAAAATACATTTCATATTTCTTTGCTGTACTTTTTTTATGTAAGAAAACGGATGTTCTTCTTGTCATGGTTACATCACTTCATATCTTCTTCTTTTCTTGAAATTGACATGAAATTGTTGTGATTAATGTAATTTATTTCTATTCTATAGCTCATCAAAACGTAGTGTAAAGAGAAGGAGTCAATTTGTCACTAAATTTAAAATACTATGTATATATATCTCTCTCTCTCAAAGATGTTCAAGTCAGTAGCTCAGACTACGTTACCGTTCTTTGCTCCGCGGGTCTACTACATCCCGAGGCCTCCTTTTCTTGGTGGGTCCCGCACCAAACTTGCAATCAACTCCGATTCCACGGCGAACCGCTACGATTAGTCCATCAGGAACAGCACGACCTTTAAAACATGTGCCACGGGGTCGTCGTGGGCCACGTTCCAAGAATCGAGCCGCTTATAAAAGGTCCTCCGCACCCCCGCTTCTTCATTCAACCCCGCCGCCGACCGGACCCGACACGACACGTCACGATGGGCAGCTCCGCCTTCGGCGCCCCCTTCGCCGCCGTCCTCCTCCTGCCGCTGCTGCTGCTTGCCCACGCCCGACCGAACACGATTCGGCTGCCGTCCGATCGCGCCGCAGGCCTGCATCTCGGCGGCGACGATGACGCGGTGGGTACCAGGTGGGCCGTCCTCATCGCCGGGTCCAACGGATTCTTCAACTACCGGCATCAGGTGGCTGTCCTTCTTCCTCGATCCCTTCTTTCTTCTTTCTTGCGCTTGTTGTGTACCTTTTTCTCTTTGGGTAGAGTATAATGTTTGCTTTGGCATGGAGTAATCTTTTACTTATTCTCCTTTCTAATAAAAAAGTCATTTATTGGGGTGATCACCTTTTAGGACATCAAGGTGGATTTTTCTAACTCTAATATGTTGAGACCTTTATATTGTTGTGCTTTAATCACTGTTCTTGGTCTGTGAATTTAAAGAGCAGAGTTAGAATAAGAAATATTTTTTGTTTTTCGTTTCTTTTGCATGAGTCTTAGAATTGGAAGATCTGTGGAAGACTTCATGGGAGTTTGACCTCGAGGGATACATGATAGATCTTTTGTTGTAACGCGTCTTCATGTGCTTGTTCCCTATTTCATTCGCTTCATTTGGTCCACTCTTGGGTGTCTGTCGTTACCTGATAGCATATGTAGCCCAAAAAATGACTCTACTTGATTAGATGTTCGAATTTCATGTTGCTTAAAATTTGCTTATAAATTACTTATTTATGTGAAAGAAGTACACAATTTTATTTTATGCAAAATTGTATTTATAAAATTAAATGTCTCACCCAAAATTGTTCAGTGATTTTCTTATTTATCCCTTTAAATTGAAGTTCTGCATATAAAACCCTCCAAAACCTGAAAAAACTTGTATATATTCCATTGTAGTTGATGCCCATCAGCCACTATAAGTTAGTTGTTAGTTGAAACTCAAACTTGCATCAATTATCTTTAAAAACTATATATATATATATATATATATATGATGCTGAATTACTTGACTCCACAAGTTTTGGTTAGAACTGTGACACGAAGGCTGCAGGAATCTAAAATCTTTTGCTTATGTGTCTCAAGGTGATAAGGGGAAGAGTTACACTGGTTGCAAGAACTTGATGTAGGTATCTTTGATGGTCCTTTTCATATCCTTTTGGACTGATTGTAACTGTGGGTTATCTGTACAACCTAATTGGAGCCCAGGGACCACACATGGAGCACAATATGTTTGGAGAAATGAGTAATACTTCTTTAAGTATGGTGGGGTCGGATATTCGAAATGCATCTTGGAAGCACTTAGAGAAGTCTCTTTTATGACCTTTAGTATGATTATTTGGAATCTCAATTTTTCCTTGTTTCCAGATTTCTTAATCCCTTTGACTTTGCTTTTTTTTTTTTTGTTCTTTCTTTCTTTGTATCAGCTTTGCCTATGCAGCTTGCACGTATTACATGGTTTGTATTGCAATTTTACTGGTTAACTATTTCCTTGTTCTCCTTTTTCTTTCTGTGAGCTTTAGGTGACATAAGATTGTGTGTTGTCTTTAGCTATCAACAACATTAGTTAAAATTTCTATGAGCTTTAGGTGAAACCTAGTCTCATTTTGTTATATTTTTGTCAGACATCTGCTTACGACTTAGAATTTCTATATAATGCCATATCACAAACATTGTTCACTCAAGGTTTCTTTTTGTCCAAGCTTGATGTGGTAAATCTTATATTGCTTTCTTTTTGTGTTTCATCGGTACATGAAACTCTTGAGCATAAACTAAGTTAAAATTGTCTACAATCTTTTTGATGATATGGAAGGTGGTTATAATTTCTACTTTTTTGCTGTCTGCTGAAATACTAAAATAATTTGTCTCAATTATAAAAACTGAGATAGTGATTTTGGTCCTGATTGGAGATTTTGGAATATTAAAATTTATGTCCCTTTCTTCTTGTTATGCAAATTCACCTTAGCTCTGCACTTTTTGACTTCTGATCCTTGTTTTTGGCAGAGAACATCCCTTTTCAAAATTTATTGATCTTTAAAAAAAAAATTCAAGAATCCCATCTCTTTTGTGAATATTCTAACACTTCTCATTTTAAACATGAACTCAGGCAGATATTTGTCATGCATATCAAATCATGAAGAATGGTGGACTGAAAGATGAGAATATTATTGTTTTCATGTATGATGACATTGCATACAGTGAGGATAATCCTAGACTGGGGACCATTATCAATCACCCAGAGGGTGGGGATGTTTATGCTGGAGTTCCAAAGGTGCACACTGTATCATAGTACACCTTTTATTTGTGTCATTCACCAGTGATTCATTGTCTAAGTCTGGGGATATAACTCCTTGCAGGATTATGTTGGAGATGATGTCAACGTGAACAACTTCTTTGCTGTTCTTCTTGGAAATAAAACCGCTCTAACTGGAGGAAGTGGAAAGGTTGTTGATAGCGGTCCAAATGATCATATCTTCGTATTCTACTCTGATCATGGTGGACCTGGGGTTCTTGGTTAGTAACTTGATTAGCTGATATCAAGCCATTACATAGTAGATATTACATGATATATTTTTTTAATTTTTCCTAATTTCTTGCTCGAAAGGAAATTATTCTTTTTGCTTGTCAAGAAATTTGACCCATACCATATGGATAACACTTGACTTCCCTCTTGTTCTCCTTTTCCTGATTGCATGCTCTAAAGACAATCATAGTTTCTGCTTTTTATAAAGTTTGATCTAACCCAATAGTCATGATTTTGATGGTTGTAATACTTTTATATCATATTAAGCAAAATTCTTCTTTGTTTCATTTGAGAATTTCCCATTTAACCAGAGAGTACCATTAGATAATATCACAGGGGGAACGGGTTACTAACTTATTGTTTATTGTTACTTGTAGTATATGTTAATAAAATCTGCAATTTTGAAAAGCATTAGACTGACTGAAACTTTGCAGGGATGCCCACCAATCCTTACCTTTATGCTGATGATTTGATTTCTGTGTTAAAGAAAAAGCACGCCTCTGGATCTTACAAGAGCATGGTAAGATTTCTTTACATCTCATAGTTGCATAGAACTGCCAAGTTTGAAAACCTTCTTTTGCTTTACTGTTTCAGGTATTTTATCTTGAAGCTTGTGAATCTGGGAGCATATTTGAGGGTCTTCTCCCTGAAGACATAAATATCTATGCAACCACAGCATCAAATGCCTACGAGAGTAGTTGGGGAACTTATTGCCCTGGAGAAGACCCTAGCCCTCCCCAAGAGTACTATACCTGCTTGGGAGACTTGTACAGCATTGCTTGGATGGAGGACAGGTGCATGAACCAAATCTATTAAATGAAATTTGGTTAAGATTTTTTTATTGATAGATCATTAAAATCTTAATTTATGCAATTAAAAACTTACAAACATTTCTGGTATATCCTTCTCAGATATGTATTTATTATAAAAGATATTTACAGGTTATATTACCTTTTCATGTGAAAATAAATTATAAATTAATTTTCTGGAGACATATTTATATGTTGAGAGATGTATTGTTAATTCTTGTAATTGATTCTTTTTTTAGGTGCAAGTTTCTAACAGTAATACTTGAGCAACAAAATTTTTGTTCTGTTTCTGTTTTCACCTCTGTTTGGCATTAATGTAAATCAACTAAAATTTCCCTTTTGGATTTGTCCAAGTAATTTTTACAACTTGCAGCATTTGACTGTGATGGTTAAGTAGATTAAAGAACTGTGGTTCTGTAGTATAACTAATAAAGTTGGAAGATTTTGTAACCAAAACCAAGAATAGGAATGATCCTAATCTTGTCCATGTTAATATGGATTAGCTTGAATTTATGAAAATTGTTTGGTTAGGTTCCTTTATTGAATTCTGAGTTCCTGTCTCTTTCCTTAAGATTCAATCATGGAGAAATGACTCATGTGGCTTCTGTTGTATATCTGAAGTTTAAGTTTTACTTTCATGTGCAGTGATATACACAATCTGCGGACTGAAACATTGAAGCAGCAGTATCATCTTGTAAGTGCTTGAGATTCTGCTTCCTTATTGCATATCACCTGTCTGGATGGCCTTTGGGTCTGATATACTTGTTCTAATGGTGTTTGCAGGTCAAGACCAGGACTGCAGTTTCTGAAACATATAGGTTTGGTTCACATGTCATGCAATATGGGGATCTAGAACTCAACATGAAAGACCTTTTCTTATACTTGGGTTCAAATCCTTTAAATGAAAATGCCACATTCGTTGATGATAACTCATTATTGTCATTTTCAAAGGCTGCTGTGAACCAACGGGATGCAGATCTAGTTTATTTTTGGCATAAGGTTGGCATTATCCTTTATCTGTAGTTTGCTTGTAGTTAATTCTTCTGATTATTTTTGGTCTCTACACACATTACATGGTTTTGGATCAGCAAAATTTCATGTTTATGACCATTTTCTTATTTCTTCATTTGTTTATGACTGAAATCTTCTTTTCTTTATTCAAGTATCGGAGGGCGCCCGAAGGCTCTTCTCATAAACTCAATGCTCAGAAGGATTTGCTCGAAGTAATGTCCCATCGGTTGCATATAGATAATAGTATAGAACTCATTGGGAAGCTGCTGTTTGGTTCTGGGAAAGCGTCAGAATTGCTGAAATCTGTTCGAACTGCAGGCCAACCTTTAGTGGATGACTGGTCCTGCCTCAAGTCAATGGTGAGTAGACTGATTGGTTTACTTCTGAACAATTTCGGTCTGACTGGTTTAAAATGCTACGAATCCTTTGGAGTAGTATTTTATGCTTCACCTTTGATGGTTTACAGCTTGGCCTTTCATTTTTTGCATTGTATGCTCGCAAGCATGGAAGTTGTCACGAGGATTCTTATAAATGTTAACATCACGTTCTAGACAGGCCTTTATACATGTTCTTGTCTTGAATTAAGAAAAGAAAATAGCGTTAATAATGTTATTAGCAATTGGGCATCCTTGAGGCTTTACGTGTCAGTATCGTATTTGTTAGACGTGGTACAATTTTTGATCTAAGCTAAGCCTCTTGTGTTGGATATTTTACTGGCAAATCAATCGGTGTGTTTTATCCAGCTCTTTTGGGCAAATATAGCGAGGTACAATTTAGTGACACAATGACCTGATGATGCTTCTCTTTTTCTTTCCAGGTAAGGACTTTCGAAAGCCACTGTGGATCTCTATCGCAATATGGGATGAAACATATGCGGTCTTTGGCGAACATCTGCAATGCGGGTGTTAGCAAGGAGACGATGGCCGAGGTGGCTGCTCAAGCGTGCACCGCTGTCCCCTCCAACCGCTGGAGCTCTCTCCACAGGGGATTCAGTGCCTGATGTGGACATGAAAAACCATTATTATGTTAGCAAATTGTTCCTACTCTCTAAGGAAGTTGCTTAGCAATCTTCTCCTGCGATGCAAATATACTGCTGAAGGCTGGAGAAATTTGAATATGACAAGTTCATTTAATTCCATGTAATTGTGTACAACGTTCATGCTCGATTATTGAGGCCTAAGTATGTAAATGGCCCTTTCTCAATAGTCGGTCCTGCGATTAAACTTCATGATATACTAAAATTATGGCTTGTAACAGTGATATATATAGGTGTTAATCAGATGTTATTTTATTGTAAGTTCTGAATTATCATGACAACATAATATCCAGCTGCCTTTTGCTTCAAATATAATCTGGTTTCTCAACGAACGCCTACGCTTAGCTAAACATTATATGTAAAGTATAGTTATATCAATCAAGCTCAATATTTTCATCTACCAATACAAATACTAAGATCGACCAAAGCATGAATATTTTAATAATTAGCCTACGAACTTTTTCTTTTACTATCTGTTTTAATTATCTGATTTTTATTAATAAATTTAAGGTGCTAAATATATTATTTTTAAAGTATATATATTATTATTTTTAAGGTGCTAAATATATATGATACATAAATATTATGTTGTCGTATTCGGGTGAATCGATGCGACGAAATCAGACATTTATGTTCTTTTTTCCGACGTGGCACACTAGTCCGTGTCTCCAAATGGGTGCGGCGGCTTTCGCGTCTTGGCTCAATTACCAAAGAGGAAAAAACGCCTTTTATCCATCAGCTTAAGCGTGGGACCCAAAAACACAGAGACAGAGAGATCGATGTGGTGGAACCCAGGGGCGCGTTTTGCTGGATGGCGGTTTAGCCTAGATGGCTGATCGTTGACGAAGGAGACGGAGCAACGCGAGCCTATAACGAGAGAGGAGTCCCCGATCCGATGCCACCTTCTCCTTCTTCGCGTCCGGGCTCTTTACCCTTTCTCCTTTCCCTCTCTCTCTCCCTGGTTCCGATTCCATCGTCGCCCCCGTCCTTCATTAGCCGTAAGTTCCGATGACTCTTAATTGTATCAGTAATTAGTCTCTTGAATAATTCAACGTTTTATCCCTTCTGGTTGATGCCATCCTCGTGGATTTCTTTTCCGATTTGGGTTTCATCTCACTATTCCTCAATGAGTTCTACCATGATCTTCATTTGTTGGTTTAATTTCCAGCTTCTTTTGGTTCTTCTTGCAGTCGAATTCTTGTATTTCGATTACGTCGTCCTTGGATTTGAGGACTCTTTTTGCCCTTCTAGGGTTAGGATTTTTGACGCAGGATAATTATCGGTTCTCACGCATCAGGATTCATTGATCACTAGGCTTATGTGATGAATGCGTTTTCCCCTTCGGTAAGATTGCTAATATGTTTTAGTCATTGGAGTCGACTTGGGTTTAGCAGCGTACGATCACGATGAGCGAGGTATTCGATGGTTACGAGCGCCAATACTGTGAGATCTCCGCGTCTCTCTCGCGTAAATGCACATCTGCTGCTCATCTCGATGGAGGTATCATTATTTTATTAGCGAATTTACTGTTAATTTTCCCATTGTCTTTGCCGTGAACAATTATTTGTGATCTAATTGTTTTGAACAAAAAAATGGATTCTTTTGGCAGAGAAAAAGAAGCAGAAGGTCTCGGAAATCAAAGCTGGCCTGGATGATGCAGAAAATTTGGTAATGTACCTGATTAGCATACTTGCTACATTCATAAGCAAGATCTTTATCCTGAAACGTTTGAAGGATTGCTTTTATAGATTAGGAAGATGGATCTTGAAGCGAGAAGCTTGCAGCCGAGTGTAAAGGCAGGATTGCTGGCAAAGCTGAGGGAATACAAATCAGACCTTAACAACTTGAAGAGTGAACTGAAAAGAATTACCACCCCTAACCCTACCCAAGCTTCAAGGGAAGAGCTGCTGGAGTCGGGGAAGGCTGACATGATAGCGGTATGACAGGCCTCGTATTCTTGTTTTACACTTAGAGTTTGGGCACCACACTGCATGCATGTTAATCCAGTAGCCATGCAATTATATGTTACTTTGTTTCTTTTTCTAATTCTGTGATTTGTTACATTGGTATCTTGGACCAACAGGCCGATAGGGCACCTATTTGCGATCCTAACTTTTTTGTTGTCTCTATGCTGTTTCCAACTTGCTCTTGGAATTTTTTAATATTTAGGCAATTCATTATTCTTGCCTTGGTAGTTAGCCCTACACAGTAAGCAATTGGAAGAAGGAAAAACCTGTTGCATTATAAATTACCAAGTATAGGTATTTTTTTTGTATCTATATGCAATCAACCAATTAGCAGTACTGGACTCTATGAATGGGTGAGATTAATCAAGAGCTTCAAAAATGTCAATACTTTAGTAAGAATTAAATAAGACTAATCTAGGTCAACTCATATGAGGTGAAATAAAAACTTATGGTAGAAAGTTGTTTTCCATGTTTTTCGTCACCATTTTAATTTTTTGTTTTTTTTTACATCATGCTTTTGTGAAATTGAATGTTATTGAACACTATGAAGAAGAAAGAGTGGACAAAAAAGCTGAATCCCCTTTTATGTACGGGTTATACACATTAGGTTGGAAGTGTACTCTAAATTCTAAAACAATGTGATGTGCATAACTGACTATTTGTAGATGACATGGAGCTGGAAGGTGTCTGGCATAGAAGAAAAGAATAATTAATACTTCACCTAAACCTAATTGCTGGATTTTCACTCGGTGGATTTGGATGTTGTAGTTTGGGCTTGGTTGATGGCAATTATGGTGGATATATCAAGAATGGTCCCTTGCTAGAGTAGCGGTATTTCTATCCTTATTTTTTCTAATGATACCTGCATTGTTTCTAGAGAAAGCGAATTGCGTTATCAATAGATTTGTAGGTTCGAATTTATCGAGTACATAGTAGCATATACCTATATTATGAGATGTGGATCTATGTAACTATGGGTGTTTCATATCTTAGCCTCAAGTTGTACCAGTGATTTAAATAAGCACTCTAGCGCTCGCCCAGGCACTCGGGTGAGTCATAGCGAGGCTCAAGCACCTCATATGAGGACCAGGCGACACGCTTCGATGAGGCGCCGCATGGGCGCTCGCCCGAGCCTAGGCACCGGACGCTTCGGGCTAGCTCGCGATTCATATAAGGCAACCGAACTTGACTTTTAAGTCTGATTTAGTTCGATAGCAGTTAGTTGGTTCGATTGAACCAACTAACGCATGTAGTTCCTTACCTCAAAAGCTGCATGCGACCCCGACTCCCCAAGCCAACCCTAGTTTGTGTTTTCTCCTGCTGCCTCCGCTGCCGACACTTTCTTCCGTTGCCTCCGCCGCAGACGCAGCGAACTGAATATTTCTCTATCGCCGACCAAGTCTTTCTCCTGTTGCTTTCGCTGCTGTTGTTGTTCTCTACCGTTGCTGCTGTCCACTACTGTCGTTCGCAGCGCTGCCGCAGCTGTCTTAGACTAATCCTCCGCCACCATTGCTTCTCTTCCAACTTTCCACTGTCAGTGATATTTTTTATCCCTTTACTAATTATATTATATATTTTTTATATTTTTGAGCATCTCGCTTCGCTCAAGCAAACGCTTGGATGAGCACCTAGTGCCTCGGGCGTTTTGGGACCTTGTCGTCTTTTGACGCTTAGCGCTTTTTAAATCATTGAGCTGTATAAAATGATTTTTACTTGTGCTTTGTCAACATGTTAACATGCTTATCAGACATTAGAGGTTATTAAGTGCAAAATGTTCAAACCTTTCCGACTGTATATGCCATTATATTTGGAGTATTTTATGCTGCAGGTCTCTGCTGATCAAAGGGGACGGCTATTGATGTCAACAGAGAGACTTAATCAGTCTACTGACAGGATAAAGGAGGGTAGAAGGACGATGCTAGAGACAGAAGAACTTGGTGTTTCAATTCTTCAGGACCTACATCAACAACGGCAATCTCTCTTGCATGCCCATAACACGGTATGTTTCTTTGCTAATGATATTTTTCTTGTTATCACATTTTGGTCTTTATCTATGAGTTAATCTATCATATCAGTTTCATTAATAGTTTAATTCTTGTTTATGTGAAAATCACAGTCCAAACCAATCTGACTGTGAATCATAAAATTCGAGACTGTAAAAAAATTTTGGTTTCTTTTTTCCGGCTAACCTACTAGGATTAGTGCATGCTAGTGAAATGATATTTATTCATAAGCTGAAATTGATGTCATAAATGTAGTTCAAGACTGCCGTAGTTGGGGTTGGCTTTTCATCAATCATCTAATGCTTGCCACATGTGATATGTGTTTCTATGGTTTAATGCTGAACAGAGGGAAATTAAGTGCCAATAGTATCAAGGATTACAAACATAAATGACTTTATCTGGAAACATGTGTTGTAAATCCAAAACTTTCTCCAGTGCAAAAGTTTTTGAAATTTAGTTCTTCCAAATTCTGAATATGATCTTTTGAATAAATGCTTTAGCAGTTCCTAGGGACTGTGTTGGTTATTTTAGTTAAATCATAAACATATTTCTAAAAGGTGAACTTAGAAATGTCGATTACACACACAATGCACTCTTAGAATATGTTGCATTCAAGAAAATTCCTTGATTTCATTTATATATTATACAAGGGCTTGTTAAGTTGATCAGTCATTGGCAGACATCCACATAGATACTTCTTGTCTTCGACATGCTGTAGTTTTTACATGATCATGAAAGCAAGCTGCTATGGATTTTGAGAGTTAAATTAACTTTTAAAAAGGATACTTAATATGAAATTCTTTCACATTGGATAGGACAACCTGGAGGGGCATGAACACTCCTTCCAAGTGTTGTAGGCTTTCACTAATGCATTTAACCAGAATAGGTGTTTTTAAGAACTGTATGGTGGGATGCCTTTGGTAGATTTTTAGTGTTGGAAAAATCCAAACGTCGGGTTGCTTTAACGTCATCATTGTGAATTAGGGATTTACCTGACAAAATGTAGACTTCATCAGTGTAGGTTGAATTAGGGATCAACTCACGGGTGTTACATTTGGGAATCAAGTAGAATCCCTGGGTTGACAATGCCAGCTAGGTTTGTGGCCGATGGTTATTTTAATCTGCTTTGTTGGAGTTCCATCCTCCATTGAAGTCTGTTTTTGCAACCTTTTCTATGCGAAGGCAGTGTTTCACCAGTAAGTTGTTTTAGCCCATTGTTGTAGATGTAGGAAAACAATAGGGCTCTGCAGAATCTATTCTGCATGCAATGAACAAAAGCTCTCTATTCCGCATATGATGTACGATGATATGTGATGATTCTTAGTTCGTGTTGGATTGCAGCTGCATGGAGTCGACGACAACATCAGCAAGAGCAGGAAGATCCTGACTGCCATGTCAAGAAGGATGGATCGGAACAAGTGGATCATCGGGGGAATCATGGTGGCTCTGGTTCTGGCGATTCTGGTGATCCTGTACTTTAAGCTCACTCATTGAAGACCTGCCAACTCATGGTTGGGGTTCTGACGAGTGTGCCGTAAGTCTTGCTACGGTTGATGTGTGTTTCGTTCGTTTGCATTGCATGATCGTTTATTTCCATGGAAGAACTTCTTCATTGGTTGAGCTTCTCTTATGCGGTGCTTTGGGTGTGTGGTGACAGACGTTGACCAGCCTCGTCTGTTCTCGACAGAAACGTAACACGTGATCTGATGGTTGATGATGTCGTTTTAGCATATCTTAATTTGATCAAATGTCTAAAACCAAATAGAAATCCGTCTGTGAGTCGGATGAAATATGCGAATCTGTTTGACTGGAACATTCTAGTGTGTTAAAAAAGCCCAATCTTTTCTTTTTAAACGTCGCATAGTGAGGTTGGAATTCATTAGAAATTAAGATCTTAAAGATCAAACTTCTTGACCTGAATCAACATTAGGGTGGGAATGGCTGCCGGTTTGGCTACATGTATTGTGTATAATTTCATTTGTACTTTGTTAGCTTATAACGTAATTCATGTCGATCTTTAGGGGGATTGATTGCCGGACGAGAGGATAATAGTAAGACGTCTACAATTACATTTTTGATGATCTTGTTGCATCACCGTGCGATCTAAGCTAACCTTTCGGTCGTGCAGGGAACAACCTTGTGTTACGATCATCGCAGGTTAGAACGTGTCAACATTATTTCGACGATTTTGTCTATCCATCTGTAGGTCGACTGCGGTTATGCCAAGCAGCACATGGGTTTATAATTGTTTGTATAATTGTATACTATTTTTTCTTTTTCATAATTGTTTGTCTAAGACTTAGACGATGTTTAATGACTCATAACTAATTTAAAACCAAGTGATGGGGAGCTATAAAGCCCAAGATATAACAATGATGAAATACTTCGTCGAGATGTGGAGGTTAGCTTGCAGTAGTTTCTCCTAATTTAATGTGTTATGGGTCCCTCATGTAGAAAATGCATAGGCTGAGATACTCATTAGGTTAGCCTGTGAAATCTAAGAGAGGGTTGACTATTGGTCGTGATGCTATCAACTAAAATCAATGAAAAACATGATGTGTTCATGGTTGCGAAGAACTCGAGTTGGATGGACAAGATCCTACGCTACAAAAAAGATGGGATGCTCCCGCTTGACCCTACGATGACTCAAAAAGTCAAGCATCATCAAGTATGATACTACATAATTAATGACCACCGGCACCATAGGTCTTTTAGTCAATTATTTCTCAAATACCTAATACCCAAAGAGATCGAAAGGATACTCATCGAGGTACACAAAGGCATTTGCGAGCAGCACATAGGTGGGCGGACTTTTACGTTCAAAGTGCTTCAACAGATTTTCTAACGTTATACAAGTATGTAATAACCTATGTCTAGAGGTGTCATAAGTTTACTCGAATATAATACCAATCGATAGTCCCTCTAAGCTTGATTGATTGCACATGACCCTTTACCTAATGAGGCATGGACCTCCTAAGACACTTTCCAAGGGTCTCGAGCCAATGAAGGTTTTTCATCGTGCGAGTGGCATATTTCACAAAATCGATAAAGATCGAGCCATTCTTGAAGGATTAAAGAAGAGGATTGTTATAGCAAAGGATACATGAGTGGATGAGCTACTAAGCATTCTATGAGCCTTCTAGACGACACCAAAGACGAGCTTGAAAAAATCACAATTCAACTTGACATTTAGTACGAAAGTTGTCCTACCACTTAAGATAGTCTTCCTAACACATTAGATTGAGAGCTTTGACGAAAAAACCTCCAAAGAGGGACTTTGATTTGGGCTCGCTCTGATAAGCGAAGTTAGAGCTTAAGCAAGCCAAAGAAAAATCCACCACAATGATGTAAAGCTAAATGCGCCCGAGATATATAAGTCAGAAAACCCAACTCGAACCAAGAAAAATCCACCATGACGTCTCAAAGTGAAATACGTCCAAGATGTATGAGTCAAGAAAGCCCGACTCCCACCTAATCAACACGGTGGAGAGGGGACAAATTGGCAAAGACCTATTAGATGAATTAAATGATACACTCCAAACCCCTCTAACAAGAACCCAGAAACATATGACAGGGAGGAGAGGGGGAGAACATATGCTAGGAAATATCTACCATCCGACATATAATAAAAAACTATAGTGAAAAAAAAAAGATCCAAATTACCCTCCACATCTATCAACGTGGACAAAAATCTAAAACAGCTATTCACAACTATATAAAACATCAAGAGGAATGTTAAGATGATTATAAATTATTCCCTTATAAAAGTTAATCTCCAAAAAAAATAATTATAAATTATTCCCTTATAAAAGTTAATCTCAAAAAAAAAAAAAAAACACCCTGATCACTAACTTGAATGCCTAAGGAAACGAATGAATCAAATTTCTCCCCGCATCGAACTGAGCACAAATGATGCCTTAAAAGCTCAATACCTCACACTACTATGCCCTCAAAAAGGGTTGACACATGCGATGACCTCACTTTTGGCAACGCAAAGCAACTCAAAGGCTGGTGTTCCTTTACACCGCGAACCGAGGTGCGTGCTCCATCTTCAATTCTTCCCACTTCCAATTACAACTCTCTTTCCCCCTATTTACCCAAAATTTAAACCCACGACGATAATAAGTCCTCTCCAAAAGCATCCGACCCCCGTGCACAGCCGTCACCTAAGATTCCTTACACTTTAGTAGTTCAACGCAAAGCCTACCATAATCTCTAGCGTCAATTTCCCCGTAGCAATATTTGGCAAGCATTTGCACAACCAACGAATGACAAACAAAGTATATCATAAATCTATTAACAATGGGATCTTAATCAATCTCATCAAAATTAACACACCAATGCAACCAAAAACTCCCCATAACTAACAGGACATAAGACAACACTTTCAATCCTTATTGATAATAAACTATAATATCTCTTTTTATCTCACATATTTTTACACCTTTATCATCGATCGTCTTTTCCTACTTCTATGGTTTCTTAAAACCGTACATTCCCTAATTCTTCACCACATCAATATTTCCAACAAAGCAAAATAAGAATACAATTTGTTTGAAGTAAATGTGTATGATCAAAGACATTTCATAAAAGACATAAATATAATAATGTCACATAACGCCAATACATGAAACTGAAAACAAAATAGTGAAAATAAAACCCTACATTCCAAGGCAGCAAAACCAAAGCAACGATGAGATCTTTCACAAGAAAATAAATATCATCAAAGACGTTGAATAGGCTCAGTTTAGAAAGCAACTCCAACCCACAGTGAAAAGTAGACACCCTACAAATCCAAGGCACCAAATCTAAAGCAAATATGAGATGTTTCAAAAGCACTGATAGCATTAAATTCCAAGAAAATGCATATCATCAGACATTTAATAGATCATCAACATGCATATATTAGTCCAACATACTGAAAGCTAAACCCTATATCCTTGGTGCGACAAAATCAAGAAAGCAACTCCAATCCAAAGTAGTTGAATTCGTGGATCATCACCACGCATAAATAAGCAGTACATTGTCCTGAAACCTAAGCCCTACATGCTTAATACGAAAACATCAAATGCTCCAAGTGCTTCACTCCTGAAAACCTTTGTCTCCCTACTTCTCGGAAGAGTTGGGTCCTCTCTTCTTCCCGAATCCAACAACTGAAGATTACAAGAGAACAAGAAATATCCGAATGACTTTTACGCATCACAATCATATAATCGATAGCTTATCTATCAAAATTAGAGGTCATGGAGGGAGGGAAGGTACCTGCGGTGACGAACCGGCGGTTGTACTGCATCCGCTTGTAGGCCCTCCCCCTGGGCTTCTTCTTCTTGTCCTGCTTCGCCACTTTGGGGGTTTGCCCTCTCACCTTCCCGGCGCGAGCCAGAGATCCGTGCACCTTCCCTAAGAAAAGATTTACCGGGCAATGAAAAGGATAAAACAAGAATAAGAAAAGGTGTGACTCGAGAGTTCGCAGATCGAAGAAGAGAAACGAACGCCCTCACCCATGGCAGTGTGAATCAGCTCCTTCAGCGAGGCGGCGAGAGAGGAGCGGCGTCTATGCAAACCTTTGGATTAGGGTTGGGTATCGAGGTAAGTGACGCTATTTATAGAGCGGCGATAGAGTCGATCACGTGAGATGCACGTAAGTTATTCGGAGGCGTTATTTTGCCCGTCTTAAGTTTACAAAAGAACAGGTTTCGCCCAAAACCGGTATACTATCGTCATTCTCCCGTTACTTTAGCGGTCAGAATAAAACGGCCTAAATGTTCCTCTCTCTCTCTGATTCCTTCGACGGCTCCTCTCCAAACCCTAATCGGTCGATCTACTCCCCACCAAGGCTCTGATTTGCTCGTTCCATGATGATCTGCCGATCCGCATAGGTGATCTATCCCTTGTCGTCGATTTCCTTTATTTGAGATTCGTTTTGCGATCTCTGTCGAATCCATCCAAAGTTTCCGCCATGGTGCTCGGCGAACACGACTCCTCCTCCCCCGTTGAGGAGCAAACGGCTAACCCGGATCCGCAGCCAGTTTCAGATGCCCCTCCGGCGAGGGCGGCGGCGGCGGCGGAGGGCGACGGCGAGGTCGAGTCCCTGGCGCGCAGGATCCAGGAGGCTCTCGCCGTCGAGAGTCGGCACCGATTCTGGGAGACCCAGCCGGTGGGGCAATTCAAGGACGCCCGTGATGGTAGCCTCCCGGAGGGTCCTATCGAGCCACCGATCCCCGTGTCCGCCGTCAAGCAGGAGCCCTACAACCTCCCCGCTCTCTACGAGTGGACCACCTGCGACATCGACGACGACCAAACCTGCGCGGAAGTCTACAACCTTCTTACCAACAACTACGTCGAGGACGATGAGAACATGTTCCGCTTCAACTACTCCAAGGAGTTCCTCCGGTGGGCGCTCCGCCCGCCGGGCTACTTCAAGGCCTGGCACATCGGCGTCCGCGTGAAGGCCACCAAAAAGCTCGTCGCCTTCATCACCGGCGTGCCCGCCAGGATCCGTGTGCGGGATGAAGCCGTCCGGATGGCCGAGGTCAACTTTCTCTGCGTCCACAAGAAACTACGCTCAAAGCGGCTCGCCCCCGTGATGATAAAGGAGGTCACCAGGCGGGTACATTTGGAGAACATCTGGCAGGCAGCCTATACAGCCGGGGTCGTCCTGCCGACTCCCATCACGACCTGCCGCTACTGGCATCGCTCGCTGAATCCAAAGAAACTCATCGATGTGGGGTTCTCCCGCCTCGGTGCTCGGATGACTATGAGCCGAACGATCAGGCTTTACAAGCTTCCAGAGGCAACTGTGACACCCGGGTTCAGGAAGATGGAGCTTCGCGATGTCGCAGCAGTCACCCGGCTGCTGAGGGATTACTTGAGCCAGTTTGTGGTTGCGCCAGATTTCGACGAGAATGACGTGGAGCATTGGCTTCTTCCTTTGGAGAATGTGGTCGACAGTTTTGTGGTTGAAAGCCCTGAGACTCATGAAGTGACGGACTTCTGTAGCTTCTATTCTCTTCCTTCTTCGATTCTGAATAACCCAAACTACTCGGGATTGAAGGCTGCTTATTCATATTACAATGTGGCTATGAGGACTCCTCTGCTCCAGCTGATGAACGATGCACTTATCGTGGCGAAGCAGAAGGACTATGATGTCTTCAATGCACTTGATCTCATGCACAATGAGGTCTTCCTGAAGGAGCTGAAGTTTGGGCCTGGTGATGGACAACTCCACTACTATCTATACAACTACCGGCTTAGGAGTGCTTTACAGCCTTCGGAGCTAGGGCTCGTTCTTCTGTAGGTTGTTGTAGCCATGCTGGAATTATGGTGGGTAATTGCCCTTTCATTTTTGTCCATGTTGCTTTCATTACAATTTGCTGCATTATGTGGTCATCATGCTAGTCGTTGTGAGTCTGAATCAGGGTACTTGCATTGAGTCCATCATGGGCTGGGCTTCTAGTTACTTTTGCATTCACTGTCGGAGATGCGATTGGAACTTGATTAAATGTGAAATTTATGGCGTCCTTTTTTCCAACATTGACCTGTTATTCTTCTAGGTTCCAACTGTCTTAAGGCAATCCTGAAAGGTGTGGCAAGACTTTCCACCGGTAAAAGCATCGGACTCTCATAGTGAACCAAAAGTAAGGTGTAATAGTTGCGTTGTTTTGCTGCTATTGATTGCATCTGTCTGTGTGTATATGTGTGCTAGATTTGCGGGCTTGTGCTCTCTGTTTAAATTGCATATGGTTTTGTTGCATTAGTTTCCAATCTCTTGTCGGAACTTTTGGTTCTAAGCAGTTCTTTGTTTCTACTGTGTGATGTATCCTATTGCTGATGTAGCTTTTATTGTTGGTACATCAATAAGCATGTGTTATTGTATGTTATTATTCTAAAAAAACTGCATGTTGTGGAGCTTTAAACCAAAGAAATAGGTGTCTTCATCATCAATCAACTTGCTGAGTTTTTATCATCTGTGGACATACTTGTGGAACTGAACAATGATGAAGCATGAATATTCATATATAACAAAGATGCTTTTGAAAGGAAATATCATTCTTGAGAAAAGGAAACCTAGTAAGTCGAATATTTGGCGGATGAGTATGTATCTAAAGACACTTGGTAAATTAAAGATCATCTAAGCCAATGTGATGTTCTCTTAGAAGTGCACCCATTGCATACATAACATAACGTTGCATTTTCCATGTTTGGGTGAAAATAGCTCTTAGTTTGGGGAGTGCTGCTTTATCATTGGGTGAAAATAGTGGTTTATTTTTCTTTCAGAAAAACCCTTCTTTTCTTTCGCTTTGATTTCTTTGTGCAAATTCATTTCCTGTTTCTGTTATAGTATCAAATTTTATATGGTTCCCCAAGCAGGACAAGTTTAGTATTGCATTCTAGGCTATGGCAACTACCATATAAGGAGACATGTTTTGTTTGATTTAGACATTTTATATTATGACACACAGTCTATAAAAATGCGGTTTGTTGAATAGATCCTATCCCATGAAATGCAACAGCAAATACAATCAAAGCGCATGGGTAAGATGCACATGGAAATTACATCATCTACTTGGAGCGTGCACATTATGTAGCTATTTGTGAAACACAAATTTTTATAACTTGGACTAATATTTCTTTTTGAAATATTGTGTTAGTGTTAAAGAATAGCTTCATCATCTTTTCAAGTCTTTCTGTCTAATACTGTGGTCCACATGCGACATCAACCTTTGTCAACAGTCTTTAGGTTTTACATTTTTGCTGTCCTATTGTGCATCTGTGGTTGGATCATACCATATGATTCTTGTTTTTATTTTTCTTTCTGACTACATCACTTAAGTTTCATAGCTCTCCATTACTTTCATATATGTTCCATCACACTGCTATATTTTACCCTCATTTTTCTGTATTTGTTTCACTTTACATTAAAAAACTGCTTGAATGCCAGTATTTTCAATTTTCCATGTCAAGTTGGAAATCAGATGCCATCACATTGTGGCCCAATGTGAAGCTAAATTTGATGGCAATTTATTGCTGAAGCTTGTGCAATCCTCACATATCTTAGTGTATCACCTTTCTGGATTTGGTTCTTCTCTTGCATGTCGTAGGTTGAACCTCCCTTGAGCTATCTATCTGCCTTTTGGATTGGCAAACAACATTTGATCTCTGATAATGAAGTATGTTCACCATTAATGTCTGTGCATATTGTGATCATACTTTTCTTTGTTTACTTAGCTTTGATACGTCTACAGACATATGCCAACTTAAAAAGAGCATTTTGCTTCGTCTGTTGCTTAAAGATGTCGCAAGTTCCTGTCGAGTTTCCTGGCCATCTACTTATATTATTGACAGGTGATTTATCCATCGGTGAGGCAGAGAGGGCTGCTTGTTGCCTGGGAGTTACTGCCTTGTATTGCTTTCCCCAAAGTTAGGGTTCACTAAGGCGATATGATGACTCCACCCAACAAAATAAAAAAACAATATCAACTGTTTCTTGGAAAATCATCAAATATTAAAACAGTTGTGGCCCTACTTTTTGGCTTTTCAACAACTCTCATAACACCTGATTGTAGGCTCTAAAGCGACTTGCAGAAAGGAGGAAACATGTGAGTCCGAAGCTCGTTGTCGATCATTGCTTAGTCCATTTGAGCAAAAATATCCAACAAACCCAGAGAACAACATAGTGAATCTTCCAGACTGTGTGTTGAGATTATCATTTTAATCATATTAATAACTTTTATTCTTCATTAAAGATCATGTAGGCTTAGTCCATTTGAGCAAAAATATCCAACAAACCCAGAGAACAACATAGTGAATCTTCCAGACTGTGTATTGAGATTACCATTTTAATCATATTAATAACTTTTTATTCCTCATTAAAGATCATGTAGTCAACCCCACATGATCAGGTAGCAGCTATGACTGATTTGCACATGACAAAGGTAATTCTACCACACATCATCATCTCAGCAGCCTCAAGATAAATATTTAGGTGTGATTACAGAGTATTTTCCTGCCATGAGTTAATACACAGAAGCTATCAGACAATTTTCATACAAGAAATGGAAAATATAGGAAGATAAAGGCCATCAATTAATTTGCAAAGACATTTTCCTTACAGACTTCCCTTTGCCCAACTATCGCATACTAGTAAGGGGAGAAACCTTAGGCCTCTAATATCAGCAAACAAGTACACAAGTTAATGTGCAATGATATCTAAAACTCACTAATCGATTTTTTTTTTGAGTTAATTTATCTAAAACGATAATTTGTGATACATGAGCTTATTATAGTTGACGTGGTAATACCAACTCTTTTACATGTAAACAACCAATTTCAGGATACAAAACTTTCCATATTCAAACTGCCTTCTATCCAACCAAATTTGTAAGTTCCTTTCTGATAATCACAAAATATTATTTACCACTACTATAGATCAGAAATGTTAAAACTATCGCATGGGATTCTCAGTGAGGGATTAAAAAAAATTCTAGGAAACTGAAACCAGCATGAAAGAAGACATGGTTGATCAGAAAATAGGAAAAATAAAAAGAAAAAAAGGAACCACAAATGGTATTCTGTAAGAAATATCATCTAAATTGTAATAAGCACTTCATTCTAGATTCAGCTTGAGGAACCACAAAAGATCCTTTTAAGCATTAAAAGAGAAGCAGAAAGCATCAAGATACCATTTACCACTCAAATGGTTGGTCTGGAGCTTCAGTGAGTTCTATAATTGTTGCCTATTCATCAGATGAGTAACATTGACTTCGTGGGAAATCATCTTAACACTGAAAACAAGAAAAAGTATTCCCCTGCTTTGATCTGTTAAGCTCCATGATCATATAAAGCAGAGGCTAAACTAAATTTGTATGCAATGAAAGAACCTAAGTTGAAAGGCAATCATAACAAGTATATATAATACCATGATCCATGTACAAACTATGTGAATAAGAGACACAACACAATATACAGTCAATGTAATTAAATGATCTTTTGACTTTAAATCCAAAAAACCATGTTGATGTGGGCTTTAGACATTGAGTAGCACTCTTGATCCAAATGCTAAGACTTCACACTTTATATTTTGTGCAAACTTTTTTTTAAAATTTTACAAATGATAAGTGATGAGTATGAGATTTGAACCAAGACCGTACAATGATAGATTTTTTATCAATTAAGCTAACCGATATTTTCAAAATATGATGGATAAGATTTGAAACATTCAACCTTTGATAATTGAATCTAGTACCCTATCAATATTTAAGATATAATTATATCACATGAAATTTTAAACCCTCATTCCAAACTAATAGTTTGTGTGTAAATAGGATGAGGATGTCTAAATCCAACCTTAAATTATTCAAACAACATACAGTTAATATCCTACAATAGATATTAAAGTTATAATGAACAGTTTCTCATGCAGAAAATTCCACAAACAAAGCCATAATCAAGATAACATTAAATATTGAAAACTAACATTTTAATGTAATTGTAAAATACAGAAAAAATTTTTACAAACAACATACTAAATAGCATTGATGCAATGATAGAAATCATGAGCCATGGCAACAACTCTAAATAAATGTACAGCCATACCACGGGCATCCAGAAGCTGGACATCATAGCTCCTCAGATCCACCATCTCAATCTTTTCCTGTCTATGGGGACACTTCCTCTAATCAGCAGGTCTAGACCAACTCATGGCAAGGAAATGACTAATCTTACTCATGCTCTGTTATACATATTTACAGAGTGAATGTAAAGCAAGGCCACGGCAGCAGCTTGGTTTACAACACTAGTATCTGATCCTCTTATCATGATCGAAGCTAAGACCCCTGATACCTTTGAGGGTGAATTCATAGTTCTTAGTGTTTGCTAAATTCCTTCCAGAGGAAATGCGCCTGGGATCTGCAGAATCGAAGGGGAAATTCCCGTCGGAACTTGAAACTTTACAGATAGTCCGAGGACTCTGCTCCGTGGTGTGAGTGCATGATTGATCTGCCCCAGAGCCCCACATGTCCTGGCTGCTAGAAACAACAGCTCGCCTTGAAGATCCGCTTGATTGCCCCAGAAAAGTCGAACTGGAAAACTACATGCATGCCTCCAACATCAGGAGATATACTTAATGCAGAAATACTAGTTAAACAGTTAACATTAATCATATCATGCAAATGCAGTTGCCATTTATCAAGAATTTTGCATCGTAGTCACATGTCACATGTCCCACAAACTACTAAAAATTACTTAATTCAGAATTTGCAAACCCAAGACAACAGTGAATGTCAACCTAAGTTTACCTGGATTTATCATTTTAACTGTACTGCAGCTAATTCAAAAAATGAAGTTCCCAGTTACCTTCTCTTAAGTGTGGTAGTTTCAGGATTTATAACCAAATAGATATTTGGGAATGAGCAAAACTAGAAAAAGAGTGCTACTGTTGTAGGAAACAAAAGAATCTAAAAAGCATAAACAATATTATATATGGAAGGAAGTCTATTGATAAAATATGTGGTCACTAAAAAAAGTTATTTGTCAAAATAAATATGAAAATGTATCTTCCTTCAAGACAAAAAAAAAAAGAAACGATTGATATGTCTTGATTTACATCCTGATTATTTATCTTCTTTTAGTTTTCTTTTTTTCCTGTAAATTAAGAAAAGTTCTTTTTCTATTCCACAACCATCAAAGCCTAGTTTAAGTTTTAATTACAAGAGAACTTCATACATCAATTCTACATCAAATTAATATCAGTGTCATTTGTCCTATAACAGATTGGCATAAGAGAAACATGTTGTACATCATATTGGTGTCAAAAACACCTACCCTAGATCAATAATACTACAACTCAAATTTTCAATACCTAACGAGCCTCAAACCCCAAAAGTTCCAGATTAAGAATGTGTCAAGAACCTCATTATCTTACAATGCCTATGTAATTTATAGTCAATGTTTCGTATGTGTATATCATATCGAAAGAAGGCACCATATATCATATTATTAAGTCATACAAGTTACACATTTATGTAGCTCTGCTTATATATCAATGATCTTCTAGGTGTCCAATAACAACCTCAATTACCATCCCACAACCTACCATACTGGGAGAAGACCTGTGTACCAAACAATATTTTATTGATTGACTATCAACCTCATCCAGCACGGCACCAGACCAATAAAATATAGCATATTATCGAGTTTCAAGCACCACAAATTTGACATCTCTATTGGAGTGAAAGAAAGAAATAACAAACTCACCGCAGCTTCTTTGTTGACAGATGGTTCATTACCAAGAGGAGTCTTCTGTTTTGCCAAGGTCCCTGCATGTACAGCTGGAGGTGGAACTCGAGCAAGATGGGGGGAGTCTGCTGCTGGCCAGCCACTTATCCTTCCTTCTTCACCACCTAGAATACAAGTTGAACCAGTAAATATCATCCTCTAAAATTAAGATGATTGGATATACTTTCATCAATACGAGTCGATATGCTAAACAACCATGAATTGAAAATCAAACTAAAATAAAGAAATCAAAACATAACAGGCAACAAATTAGCACAAATAGCAGACAAGTGTGACAAGACAAACTGAAAACTAAAGATAAGACTAGCTTCACGGAGTCACTTAGTTCCATTGATATCAATAGAACAATTTAAAGAAGTAGCTTACCAGAATGTTTATCATTTGCAGTGGCAGGAACCAAACCAGAGCTAGGTCCAACACCAGAGATCTATGAAACATGATAAAATAAGAACCATTTCTTCAGGGGAAAAGAGGGTTTAACTAAAACATAACACATGCTCTTGACTAACAATAGGACGTGGAGGAGCACTAGCATTCTGTGATTGCTGAGACTTCAAAACTGTCCAATCAAAAACATAATCAAACTGGAAGCCTGCATCATAAAGAAGCAGTAAACAATCATTATCCTGAACATGAAAATTCTGCATCTTCAGTAATATAGCTTTTGCCAATTGACATGTATCTATATTTGAAATTTAAAATTTATTTGAAGAAATTAACCTTCATGAATAAAAAGGTCCCTGAACAATCTCTTAAGGTATGCATAATCTGGCTTATCATCGAAACGTAGCGATCGACAATAGTGGAAGTATGATGCAAACTCCGAAGGATAACCCCGACATAAAGCCTGAGAATAATTTGAAATTCTTCTATTATCAAATATAAGGGAAGAAAGACATACTGACTGCAACAAGTGACTTAAATAAGAGAACTTACTTCAATGGATGTGGCTACTTTTCTTTCACTAATTTTTTCATATTTCTGTTTCTTAGTTCCAGCTTTTAGACCCTGCCATGGAAGACTGAAAAAAAAAAAAGGGAAAAGAGACAAAAAGTTTAGAGTAATGAATTCAAGGAAGGAGAAAGAAGGCTCGAGGAAAATAAGCAGACCTTCCTCTTAAGAAGTACATAAGAACATATCCAAGAGATTCCATATCGTCTCTCCTGCTTTGCTCTTTGGCAGTCAAAAGCATAAAGATAACAGTCAGACTAAAGATGTCAAAATGTGGAGAGAAAAACAAGAAGGGCAACATAAAGATGCACAAGAGGCAGGAGCAACAGAGTACTATCTAGTAATACTAAGACATCATATACAGGAGATATTCAGAAAAAATATTTAAAAAGTGATGTGAAAAAAGAAGACAGCATACCGATGCCAAGATGGGTGTTAACACTTGCATACCTTGCTGTCCCAGTCAAGTTCTTGTTCTCTCTGCAATAGTTCATAATAACATTATAATACAAAAAGGAGCTTCAAGTTCATTCAATATGTTATAAGCACTTGATCCACGATCCAAAGAGAGTCCAAAAAGGTTCTGGAAAAGAGTCATGCATCCTAGCATCATCTTGGACCAAGTAGATGTAAACTCAATGTTGTCAAACAGATATTTTCAACTAAACCAAACCCACCAACAAACTAAAGCATAGCTAAATACATATTAAATGATATATAACCAACCAAAATCTTAATGCTGCATTTTGTTAAGGAAGAAAAGACCACATAAATGAACAAACTTAACTGATAATTAATTTGAAGGCAGATAAAGAACAAACTGAATAAACATATTGAAAGCAAATGCATATCATTCTAAAGTTTACTCCATATTTATATAAAGATATGAGCAGGTGTGAACACAATTGAACAAATTAAACAAAATTGGTATTCGCTTAATATACTTCCACTTCTCTCAAAATGCAACCTTCCAACTATGTACGAGTATTTGCTATGCTTCCAGTTCTCCCAAAAGAAACCTTTGAGCTCTTGGAAAATAAGGGGACACAGCAATGTGCAAACTGATAGGATAAACTAGTTACTCCTGTGTCATACCAAGAAAGTTGACAGCGAGTGCCCCTATTTGTTCTAGAAAATGACTGTCCACCTTATCCAGTATGCAAGGCCATACCAGAGGCTCATTTGGACATAAGAACAGATCACTATACTTGGAAGGACTGTAATCAATAAAAAATCAAAATTTACAAAAAGTACACATTTAGGATGGTTAAAAGCAAAGCTCGTGGGGTCCAGCCAAAATGCTGATATGAAACAAGCAAAAAATAAAGTTCCTTGTCCACTTTCATTCCACATGGCACAGATGAACTTGGATTATCTCAAAATATGGAACTGTAAGGTCATCATTCTACAATCTACAGGGTGAGAAAGAGAGGGGCGGAGGACTAAATGGTGTCAGGTAACACATGCTTTAAGGAGGTATCCAATTTTTTCTTTTAAAAAAAAGATTAAAATACTCTTAAAAAGTAAATAAAAAATGACTATAGGACCAATATTGATTTTTTAAAAATTGGTCAATTATCAAACTGGACAGGCCAAGAATCAGGTAACTAGTCAGACTGGCCATTCAAGTGCCCGTTTAGTAACTATGGTTATAAAAAGTTCTGTGCAACTCCAAATTCCCAGTGAAAAAACATATTACTGATGGTAAGACTACTTGTTAATGATAATATATGGAATACATCTTATGCCTTGAAACAACTGATTCACTGCAAGCCTCCACCAGAAAAATACTGAATCATCTCAAAGCAAAGGTTACAAGGTATGTTTCAATAGAAATCTCTAAATTCCAAACATGTCTTTGCTACTTGCGAACATTCAGAGCAATAATTCTAGAGAGAATACATTTATAAAAGAATTGGTTAATAAGATCTTACCTATATGGAATATGCTGATGTGTTGAACTATCTCTGTACTTCTTGGCAAGTCCGAAATCAATAATGTAAACCTAAATAAAAATGAAAAAAACCTTAATAGAAAAAGACAACACACCTGATCGTTTTACATATATAAAACAGAAACTAAAAGCCCCACCTGATTAGCTCGTCTCCCAAGACCCATAAGAAAGTTATCTGGTTTGATATCACGATGTAGAAAATACTTAGAATGCACAAATTCAACTCTATTGATCTGTAAGTGAAAAATAAAAAAATAAATTCTCAATTGAAAAGAAAAAAAGTTAAAGAGTGGAGCTTGTAAACAAGGGTATGGTGTGAGATAAAATCACTTCTAGTTTCAAAAAAGAAAATGTTAAAGGATGGTTCTTGCAAACAAAGTTAGGGTGAGAGACGGCACTGCTTAAAATACAAAAATTCCGTTCTGCCAAACTGCCACTAGTGATCATAGACTGTTTATCAACAGAATCAAATATGAAAGCGTACCCAGAGACATAAGCAGAGCTAACAGACAAGAAAGCTGAAGATGAGGCTTAAGATATTATATGTGAATACCATCAAAACAACTTTGTAAAACAGGCATCTTTAATGAAATTTCAGTTAAAGTTGAAAACTGTGGTCCATAATATTAAAAAATGCCCAGTATGCTATTGTGATACCATCTGATCTGCAAGCATCAAAACTGTCTTTAAAGAAAACTTTCTGCCGCAAAAATTGAACAGGTCTTCAAGACTTGGCCCCAATAAGTCCATCACAAGGACATTGTATTCACCCTCAATCCCATACCATCTCACGTTTGGAATTCCAGCTGCCAAAACAAATAAAAAGAAGAAATTTGCAATGATGAATAAGAAAAGTAGAAAAACTTGTTCCAAACAATCAAAAAAGAAAAAAAATTTCATACTTCCACCCTGTAAAATCTTGTATAGCTTTGATTCATATAACAACTGCGGATGCTTCGTCTTAACATTTTCCTAATAAGAAAGAACACATAACCATCTTAAACAAGAAAAAGATTTGAAAACCCACCATGGCTACAGCAGAAAACTTTTACAACCAAACAATAATCCCTTTCTACACTCTCAACAAGTCAAAACAACACAAAACCATGTCTTGAACTTAAAACAATTATTAAAAAATATGACAGATGATATCTGCATCAAATCACACGAGACAGATAGAAGAATACTATGGGAAACAAGAAAAGAGAAAGTTATTTTATAACAGCAACAAAGATATTTGACTTCTTTTTCCTGAATTAAGATGGTACACAAATCAGTTCTTTTATCTCAGCTGTTAATGAGAATGGAAACAGAATCACCCAACTATCATATAAGCTAGTTCCCCTTAAGCAAATCATTATACATGCAACGGGCTACAAGACAAGTGAAACCATGTAAACTTAGCAGTCATATCCTTGTAGTTCTGGAAACAAAATAAAAAGGCAGACACACAGCAATAAGACATATAACAACTATATTATCCATTTACGATTGTTCCCTGCAGTCTGGAACCCAGGTAATTATCCAAATAATGTAGCACCCTTTCTCTGCATTACCAATGGGAATCAAGGAACATATTTTGACTTCAGATGCCCTAAGCTTAGCATAAGTTCCTGACAGATGAAGTTCCATACATATTGCTTAAGGTAAAAGGACCTCTTGCACAACCACCGGGGGACTGCAATTTTGTAAACCATGCACCTCAAGACCAAGAGTAAAATAGAAGCAGGCAATGAAAGAATTCAGCAATTATTTTCGAACCCCATCAACATAGAGTATCTACTAAACGAACGATAGATTATCTGCAGGGCACCGAACAGGGAAAAAAATCGAAAGCTATAATCCTCGTTAAAAGGCAAAACTTACGAGCTTTATGGCAACCTCTTCGTTTGTTTGGATATTAGTTCCTGCATCAAAAGATAACAACAACAACCCCACACGATCAGATTTTTATCATTCCTGCAACAAAAAAAGGAAAAATCTGCACGAAGTAGCACCCGAATTGAGAAAAGATCGAAACCGAAAGAGGCCACAGACCTAAATAGATCTCTCCAAAGGAACCACTCCCGATCTTGCGACCAAGGCGGAACTTGTCCCCCACGCGAGGCTCCATCCGACGGAGATCAGAAACAGGAGCGACCGCAACGCTCCCGACTCAAACCCTGTCCAAAGAAAAAGAGGGTCCAACATGAACAGCGAAGCCCCACACTCAATATCACGAAGACATCATCGACTCACCGTAACGAAAGAAGAAGATGATACAAGGATTCCGGCAATTCGATCACGCAAGGATTTCGCAATCGAGATTAATCGATCGAGGAATTAAGACGAGGATGTCAGTGTAATTAAGACGAGAGATCTGCTTGCAAAAAAAGTAGGGTTTGACGGAGAGGGAGAGAAGGGGAAAGAGCGGAGAGTGGAAGGGAAGAAGCAGAGGATAACGTATTCGGTCACAGCTTTATTCCCGTTGGTGTTGGAACAGCTTGTGCTGAATAGCGTACTAACCATACAGCAAACTCCAACCTACGTATTAGGCAAAATTGTGGTATTGCGCAACTTTGGAGTCATGTTTTGGCGTCACCTTTGAGGTGGAGGACTTATAGTCATCATTACATTCATAAACGATTTAATTATGCTTTATTTATTTATTTTATTTTGGATGAATATATTGTATGCAAAAAAAAAAAAAAAGGAAAGGATTTTAGAATGCATCAAACGTCTTAGATTTTTTTTTTAACTATGGACAAATGCTTTTTTTTTTTCCTGCATAGTGCGTTTTCTTACAAATACGTTTGATGCTTTATCTATTTTTTAATTCCGAATGAATATATTGTGTTAAAAAAATATTTTAAAATATATTAAATATTTTATTTTTTTAGAATGTTTAGATGTTTAAAATATTCTTTTTATCTTGGATAAATATATCTTATGCAAAAGAAACACATGCGTCACGCGCAACCACTTGATCGCATTGAATATCTTGAATAATTTTTCATTTTAGATAAAGGTATATTTATCATATCATATGTCTTGGATTTTTTTTTTTTTTATAGACAGATATATCATGTACGAAGAGGATATGTTGGTTGCTTCGAATACGTTTTTTTATTTGGACGGATATATGAGAATGTGTTGATAAAAAGGACTTATATACGTTTATATTATAGTTTTTGACATAAATGATGGTGTGGCGCGGTGGTGAAAATTCTCAACCGTTAAAAAATAATAATAATAATCTCGATCAGAATGAACATAAACTACGTTTCTTTTCTTTCGTGAGTTGAGGAAGGTGGATTTGACCAGTCGAGATTGGGTGATTGAGTTGGTTGGCCTGACGCATCGATGAAGAAGAATGTGGAGTGAGAGAGGGAAGAGTTGGAGATAGTCATACATGTACATAAGCCTTTTGTCAATCGTTTTAACACGTACAGAGATCGGTATGGGTGATAAAGAGAGAGAAAGATGGCAGTGGTTTAATTAGTTAGAGGTGCAAAGGCTTATCTTTTGTGAGACTGTGTTGAAAAGAATAAAGACTTTTATTCTTCTTTTTTTTGGTGAGGGTGAGAGGTTGGGACTACGTAGGAATGGCCGTGTGGGGAGGATGAAGACTTCTTTTCTGAGGTTGATAGGTGGGCGACTGTGTAGGAGGAAAGCCCGACCTGTTGACATTGGGATCTAAGAAGATTGGTTGGCCCGACTTGGATTTCCCTATTTTACACTTGTGTTACAAGTTTTAATTATTATGGGCTGATGCTTATCATGGCGGTAAACAATTTCATTTTTAGAGTGAATAGTGAGTTGTAATCTTCCATTAGCTCCTCACAATAAATCTATGATCAATTTAACGACTTGGTCATCTTGAACGTGTGATCGTGTCTTACGGGCATGATCATTTTGAGGAAAGTAGTTATACGATCATTTCGAGGTCTTGAAAGACGTAATTTTTTTGAGGAGTGATTATCAGTTGACTCGAGGATTGGTCGAGTTGGAGTGAGATCCAATCTTGGGCGCATATATTTGCCTCATTGACATGAATAATGGAGATTGAGTGAGATCCAAGCTTGTTTATTGTTTTTCTTTTCTCCTATGTAAGAGCTTCGGTTGTCATAGATTTACCATTTGGAGTGATTGAAATTATTGTTAAAGTTTAATGACTAGTGATTGCATGGATTATCATATTAGACCATTAATGAATGCATAGATCATCGTGGGTTGGTGTAAATGACTACTTGCCCAAGTCTTGTCATTGAACGTTATAACATAGTCAATAAGGTATATTTTGGATCCCGATCACGTCACGACCTATATTGCATCACGCCCCTGTCAAGTTAGCACGAGGGGTGCTTCCTCGTGCTGAGCCAAAGCCCGTATAGGGAGGCGCCCCCTCGGCGAGTCCCATCCCGGAAAGCTCGGGATGGTGCCGCATGGCGTCATTCCGTGCATACCGGGCGACGATCGCACAATAGTACTATCTCATCACTCGGGGGATCGGTAGTCATGCCAAATCCGCATACGACCGATCCTTTGGCAATAGTATAAAAGCTAAAGATCGGTATCTGGCCAGGGGGGAAGAAAAAAAGACTATTGACTTAATCTACGAGGGGCCCAAGTCGGGAACCTTCCGACCAGGGCCTATGTACAAGAACTCGGCCACCCCCCAGAGGCGCAACCATCCCGACCGAGAGACGCGTTCCCAAAGATGATGTTAATGTCCCGACTCCTCAAAGATGATGTTAATGTCCCGACTCCTGATCCAACCGACGTCAGCACTTCTTCCAAACGGCCAAGAGACGCGTTCCCAGAAGATAACACGTTAACATCCCAACACCTAATCCAACCAACTCTAGCACTTTGCCCAACCGATCGATATCTCCGGACATTGACTCGTGGACCAAGTCATGCTGATTTCTCGACCACGACGCATAAGTTTACCAATAATTAGAAACAAATTATTACTTTATCGAATGATTAATAGCACCATTGCAGACTTCTTTGTTTCTTTCTTGCTTACAAAGTAGATTTTGAATTCTTTTACTAACTATCTAAAAGATACGATCGAGGCAAGATGAAACTGAGAGCATCATTCCCGAGCATTTCCTTAAAGAAAAGTACAACATATGAGAGTATGATAGATGGTGTGCGGCGCCATTTGCATCATGAATGCATCGACATGATCCAAGGGGTCATAGAGCTTCAATCAAAAGTCTCTAGATTTGATAGATGGAAATGGGAGGGAATAAGTTTCTCATGAATTTAATGAGTGATAGGAATTTTCCTCGACAGAACCACTTAGTCCAGCTCTTAACCCTTTTAGATCTTGTATTACATGTCATCAACTATTCATGCAAAGTTAGACTCGTCTTGTTGGTGGAGTGCACCTCATATTGAGGTAGAGATGGTTGAGACTAGACACGATTGGCCTATTGAGGAAGTAATTACGATGGTAAAGGAGTGGCTTGTGATATCGGGTCAGTTGGTGGGATGATCGACTTGGAGTTCTCTATGATGCTCAAAATTGATCTCGATTTTTTTTATGATTTATCAACAATTAGATTGTGTGTTATTATGAGTTATGTCAATTATGAGTGAAAGGGAAAATGGTCTATATCATCCTAGTCGAGTCTTATTGGGTGAATCCATACAAGTCCTTAGCAAGCTGACTTAGAGTTAGATTTCCAATTGGAAAGAAAAACCATGATCACTTACGACTCATTGATAGCATATATCTAGAATCAATCTGGATGCTCAGGTTGACTGTTGTAATAAAAATTAAGAGACATGTTTCTTCGTCAATATGTTCTTATGGGACTTTCTATATTTGATTTTCTTATAATATTATTTTAAGGGTCTTCCTTTTAACGCTATGCTAAGGTCAAATTTAGTCATCAATTCAACTTGGTAAAAATGATTCGACTTAGACTTGATTTTTAGTACTATCATATATGAAAAAATAAATTATTAAGTATTTAAAACTTGGATGATGAAATTTTTTTTTAAATGGTATCATGCGCCCTTATCCCAATTTGATTTAAGAATCAAATATATTTATAATTTTATTAGAGCAAATAACATATCACTAGTCAATTTTAATTTATTGACTAATCTTCTATAATATTTTTAAATTTTAAAATACTTTTTAATTTTTTGGACGAATATCGAAAATTTAAAAAGGTCGTAGGTCTGATCTAAGGAGGGGAGGTGGGCGTGGTGGATGCGATGTTCGCCGACCTGTTATCCTCCCACCGTCAAGAGAGAGTGGTTATCGCTGCTCTGTGAAGCCAGCCTGACGCGGTGCCCTCTGCTCTAAGAACCATGAAGCACAGGCCTTCGCCCAAGCCGCATGGCTCAGCTACCTGACTTGGAACGGGCAGGCCAGGCTTCTACACGATCGCAACCAACCCAGCTGTGGCTCCACAGACCATTCCAAACCTCATTTGCCCCCGCTTGGGTTACAAGACAACGCTACCTGACTCGGCGATAGCAGCGCTTCCAAAGCTTAAGGTAAGGTTTATACATCTAATTAGAATGGAGATGTGGGACTAATACAACATTCGTCCTCAGCGATTCATGCACCAATTGGTTGGCCCGACTTGGATTTCCCTATTTTACACTTGTGTTACAAGTTTTAATTATTATGGGCTGATGCTTAACATGGCGGTAAACAATTTCATTTTTAGACTGAATAGTGAGTTGTAATCTTCCATTAGCTCCTCACAATAATTCTATGATCAATTTAACGACTTAGTCATCTTGAGCGTATGATCGTATTTTACGGGCATGATCGTTTTGAGGAAAGTGGTTATATGATCATTTCGAGATTTTGAAAGACGTAATTGATTTGAGGAGCGATCATCAATTGACTCGAGGATTGGTCGAGCTGGAGTAAGATCCAACCTTGGGCGCATATATTTGCCTCATTGACATGATGAGATAATAGAGATTAAGTAAGAGCTTCGATTGTCGATTTACCATTTGGAGTAGATTGAAATTATTGTCAAAGTTTAATGACTAACGATTGCATGGATTATCATCTTAGACCATTAGTGAATACATAGATCATTCTGGGTGGGTGTAAATGACTACTTGCCAAGTCTCATCATTAAATCTTATAACATAGTCAACTAGTGATAGACATATGTTAGATCCCGATCATATCACAACCCACGTCGCATCATGCTCCTGCCAAGTCAGCACAAGAGGTGCTTCCTCGCGAGCCGAAGCCCATCCAAGGAGATGCCCCCTAGGTGAGTCTCGTCCCGAAAAACTCGGAACAATGCCGCATGGCGCCGTTTCGTGCATATCGGGCGATGATCGTATAATGGTATCATCTCATCACTTGGGAAATCGATCGTCATGCCAAATCTGCGTACGACCGATCGTCAAGCAATAGTATAAAAGCCCTTGATCAGTATCTGACCAGGGGAAAGAAAAAAAGGCCACTAACTTAATTTACGAGGGGCTCAAGTCGGGAACCTCTTGACCACACCCAGAGGTGCGACCATCTCGACCAAGAGATGCATTCCCAAAGATGACGTTAATATCCCGACCCCTGATCCAATTGGTGTCAGCACTTCTTCCTAATGACCGAGAGACGTGTTCCTAGAAGACGACGTTAACGTCCCGACCCCTGATCCAACCAACTCTAACACTTCGCCCAACCAACTGAGATATCTGGACATCGACTCGTGGATCAAATCGTGCTGACTCCTCGGCCATGACGTATAAGTTCATCAATAATTAGGAACAAATTATTACCTTATCGAATGGTTAACAGCACCATTGCAGACTTCTTGCATCTTTCTTGCTTACGAAGTAGACTTTGAATTCTTTTACTAACTATCTAAAAGATATGATCGGATGAAACTGAGAATATCATTCCCGAGCATTTCCTTAAAGAAAAGTGTAACATATGAGAGTGTGATACATGGTGTGTGGGGCCAATTGTATCATGAATGCATCGTGATGATCCAAGGGGTCATAGAGCTTCAAAAGTCTCTAGATTTGACAGATGGAAATCGGAGGGAATAAGTTTCTCATGAATTTAATGAGTGATAGGAGTTTTGCTTGACAAAACCACTTAGTCCAGCTCTTAACCCTTTTGGATCTTGTGTTACATGTCATCAACTATTCATGCAAAGTTAGACTTGTCTTGTTGGTGGAGTGCACCTCATATTGAGGTAGACATTGTTGAGACTCGACTCGATTGGCCTATTGAGGAAGCAATTACGATGGTGAAGGAGTGGCTTGTGATATTGGGTTAGTTGGTGGGACGATGACTTGGAGTTCTCTATGATGCTCAAAATTGATCTCGATTAAGAAAATTTTTTATGATTTATCAACAATTAGATTGTGTGTTATTATGAGTTATGTCAATTATGAGTGAAAGGGATAATGGTCTATATCATCCTAGTCGAGTCTTATTGGGTGAATCCATACAAGTCCTTAGCAAGCTGACTTAGAGTTAGATTTCCAATTGGAAAGAAAAACCATGATCACTTAGGACTCATTGATAGCATATATCTAGAATTCTGGATGCTCCTTTAAAGAGGTCGACTATAGTAATAAAAATTAAGAGACATGTTTCTTCGTCAATATGTTCTTATGGGACTTTCTATATTTGATTTTCTTATAATATTATTTTGAGGGCCTTCCTTTTAACGCTATGCTAAGGTCAAATTTAGTCATCAATTCAACTTGGTAAAAATGATTCGACTTAGACTTGTTTTTTAGTACTATCATATATGAAAAAATAAATCATTAAGTATTTAAAACTTAAAAATAAAATATATTTATAATTTTATTAGAGCAAATAACATATCACTAGTCAATTTTAATTTATCGACTACAATATCTTTAAAAATCTTCTATAATATTTTTAAATTTTAAAATACTTTTTAATTTTTTGGACGAATATCGAAAAAGAAAAAAAGGTCGTGGTCTGGTCTAAGGAGGAGAGGCGGGCGTGGTGGATGCGATGTGCGCCGACCTGTTATCCTCCCACCGTCAAGAGAGAGTGGTTATCGTTGCTCTGTGAAGCCAGCCTGACGCGGTGCCCACTGCTCTAAGAACCATGAAGCACAGGCCTTCGCCCAAGCCGCATGGCTCAGCTACCTGACTTGGAACGGGCAGGCCAGGCTTCTACACGATCGCAACCAACCCAGCTGTGGCTCCATAGACCATTCCAAACCTCATTTGCCCCCGCTTGGGTTACAAGCCAACGCTACCTGGCTCGGCGATAGAAGCGCTTCCAAAGCTTAAGGTAAGGTTTATACATCTAATTAGAATGGCGATGTGGGACTAATACAACATTCGTCCTCAGCGATTCATGCACCAATTGTTTATTGTCTTTCTCTTCTTTGACGTAAAAGCTTCGATTGTCTTGATTTATCATTTGGAGTTGATCGAAATTATCGTTAAAGTTTAATGGCTAACGATTGCATGGATCATCATCTTAGACTATTAGTGAATGCATAGATCATCATGGGTGGGTGTAAATGACTACTTGTCAAGTTTCATCATTGAACCTTATAGCATAATTAATTATGAACAAATCATTACCTTATCGAATGGTTAACAGTATCACACAATATATGAGTGTGAGAAATGACGTGTGGGGCCATTTGCATCATGAATGCATCGACATGATCCAAGGGGTCATAAAGCTTTCATAAAAAATCTCTAGTTTTGGTAGATGAAAATCGGAGAGAACTAGTTTCCCAGAAATTTAATGAGTGATAGGAGATTCGCTCGATAGAACCATTTAGTCAAGCTCTTAACCCTTTTGGATCTTGTGTTACATGTCATCAATTGTTCATGCGAAGTTATACTCGTGTTATTGGTGGAGTGCACCTCATATTGAGGTAGACATGGTTGAGGCTAGACTTGATTGGCCTATTGAGGAAGCAATTATGATGATAAAGGAGTGGCTTGTGATATTGGGTCAGTCGGTGGGACGATCGACTTGGGAGTTCTCTATGATACTCAAAATTGATCTCGATTATGAATGCTTTTATAATTTATAAATAATTAGATTGTGTTGTTATGTGTTATGTCAATTATGAGTGAAAGGGACAATAGTCTATATCATCATACGCGAGTCTTATTGAGTGACTCCATACAAGTCCTTAGCAAGCTAATTTGAGTTAGATTCTCAATTAGAAAAAAAACCATGATCACTTAAGATTCTCATTCATAGCATATCGAGACTCAATCCGGATGCTCCTATAAAGAGGTCAGACTGTTGTAGTAAAAATTGAGACATGTTTCTTCGTCAATAACTTCTTCATCATCTTTGCTGATTAATATATAACATATCTAATAGATATCGACTAGATTCTACGTATAGAGTCGAAAATAATAAAGATATTTGTTACGGTAAGTAACTTTTTTAGCCGTGACCTCGGGGTCGACGCGGTTGGTTCGGGGCTCCGGATGGCCGGGATCAGGCGTGGCTCCTCTCGCGATCTTGTGGCGGCCGATTGCGGGGGATTTGGCTGGAAAGGTCCACTGCGCCGGGTAGGGTCGGCTTCGGTCGAGCACCTACACAAAGGTCGGGTCGGCGGTTCATCCCGACCCCTCCAACGATCAAGTCAGTGATTCGGAGAGGAGTTTTCAGATGAAGTCCCTCTATTCGTTGGGAGCCAGCGGGTATTTAAAGGTGAGTTTGATGTTACCTGATGTGCCATCCTGTCGGGGCAGGGTCGTACTTCTGATGGCGTCTGCCGTCGTCGTGGGCGTTGCGTGGAAGGTCGAGCTATCGCAGGGTATGGTGAGCCTCAGTCGACGCCTTCCCCTGCCTCGGCCGGTTGTGCGAGGCCAGACGATGAGGTCGTCTGGGTACGGTGAGTGAGGGTGCACATTACGCTGGTGTTAATGCTCGCTCCCGGGGCAGTGTGCCGTCCAGGGGTGGCTGACGTCGTGGTGCATTACGTCAAATCTGGTGTGTTACGTCAAATCTGTTTTTACCCTAATCAATATTACTGATAAATCTCAATTCAATGACCAGAACATATCTAACTTATTTTATATTATCAAATTTTAAAAATACTTTTATTACTTGGATGAATATCAAGTTAATATTTGATCGAGATGTACTGTACATAAAATTAAAATATATGGGGATAAATAATTTATTTAACATATTTTATATTATCAAATTTTGAAATACATTGATTATTTGGATGAATATCAAGTTAATATTTGACCGAGATGTACATCAAATTAAAACGTATGCAGACAAATATTTCATTTTAAACATTACAAGAATATATATATATATATATATATATATATATATATATAAACTATTTTCAGCACCTCTATTAAAAATATATATAATACGGTAAAAAAAGGTAGTGGTTTGGTCAAAGTGGGACAGATGGGCATATGGTGGGTGCTGCATGCGCCGGCCTGTTATCCTTCCACCGTCGAGAGCGGGAGGTAGTCGCTGTTCTGTGAAGCCAGCCTGACGCGGTGCCCTCCGCTTTAAGCACACCATGTGGCTCAGACCTTCGCCGAGGCCACGTAGCTCAACTACCTGACTTGGAAACGGGCATGCCAGTTATAAACACACTCGCACCCAACCCATCTGGCTCAATGAACCATCCCTGCCACCCCATAGCCCCCACTCGGGTTACAAGCCACCGCTACCTGGCTCGGCGATCAGGCATCGGCCAAACCTTAATATAAGTATTTTGATGACTAGAAGCAGTAAAGATGTGGGACAAAGACGACATACTTCCTCCCTTCCGTCTGCAGCGATTCATGCACCAAATGCTTCGGAGAAGAGACGAACTGCGTTGCGCATTTGGGATTTTGGGAGAGGCTGGATTTAGTTGTATTCTTCGTAGAGATGGAGGAAATTTCTCATCTGATTAACAACTATTAGCAATCTGTGTTTTGCTCTTCTGTTCAGCTTCCACAAGTCATCAGATGTGTCTGCTTCAGATCGAGGAAGGCATCGGCAACAACTCTGAATCAACATATATACTTGAGAAATAATTTTTTGTGCATGATTTATGGGAGGCTAAACGAAATCTCCATAGCCAGAAATGGAGGGATGACAAACATCTTGTCACAGGAAAATGCTACGAACTTGGTGAGTTTTCACATGGTTCAAGAAAACAACAGATACAGAGATAAGCCTTTGTATGGGACTTGATTGACTAGAACTGTAGCTCATGGACTGATGCTTCGATGAACTCAAAAATATGGTGAAACTGATGTGAAGTTATGATCAAGTCGGCGACATGGCCATCCGTCTTCGAGGACACGAAATGACTCGAGGAGCAGTCATCTTAACGATGCGGCCAACTCGAGCGAGCAAAAGGTCATCTTGAAGAAGCGGCAACCAACTCCAGGAGCGATCGATTGCCGATAAAATGGAGTTCAAATTCTTTCACTAGATATCTGAAAGAAGTGATCGAGCTGAGAAAAAGATGAGAGTATTATTTTTGGATATTTTCTCAAAAACGTAATAGGAAAAGCTCGACATACGAGGGTGTTTGGAGGTGATTGTTGGTGCCATTTGCACCCTGAATGTAGCAGCAACATGCTTTGAGGGGTCAAAGCTTCCGTCAAAAATCTCCATATTGGGTAGATGAAAATTACAAGGGATAAGTTCTTGAAAAGAACAATGACTCGAACTAAATTCAAGATAGGAAAATGAATACTATAATCACTCAAAGCTTATTATTAGCTGTGTTAATTTTGAAATCGATACAAATACTCCTACGAAGAGGAAGGTAGAGGCCTCTTATCTAACATCGATTCGATTGTTACAACAAAAATTGAGAGAGATATCTCTTTATCAACATATTTTTTCAAGACTTGTTATGTTTAATTTTTTATGATATTGTCACGAGGATTCTCTTTCTAGCATCAATATGATAAGGTCTATTTTGATCATCATCTTGAACTAATGAATTTGATCTAACTTGCATGAGAAATTTTCTTTTCTTAAAATAAATAATGTATGTATCGACGGTAAGTGCTCGCTAGTATTAATTATATTTGGGGTTTCTTTGATAATGTATTTATAACCCATAAATATTTATTTAGCAAATTTTAAAATAAAAATATACTTATGAGAATGGTATAATTTTTATAATTATCAATTTGTTTAGAGAATTTACTTCAAAGATGCTCAACTGGTAGCACATACTAAACAAGTTTTTTGCTCTCTACTGCAGCTAATATAGCCAAGTCCAGTCAGCATTGATTATATGTGTTGGAGTCCTAATTGATCAAAAATAATATATCTTTAAAATTTTTATATTAAAAGTTTAACAATAATTTATGTAATGTATATATATATATATTTCTAAATTTTAAAATACTTTTTAATTTTTTGGACTAATATCGAAAAAAAGTGAAAAAAGGTGGTGGTTTGGTCGAAGGAGCGAGGTGGGCGTGGTGGATGCGATGTGCCCCGTCTTGTTATCCTCCCACCGTCAAGAGCGAGTGGTCATCGCTGCTCTGTGAAGCCAGCCTGACGCGGTGCCCTCTGCTCTAAGAACCATGGGGCTTAGGCCTTCGCCCAGGCCGCATGGCTCAGCTACCTGACTTGGAACGGGCAAGCCAGGCTTCTACACGATCGCAACCAACCCATCTGTGGTTCCTTTGACCATTCCAAACCTCACGTGCCCCCGTTTGGGTTACAAGCCAACGCTACCTGGCTCGGCGATCGAGGCGCTTCCAAAGCTTAAGATAACGTTTATACCTCTAATTAGAATGGCGATGTGGGACAATTACAACATGCTTCCTCCCTGCCTATGCAGCGATTCATGCACCGATTGCTTTGGAGAAGAGGCAAACTGCATCGATCGATGCGTGATCCTGTTGTGCATTTAGAATCTGTGAGAAGCTGGAATCAGTTTTATTTTTCGTAGAAATTGAGGAAGATATTGGCAAGGCTTAATTCCATAACGTACATATACATATATAAATCTGGAAGATTTTGATCAGTATGAAACTTTGAATTGACCCCAGTTGAGAAACTTTATGTAGTCGATAAAACTGAGCAAATTATGTGACACTGTCTATTGTGTTAATTAAAGAGAAGATGCATGATGGATTTTTATCATCCCCATCAAGATTTTGACTAATCAAGTTAGGCCCAAGAAGGTTTTAGTAAGAACAATAACTTGAACTAAATTTAAGATAGGAAAAGGAATACTATAATCACTCAAAACCTATTATTAGTAGTATTGATTTTGAAATCGATTGAAATACTCCTACAAGAGGAAGGTAGAGGTCTCTTACCTAACATCAATTGTTACAACAAAAGTTGAGAGAGAGGTTTCTTTATCGACATATTCTCACAAGACTTCTTATGTTTAATTTTTTATGATATTGTCACTTGGATTCTCTTTCTGGTATCAACTTGAACTAATGAATTTGATTTAACTTAGAAAATGTACGTATCCCGTATCTCTTATCTAGTTCAAGGCCAATAAGTATTCAGTAGTATTAACTATATTTGAAATTTTTTTGATAAAATCTCTGTCTATGTGTATATAAACCTATAAATGCTCATTTAGCAAATTTCAAAATAAAAATATACTTATGACAATGATATAATTTTTATAATTATTAATTTGCTTAGAGAATTTACTTCAAAGATGCTCAACTGGTAGCACATACTAAGCAAGTGTTTTTGCTCTCTACTGTAGTTAATATAGCAAGTCCGGTTAGCATTGATTACATTCGAATATCGAATATCGAAAAATAAATAAAAAAGGTGGTGGTTTGGTCTAAGGAACGAGGTGGGCGTGGTGGATGTGCCCCCGCTTGGGTTAGCAGCCAACGCTACCTGGCTCGGCGATCGAAGTGCTTCCAAAGCTTCACATAAGGTTTATATGTCTAATTAGAATGGCGATGTGGGACTAACACAACATGCTTCCTCCCTCCCCTATGCAGATATTCATGCACCAATTTCTTTGGAGAAGAGGCAAACTGCATCGATGGAGCGTGATCCTGTTGTGCATTTAGAATCTGTGAGAAGCTGGAATCAGTTTTATTCTTCGTAGAAATTGAGGAAGATATTGGCAAGGCTGAATTCCATAACATACATATACATATATATAAATCTGGAAGATTTTGATCAGTATGAAACCTACTCGAGTATATATACTTGCAAACTGAGCAGCAGAAGTACAAAGCTCAGCAATACGGTCTGCTGTATGATTTATAGGGAGCATTGTTACAGGAAAATGCTTGGCATCCTGTTATAAACTTGGTGAGCTTTCAGATGTTACAAGAAGACAACAGACATAGTGATAAGCCTAAAAGTTTGTGCAACTTACATTATTATCAAGAGACCGAGTTCAGTTTCCGCAAAGAACTCGAGTGATTTGCATGGATTTTATTTGGACGAAGGCAAGAAGCATGAAAAGAAGGCAAATACTGCAAACAAATATGGGAGAGAGGTGGTGATATGGTGATAATTATATCAGCTCGACTTAGTATAGACGTATGTTTTCACAAAAAGTTTGACGTGGCTGAAAATTAAAAGGGATAAGTTCTTGAAAAGAAACTGGTTTCAGAGAGCTATTGTCTACCTCTTTTCCTTTTTTTTTTTTTCCTCATGTCTCATGTCAACAGGATATCTGATATCTATCTATTGTTTTGAATTATTTATAAAATGTAAGATTTTTCTTATCAATGAAATACGCTTCAGATAAAGATAAAGATAATTGAGGCTAAAGGCCTTCAAAGGAATCCATTAGCGATGCCTGAGGAGGGTTTTACGATATTGGCTTAGTTAGTGGGACAACTATTGAAATTTCTTATGAAACTTTGAATTGACCCAAGTTGAGAAACTTTACGTAGTCGATAAAGTTGAGTAAATTATGTGACATTGTTTATTACGTTACTTAAAGAGAAGATGCATAATGATTTTTATCATCCCGATCAAGATTTCGACAAATCAAGTTAGGCTTAAGAAGATCTTAGCAAGAAGAACTAAATTTAAGACAGGAAAAGGAATACTATAATCACTCAAAACCTATTATTAGTAGTATTGATTTTGAAATCGATTGAAATACTCCTACAAACAGGAAGGGAGGCCTCTTACCTAACATCGATTGTTAAAACAAAAGTTGAGAGAGAGGTTTCTTTATCAACATATTTTCTTATGTTTAATTTTTTATGATATTGTCATGAGGATTCTCTATCAATATGATAAAGTATATTTTTATCAATACAATAAAGTCTATTTTGATCGATATGATAAGGTCTATTTTGATTACCAACTTGAACTAATGAATTTGATTTAACTTAGATGATGATTTTTTTTTCCAAAATAAATAATCTACGTATCCCGTATATCTTATCGCACTTTGGTTCAAGGCCAATAAGTGTTCGGTAGCATTAACTATATTTGGGATTTTTTTGATAAAATCTCTATCTATGTGTATATAAACTCATAAATGCTCATTTAGTAAATTTCAAAATAAAAATATACTTATGAGAATGGTATAATTTTTATAATTATTAATTTATTTAGAGAATTTACTTCAAAGATGCTCAACTGGGTAGCACATACTAAATAAGTTTTTGGCTCTCTACTGTAGTTAATATAGTCAAGTCCAGTTAGCATTGATTACATTCTGTGTTAAGAGTCCTAATTGATCAAAAATAATATATCTTTAAAAATCTTCTATAAAAGGTTTAACAATAATATGTATTATATATTTCTAAATTTTAAAATACTTTTTAATTTTTTGGACAAATATTGACAAAATAAAGAAAAAAGGTGATGGTTTGGTCAAAGGAGCGAGGTGGGCGTGGTGGATGCGATGTGCGCCCGCCTGTTGTCCTCCCACCGTCAGGAGCGAGTGGTTATCGCTTCTCTGTGAAGCCAGCCTGACGCGGTGTCCTCTGCTCTAAGAACCATGGGGGTCGAACCTTCGCCCAGGCCGCATGGTTCAGCTACCTGACTTGGAACGGGCAGGCCAAGGCTCCTACACGATCGCACCCAACCCATCTGTGGTTTCTTTTTCCATCCCAAACCTCATGTGCCCCCCGCTTGGGTTACAAGCCAACGCTACCTGGCTCAGCGATCGAGACGCTTCCAAAGCTTAAGATAACGTGTATACTTCTAATTAAAATGGCGATGTGGGACAAATACAACATGCTTCCTCCCTCCCGTGTGCAGCGATTCATGCACCAATTTCTTTGGAGAAGAGGCAAACTGCATCGATCGAGCGTGATCCTGTGGTGCATTAGGATCTGTGAGAAGCTGGAATCAGTTTTATTCTTCGTAGAAATTGAGGAAGATGTTGGCAATGCTGAATTCCACAACGTACATATACATATATAAATCTGGAAGATTTTGATCAGTATGAAACCTACTCGAGTATATACTTGCAAACTGAGCAGCAGAAGTACAAAGCTCAGCAATACGGTCTGCTGCATAATTTATAGGGAGCTTTGTTACAGGAAAATGCTTGGCATCCTGTTATAAACTTGGTGAGCTTTCAGATGTTACAAGAAGACAACAGACATAGTGATGAGCCTTCTCTAGTACTTGACTAGATCAAGCTCATCCTAAGAGTTTGTGCAACCTACATTATTATCAAGAGACCGAGTTCAGTTTCCCCAAAGAACTCGAGTGATTTGTATGGATTTTGTTTGGACGAAGGCAAGAAGCATGAAAAGAAGGCAAATATGGGAGAGAGGTGGTGATACGGTGGATGTTGGTGATGATCATATCAGCTCGACTTAGTATAGACCTATGCTTTCACAAAAAAGTAGGGAACACTTGATCTGTGATTGAGGGAGGGGCTTTGGGTGTTTGCTCGATGGTCGATCTATATAAAGATCAAGGTTAGATAAAATTTCTGATATGGCTCCTCTAATGCTACCCGAGAACGAAAGACAAAAGTTTCAAGTAAATAGTAATTGATCTCAATTATTATAACACGATGGGCTTAACCCGAAATAATATTCTACCATATGAGCGAAATATTCCTTCAATGTTTTACATTGATTAATATCCATATAACTCAATTGTTGATCAGGATTTGTTTTTTTTTCTTACTGATTATGCTGTCATATATCGTGTGGAATAAATATTTTTTGAAACTTTTTTTTTATTCAAAGTGGGTGCATAGCAATGTATTATTACTGCCTTTGATGTATTCCAGGGGACAATTTTCTTGCACTGTTACATGTTTGGGATGGGTTGATGGCCGAAGAAAAGAAGGACGCAGTACATCTGCTCACGTCAGGTTAGGCATGCAGAGAGAAAGAGCTGCATGGGAGATGAAGCAAGCAGAAAGGACAATCGAAGAGGTGAAGTCAATATACACGGGATCTGCAGTTAAGATGATGCAAGATTGGGCTTTGAGTTGATCTCATCTTGGAGATCATCAATTGTGACTCCTGAAACCTATTATATGATCGGTAAAACACATTAATGCTTATTGTAGAAACTTGGTAGTTTCTCTGTCACCTTCAAGAGGTTGGAGTAGATTGACATAAATTATATGCTTGAGTTACGTTGCATGGCTACGTAGGAGAAGATATTGTTGGTGGAATTTGTCCTTTGCCTGCGTTCAGTTGCTGTGCACATAATGGCAATAAGATCTCCACACCTCGAAAGCTATAAATAAATACTGTAGAAATGTACATATCAAATTTGCAATGCTAAACTCACACGGGAGAGAGAGAGAGAGAGAGAGAGAGAGAGAGAGAGAGAGAGAGAACCAAATTTTCTATTGTTTGAGGATGGGGTTTTCTCTCAAGGGCATTGCCATGAAGAGAAGGAAAGAAGTACCCTAAATAAGCAACCATCTTCTTTCTTTGGCACCGCAAGCGTCCACAGATAACATACTACATGAACCATGGACCTTATCTTCCTGCAGTTAAGTAGGGTAGGTAAGGCTTGCACATTATTCAGCACTCACGGCTTTCAGTTTCAGATACGGCTCAAGAATCTGGTCCTTTGCTTCAACTCTCCGCTCAAGCTCGATCGACCGGTTCTTTTCCTCCATTTGGGGACTACCACAACAAATGGGAAATATAGTTGTCACCTTGTGCATAGAGCAGCGACTTGGAAGTCGATCAGTTCTTGTCATGGATTCCTCCAGATTCTGGAAAGAAACAAAGGACCATCAATGCCATGCATTGATTCTTTGGCAACTTAACAGAGTAACATGCATGCAAGTCACCGGTGAACAATGTACAATCTTGAACCCACAAATTGGCTGCTTCCCTTATATTTCTTTCACTACAAGCAAGCCATCCATCATAGGCTCCACATCTGACCGTTTGTAGCTCCACATGTGACGGGTAAGAAAGGATCAGCTGTTTACTTTTCCTACTAAGAGCAAGGGGAAAGAATTCCTCGCAGAATTGTTAGAGGGAATCTACTTGGAAGTCTTGTGAGATGGAAAGCTAACATTGTTCTATCATTGGCATGCAAGCTTATTAATTGCATGCTCTTTTTGAAGCAAACTGTTTCTTGGAAAATCTGTTAATGATAGATTAATACATCTTTATCGAGTGGAAGTGATGCAAACTGTTTACTCGTAAGGATAGGCGATACCATTTCAAATTGAGTTGGACGTCAATTTAATTCAAAATTTTAAAGTTAATAAATTATAGGTTAGACTCGAATGTATATCATTCGGCTTTCTTGATGTTTATCAATATGAGACTATTTTCTTCGTCATCTTTTTCAATCTCTCCTCACACATGAACATCTTCTTTGAACATAATTACCTGAAATGAGCTTGCATCAGATAACTAAAACCAGATGACTCATGTGGCATTTTCTTGACAGTGTTCCAAGATGTGTTCTTTCCGTAATAGATGCACATCTTTGTCTTGTATGATGGAACAGTAGAAAGCCCGATGAACTGCTACTGATGCTTTCCTGATTTGCATAAGATGGCAGAAGAAATAAGTGTGAAGTTAATGAGAACTATCAAAGAAATTTTGGCATTGACTTTTCTCTTCCACCGTGACTTTTGTCCGAACATTGATAGTGTGTTTCCTCAGTTTAAGAGCCCCAGTCAAATTATAGCTTTCATGTCTTCCTGACATTTCCTTTAATTTGATCATGATCTACATATTTTCTCTTGCTAATTCTTTTGTTTCTGTTGATGACAACTTTTTCTATTGGAACAAAGTTTTCTGGAGGAAAGAGAAACAGCTTCTACCATGCTATCTGTAATGTATTCATATAGCATTAAGACATTCTTTATCTGATAGAAAGAAACGTTGCCTCGCTTCATTGATGCGGTATTAATACTTCGAATGAGTGAGCTGAGAACGGCAAAACAGCAGATGAGAGCTATAAAGAAAGCAGGGAAGTAGGTAAGACCGTGTCATGAGCAAAGCATACTCTCTAAGCAATCATCACTCGGCTGACGAAGGAGACCATGCAGCATTAAGGCATCCACCTGTTGGATGATGACTTGTCAGCGGAGTGTCATTTTTGATCCGTATGTAGCAGACTTCAAGTAAGTTAGAAGTGTCAGCCCATCCATTCCTGCTGATACTGACCAAATAAGAATGAAGTAATGAGGAAAAGAACAACGACAAGATGAACGATGAGAACTCACAATCAATGACACTGTGTTCATATCTGAAGAGGAACATGCCAAATGCTCCCAAGTGTATCAAGTCTAGATGTATAGAAAAAAGCCAAGATTTTGATCCAAGAAGCACTTAATGTTCCGCTCCGCAAGCATTGATTCATTCGCCACATCGATAACGTAGAAGTGTCGATAGCCCTAAGTTTGCAGTGATTTCATGCTTATTGCTGCATGTTTTCCATCAAAAACAGTAAGGAAAGAGAAGATTAAACGCAGGTAACTGTGGGAGAGTTCACAAGGATTGGAAGTTGAGGCCTCACATCTGTTGAAGGTGGGGAAGGCAGGCCACCGAGGAGAGTGTGCGGTGTCCCCATCCCTACTCCAGTGAACTGCTGACAGTACTGGCTTGCTTGCCATTAGAAGGCGAGCTGTGGCCCCAAAGTATTGAAGCCAGCAACAAGGACACAAGACCCTTAAAACCTCCTCTCTCTCTCTCTCTCTCTCTCTCTCTCTCTCTAAGGGATCTCACTGTAACGTACTCGTCTTGTTTCCTTCTCTCGTTTCCTTCTGCATGGCCCATGTATTATAGGAGACTGTTGGTGTGCTGACGCTGGCAAGCCGAGGGCTGCAGAGTTGGAGAGGTTCCTGATCCTATACTTGGCATGGGGCAAAAGTCAACTCATAAAAAGAGATTGATTCTCGCAAGAGAACCCATCAATTGCAGCACTCTTTAGCTCTGCTGATGCAATGCAACAAAATTACCAGAGCAAGTGTTGCAAGACAATCCCATTGACTTCTTTTACCAGCATATATAAAAAGTAGAGTGTCAGATATATAAGTTGTCAGCAAGCAAGCAAACTATTTTTACCTGTTCTTGGAACTCCTTTTCTCTGTGAAGATAGCATTGCCTGTTACTACAATCTTTTGTGGTTGATTCTTATCATTTTTGTCTTTCAGCATCTGAGTCAATAGTCTATAACTCTAATACTTGTAGGAACTAATGGAGATTCTCTTTCTACTTATTTTAGTTGCTTGATCTTTTTTCATGTTAATAGAAAAGGAGAGATCTAACTCACGACTAGAGCTGTGTAGTTTATGCCACATTGTACTACAGTCCAGAGTAGGTCACCACCTACCTAACTATAACAATGCAAGATATAAGATGGATGCATATGTAGGTAATGCCACTGGTTGCACTGGTGGCACCTTTCTATCCTCTTAGGAACTCCAGTTCTCATCTTCACTGAGTTATGTACCCTAGAAAGAATGTAAGAAAGAACTGAAACTAAGATCATACAAAGGAAAGGTTAGAATAAAAAGATATGAGCACCAGAGCTCTGAAATAGCATGCTATGAGTACTCTAGCCTAGTCTGTAGAACTTCCCCAAAAAATTAACATTGTTGTTTTGCTACTACAAGCATTGAATCCTTTTGACAGAGGGAAGCTACCACATTGTTCATTCCTCCCTCTTAAAGGAGTCTCTTCAATAAACAATGTCCTCCCACAGTCAAACTGGCAAGCAGTTGCTGCCTCATCTAGGTCTCCATATTGAGTCATCCTAGTACAACCACTCCACATTAAATTCCTCACCAGGGTATCCATCTCCTGGCACTACTGCAGACCTGCATGGGGTTTCAGTGATAAGGCTAGACCCATGACTCTCTCTCTCTCTCTCTCTCTCTCTCTATTAGTCTTCAACATCCTTTTCCCTCTAGTTGGGTGATGTTTGGCACTTGACACAGTGTCGTTTTTTGGCATGTGTGGCAGGATCACAGGAGGAGAGGCACTCAAGTTGAAAGGTAGGAGAAGGGTGGGGGAAGAAGTTGGCAACTAATAGATGGGCCATCACTCATGCTGCAACAAGCAAAAGGTCAGGAGGGGCCTCTGGTCACCTGAGGAAGATGAGAAGCTCATAAAGTACATTTCCACCTACGGCCATGGTTGCTGGAGCTCAGTCCCGAGATTAGCAGGTTCTTTTCTACATGACAACATCTGATTTAGAACTTGACATCTTAGTTTCTTCCACCTTCTTCCTTTTCTACTGTGTGTGTGCGCGCGCGTGTGTGCGTGTTTGGTGTGTGGGACTTTGCAAGATGTGAATGAATTGGCAATGGCGCAGGGCTGCAAAGATGTGGCAAAAGCTGCAGGCTTAGATGGATCAATTATCTCAGACCTGACTTGAAAAGAGGGAGCTTCACTCCCCAAGAAGAATCTCTAATAATTGAGCTCCACAGAATGCTTGGCAACAGGTAATAGGGTTTACGGTCTTCTCCTTCCTACAGAAAACTAGGCAACAGTATCTGATTTCCCATTCCAAGTGTGTGGTTCACAATGTCATCATCATAGGATCATATCGTCTCTTCTACAGATGGTCACAGATAGCCAAGCAACTCCCAGGAAGAACAGACAACGAGGTCAAGAACTTCTGGAACTCCACCATAAAGAAGAAACTCGTCTCTCAGGCCATGGATAACCTCAACCCCATGCCTTGTGCTGATGAACTGCTACCATTGACCACGTATCGAAATCAGCTCTTCTGTGGCCCAGAGCAGTATTACTTCCTGAATGGAATCAACCTACCGGTAGGCTACGACAGCCCTGACCTGCCCGGCTTCGTCGCCGATGGTGTAACTTCCAGCTCGACGTGGTCTTTGGATCCTCGCCATCAGAACCAGCTGCAACACAACAACAACAACGGCAACAATCTCCTGGTGTTCAACGAAGAACTCACGCTTCCTTTGCATTACACAGAAGCCATTAAACATGCAACCACAAGTTTCGCAGTCAACTGCGATCAATCCCTGGAGACCCAGGACTCGATCATCCAGTGTTTTGCGGCACCGAATGAGTGCCCTAACGCCCGGCCTCTCTCGAACAACCCTCAGGGTTCCATGAACACGGTGAGGTTCAAGGATGCGATCATGGCGTCATCGTCTGCACCAGCGGTGGTGCTCGGTGACAGCCTCGCTGATATCTCTGGTGTGCAAACTCATTGGATAGAGTAGGGCGTAGGTTCTCCTGGACAAGAATAAAGGTCGTATAAATCTGGATAGAAAATTAACATGGAGAAGAGAAGATCGAGTTGCTGCCGCTATCATGTAAGCGTTAAATATGCATACATCAGTGTGGGAGCCTTCTTAGAACTGTCAGATCGACATTTTAATATATATATATATATATATATATATATATTGGTGGCAGTCTATGCCTTGTAATGGATAATGGATACAAGAGAAGTGCAACATCTATGGTACGTCATGCATCGCTGTCTTTCTGTAATGTTTTCTTGGGTTTTATGTCCAATATCTTAATATGGTACACTTCAATTCATCTTTTTGGTCCATAAATACTTGGAGGAGAACATTATAATACTAATCCTCGAACTTGGGAGAACATTTTAATTGGGTTTTGGTTTATGTCTTTTGACACTTTCAAGATTATTAATATTTCATCCAAATTTTATTGTTAGGTTTCTTATATAAATCTTGCCAAAAGTTGGTCTGAGTTGAACAATAAGGGGATTATCGATCCGACATAAATATTAATGACAAACATTACCTAATGTACCTATATCAAAATTGGCCAATCGTAGTCTGCATATATTGAATCTTGATATTTTAACCAAAAAAGTTTCAATTCTTCATTCCCTTTTTCCTACAACTATCACATTGAGTTTAATTTTCAAAAATCAAGCAAACATTATTTTTATTAATTTAAATTAGGTTAAAGAGATGAATCAAATTATTTAGTGAAATTAGCTTGCTATCAATGATTATGAATCGAAAGCTAACCTCAGAATTTGATTGGAATAAGAATCAATCGACATATACAAGAATCTAAATGTCTAAACAAAGTTTGCTCAAAAGAATATTGATGTGATTAGAATGCTTGGTCTCATCAGCAAGTATTTATCTCTCTTTCTCTCTCTCATCCCATCTCTAGAGTGATGACCAGTACAATGAATAGTCCAACTCAATTAAAGCACCGAGACCAAAAGCATGACGAACTGAAACCACTGCACCGGGAATTTACCAGAAGTACATCCTCATAGAATTAAATGCCAGCATCGCATAAATCCCCCTCTGTGCTTTTGCCTCCTCTCCTTTCGAGTTTGCTGGCATTTTGGAGGAGGCACGTACATTTGGACAAATGATATAAGTGTCTTACTGCAGACTGTTCAACATTGCATGTGATCGGTGAGGGGGAAGACAGACCCTTGCAATGGAGGAAGCCTGGTCTGCTTCCACTGGGCAAACCATCAAGTTAAAACAGTGACATAATAGATAGAACAAGAAACAAGGCGTTTAATTCATGTTGTGTCTACTGCCTTTTACCTTTATGATTCCAACTCAGTTTGCTGGGCGAAGCCTCGATGCAAGCATATGCAACATAGGTTCGTAATCTCAGATTACTCTATGAATGAGATCAGTTGGTGCAAGCGTAGGTTTCCACAAATATGCACAGTACATGAATCCTAGTATAAATTTTTTTGGAGACACTCGTATGGTAATAGTCTCTACAACACAAGAATTTTTCTTCATCAACTTTGCTGTCATTCTAGGGGGGAATGCATTGATTTACATGATGAAAACAAATTGGCTGATTGAACAGTCACCACCAATCTCTTAAGAGGATGGCTGCTTGGAAAATTGTACTTCATCAGAGAAAAGTAGAGTAGCAGAAGGACCAGTCTAATCCATGAATCAATCATCAAGAGAAGCAAGTCATCAATCGGCTGAGAGCTTGGCTGCTTGGAGAAAGGTAACTCTTTATCAGAGAGAACTATCATGTTAGGCCAGTCTAACTGTAAATATGTTACAATGCATAAAGTGTACCAACCATCAGACAACCTGTTCCACAAAGTAAAGCTAGGATAGCGATTGGCACCCTTAGCTGTCATTTACTGGTAGTGGCTGGAGCAGCTGCAAAATTCGTAATAGTGAAACAAGACTGACTGGGTAGCATGCAGAGAATGGCTCACTGACCATAAATAATCATGTGCCAAGAGCTGAACGGTTTGTAAAGATAAAGTTAGTTGACAAGGAAAAACAAAAAGTGGAATTTAAAATTTTGACATTTAAAGTGCACCATATAAATGGAAATATATCGCTTCTTTGGTAATCAACTTAAAGGAGCCCAGTGCCGAGCAGGTGATCTTCAAGAGCACGTTTGCCGGAAACGAAGAACTCACTCGCTGTTGCTCATTGAAACCCAGTGTGCAACTTGTGGAGCATTAACGGAATTCATCATGATAATCGAAATCATCAAACTCTTCATCTTCATCATCACTAAAGATAGAACTATAGAACACATACGGGTGTTCTATCATCTCCTTCAAACTTAGCTGGCTGTCTCTATCTGAATCAGCCTGAAACATTAGAAGAGGAAAAGAACAAAAGGAAAACGTCACTTCAAACGCATTGCAACTTTATACCATGTTAGCACAAACAAAAAATCTGATTGCTGAAAGCACAACCATATACAGTTTAGGGCATAAAAGAAACTGTAAATTGCAGACCATGGCAATTATCAAGGGTTAGAAGCAGTGCCATGAATGAAATAAAATAACACTTTTCTGCTGAGAAATATGGTATGTGATGATACTTAATTTAGCAGGATATGTTCATTTATATGCAAAGGAAATCTGCAATTTCCTATTCTAGTTTTTCCCTATACAACACAAATCTAATTCTTAATTACCAACCAACATGAATCATAATTATCACTAGTACAAAAACAACGGGTGGAAGAGGATATGGAATAGCTAATACTAACAACATAATCTGAAGACCATAAGCTCGACAATATAATAACAAGAGAATGGTGATTCCAGCAAGCCATTTTTTGACAATCATGTTATGGGGTTTGCCTAAAGGCAAATCCCTCAGACAAGAAGCTAAAGACATGAACTTGCATGATGAAAAAAAATGAAAGAGTTAATGCTGACATTTCAAACGCCTGTGACTTTGACAATATCAAGTGAAAATTGTCTGATCTGCATCGCGATATCCAAGGATATTACTTTTTAAGCATAGATGATCCAGGATATAGGAAATACAAACCTCTGAAAGTGCATAATCAGCTTGTTGTTTTGCATAGTAGCGTTCAGAATGGTGAATTTTACCAATCACACCAACGAGGTCATCTCCCGATAAGAACCTATACCAAGTACCAAATATAAGCACTATTAATAAGCTTCCAATTGCTTAGTCAATAGTTTTCCAGATTTATACCCATCATTGTCCTGGTCAAGCCTTGAAAATAACATTTTTGCTTGTCCTAAGGTGGCAGAATGATTGTAGGGCCTGTCATCATCTCGTATCGAGTCAAATAATCCAACAAAGTATTCTTTGAAGTTAAGCTTCCCATCTTCATCTCCATCTTTTTGCCTGGAAGGATATATTTAGGAGCCAACAAACATTAGATTACCAACATATAGTTTCAGAAAGTAACAAAAAACTACAACATGCAGATTATCACATAGCTCAATCTGCCAACTCTATTTTCACGTAAGAAACAAAGGAGAAAAGAAATTTGTTAAAAAGCTTCTCTAAACATTTATTATTCTGCATAGTGTATTCTTTTGGTTGCTAGGTGATATGGGGATGATGACAGAATCTGACTTAACACTAGATAACATGAAAGTTGACATTTCAATGCCAATTCTGTACTGAATTGTGTAAAAGTAATTAAGATTTATCTTAATTAAGTGACTGAAACTCTACACAACGAAATCCAAAGAAAGAAGAATGAAGCAACATGGAACAGTCGTAAAAACAAATATTATAGAGTTTGGCCTTACCTGGACAGTTAAAATCGAAGAACGTAAGAAAGAAACATGGAATAGTTGTAATAAAAAATATATCAGAATTTGGCCTAACACCAATTCTGTGTCAATATATCAAATATCTAAAAATAAATTAATATTTGTGACCTATTCTACACCTTTGAGGCTAAAGAGTGTTTCATGAATTATTGCCTCGACATTGCATTCATCATTTTTGGGTCATCCACATCTTATTTAGTAAGGATATAAGTGTTCCACAGAATTATGTGAAACATCACTCTTCAGTGTAGTGACATTGTAAGCAGAACATCGTCATTCAAGTTCTTTACATGCAGAGACACACAGGTATGTATGGATGCATGTGCAGAAATGCATATATGCATGTACAGAACTGTCAGTTGCATCATCAATCATGTTAACATCAACACTGCAACACATCATTGCACAGCATAAAAAAATTTCAGAACCAATAGGTGAGCTTCGGATGGTTTTAGCTGTATCTCAATTATAAAGGTGGACTCCGCGTAATGACAAACCTATGAAATTATCACTCTAGAAAATATATACCAACTTCCAATTCTTCCGTTCAAAGACAACAGATTGTTCCATGCACAAAAAAGAACTTCCTTTATCTCGGATGTGAACAACTTCTGATTGGGCACCGTAAGTGTTGATTTTCAGTAACCAACAACTGTATCCTGGTTAGTAGCTGAAATGACCCTTTTATATATTCTTATCTTATTAATTTAAACATGCCATCACACTTATAATAGATTAATACCACCAATTGACTTGTTTCATTACTATCTGCTGAATAAGTAAAAAGAGAAATTCCTAAACCCCTTTTTCCACCAGGTGGCCAATGCAAGTGATAGCCCATCATTGTCTCTGGCTGCTTATATTTCCATTTCTTCTTTGTATGCTGCAAGACCTTGTAGCACTATGAGGCAGTGCCACACACAAGGCTCCCACGATTTGGCGGTTGCAGGTGCATTATGTATATGCAACCCTGCCTGTGCACAGGCTAATTTTGTTGCTTGGATCCTTGATATCTAGGTTGCAAATGATGTTAGGGGGCTAACAATTGGCATCATATATTTCAATTATATAACAGTGTGGTAGATCTTATTCACACTATCTTGCAGGACATGAATCGCAAAAACCCCTTTGCAGGAGTTTCGCACAAAGCAAAAAATTTGATAGTTTATGACAAAAAGCTGAGAGGAGTAGCTGAATTTAAAGAACAAAGTTTTGTATTGGATCGTGATAAATAAAACCAGACAACAATGAGTGGAGCTTGTTGGTCAGATTATAGGTTTTCCAGAAAACTATGTAAATCGTAAACTAAAGACATGAAATTGAAATTAAAAATTTAAAACAGAGTCTAACAAACTAACATAACCCTATGTTAATGCAAATTTTTATTTCTTGGATCCATACTATGCTAGCTTCGCAATAGTTAAATGGATAAACTATATACAAACAACATGAAATAAGTAATTGAAAGATTGCACAAGTATCTGCTTATGTTGTAGATAACTGCTTGTACCTAAAGAGACATTAGATTGATAAAATAATGAACCTCAAAAGTTCAAAGATAAATGAAAGAGTTGCACCTTATTTCTTCTTTGCACAGCCACTGGATCAGTTTTGGGTTGCCACTGTCAGCAGGGTGTAGGAAGCTGAAGAAGCAGAAATAGATTTAGAAGAAAGGTAAAAAGGATAGTACAAGAACAACAACAAAACCATAAATCCCAACTATTTGGGGTCAGCTAGAAAGGTAAAAAGGATACAAGTCAAAAATAACAATTCTCAATAACCTACTCATTGAATTCGGTCAAATTCAAAAGTCCATTTCCATCAGTATCTGAGGCATTGAAGTGATCCTCCTTCCACCATCCCGTTTCATCAATAGGCGAAGCTTTAACTGGAGAATGTTACATCTAACACCCACTTAGGATTATTAGATCATCCTTGGCTAGCTATATTTATGCATGCTTTAATTTTTGACTTTGGAAATCATGCACGTTATCAATTGCAAACAACAAACTTCCAGAAAATAGAGAAATTTTGCATTAATTAACATTAATAAGTGTTGCAAGAATAATGCAAAACACTGTGATCAACAGAACCACATAATAAATTTTGTCCATTTACACCAGAATGTTGAGAAAATATAAATATTTTGGAAACTCAAAAGCATGAAGCAATGTTAATATAAAACTAAAATTCTGAGTAATCATAAGAATCATACAAGCTCCTAAAAAATATAAAGCCAAGTTTTACACGGACATTGGGAAAAGATTAGAGAATTAGGTAGGCCTCAAAGAATATAATATGAATAATAGATGTTGTACAGGATAGTAGTTAACTTGTGTATGTCAGCTCAAATATGAAGCTGTCCTAGGTAAACCACTATAAATGACAAAGAACTCAACAGTGAAAAAGGAGTCTGAGAAGGCTAATGACCATAATGCTTAGACTTAGATGTGGGAACAGATTATTCTCCACATGGTCCCAAGACTGTTACAGTAATTTACAAAATTTGTCTAGTAGAAATAACTTAAGATCTCACCATTAGAGTTTACTAAAGTTCCTTGAGAAAATAGTAATGTGACATTTATGAATCTCGTCTTAGATAAATACTTTCTCATAATGTCATGGCTAATTGGCACAAAAATGAAAAAAACATTTGTGAAACTAAGAATAGACATCTATAGAAAACTCCCTATATTATTCAATCCCACCACTACATCTTACATATCTTATGCAAAAACAGAAGACTATGTCCCAACCATATAGGAAACCATAAGTTAAATAAAAGAGTTAGGAGTTGGATATTCCTCCAGTCAGTGGCATTTATGAGAAAGGGTTTAATTCACAGCTATAAATGACAATAAAATGACAAGTTCCAGCTGATGCTTGATATTGATAGAACAAGCCGCCTTCTTGTCATGGCTAAACAGTACAAAAAGCGCTTGTGGGACAGGTACAGAAGAAGAGCTGATTCTTCCTCCTCTTCCAATATGTGATGGTTCCGTGATCCAAAAAGATCTCTAAATAGTTAGTATAGATTGCTACCAAAACTCCCTGACTAAACATGATCTGAGTCAGCGCAAGAAAAGTGATCTTTTGATATTGAGAAAGAAATGGATAGTTTTGTCTAAAGAAGGATAAAGTGGATACACACTTCATCACAGATATGAAATTATAATAGGTTAAAAAGTTGCTCAAAGATGGACAAGCAGAAGCAGTTTCCTATATAGGTTTTGACAATTGGAACTCGCATGTGGTATCACAAAGTAGACATGATTTATCAAGAATTTTTTTTTATAATTGTAAGGGCTTAGAAAATAAAATTGCAATAATTTACAAACACCATGAGTTGTCATGTGTTATGCAGCAAATAGAAGCTTGAGACTTGTAGAATTAACTTCAACATTTGCATGATTAGGAAACACAGTAGGACTTCAACCATGTTACATACAAAGATTATATAAGAATAATACAAAGATTATGTAAGGAAGGTTATTAAGCTTGTTATCAAAATAATAAAGCCTGTATTAGTTACACATACTGCTATTTCACTATCTTCTTTTCATCATTAATGTCTTGGCAAGGAATCAAATGAACAAGAATCGATCAATTGCAACAGGTTCCATAACTTGCTTCTCTTAAGTTTGCGATCCACCTCATGACAAACCAAACCCGGTGAAAAGTAGTGGATTAAAGAAGTACTATGTTTCTTTGGAAATAACATATATGAATTTAGGAACAACCTACCTAAAGATGGCATCTTTCTTCTTGTAAATACTGGCAGTCAAAGTAGTAACTATTAATGGTCGAGACTTGCGATTGAATGAAACCACAATACAAAGAAGACAAATCATATGAGGGATCTCACCGACCAGATTGTCGATACTCTTCAAACGAGACAAATCCGTCCCCGTTGCTGTCGCAGAGCTCCAGCTCGCGGCCGGACCGGTGGATCGCCTGCTGGGCGGCCTGCTGGAGGTTCCACTCGGCAAGCTCCGTCGAGCTGACGAACCCATCGGCGGGGGCGACGTCGATGCGGGGGAAGAGGACGACGATGCGGTGGGTGATGTTGAAGCGATCCTCGCCGTCGACGTAGTCCTTGGGGTCGAAGAAGTCGTCCCATTCCGGCTGGGACTCCTCGTGATGAGGGAGGCGGAAATGGTCCCCTTCCCACTGCCGGGCCTCGCGTCGGCGCTCGATGTCTGCGATGATGGGATCGAAGGGGATCTGATGGTGGGAGGAGGCGGAGGAGGTGTTGTGGCTGAGCTTGAGGCGGCGGTGGTGCTGCTGGCGGTGGCGACGGGGGGTCCTCGGGGGTACGGAGGCGAGAAGCAGGAGGGTGAGGAGAGCGGCGGTGGCGTAGATTAGTATTGTGGCGGCCGACGGCTTCGCCATCGACCTTCGATCGAAAGGAGGAAAAAAAGCACAGGAGTGGGTGAGCGAAAGCGGGTGTTGGAAGATCTATTTTCACCGCGGAGGATAGTAAGCCATGGATTCGCCGTTCGCAAGCATGCTCTCGGATATATTTATGATCGGACGGTTCACGTTTGAAACGATGGGTGGGAATGGGATCCACGTGACTGTACGGCTCTGATAAGAACCGGACGATACCGATTACAGTAGAACGCGCTCGATGTGATGACGCGGTTTGTGTGTCTCGGCCGCGGTACGAAACACAAAAAGTCTTTTATATTATTGGTTTTAACAACCGGTCCCACATAAACTTCATATAACCGGCGAATGGTTACCAATAGAAAGCAGCTCACCCGTGTCGCGTCAATTAGTATAGACGGCAGAAGCCGCGACGGTGGGAACCGTCCGATTATATGCCCTTCCTTGTCTAAACCGTTCATTCATATAATGAACGACATATCAGAAGAATTAACAAAGACTCAATGGAGTTACAAATGATTTTGCCTTTAGTATGTTCACACAAGTATAGATTGTAATAAGCTGATCTATGAGCTGTATTGGGCTTTGTCATGTCTCGGATGACTCGAGAGATGTTGAATAGCTAGTAGATCTATGGGATTTTTCTCTCTCAAAGTTAGATTTTATTTGCTAGTAGATCTATGGGATTTTTCTTGATTTGATTATACTTGAAGGAGAGCATGTTCACATCAAATATAGTGGGTGCATTTTTTTTATTGATTATGTAAGGATCCGATCAAATATTGTTTGAATTACAACTTGATATTTATTTGCCTCATAAATGATTAGTTAGTAGATCTTTGATGAGATTATTTTTTCTTATAAAATTAATTTTACATGATCGCATTTGACTGGGCGAAAACGTTGGTCACTTGAAAGGTCTATAAGTAGCTCCCTCATGTCACAACTCTCCTTCTTTATTGGGACTCATTGAAACATCATTGATCTTTTGTTAGATGTTTCTGTCGTGACCCGAGTTTGATGGACTAATTGGTCTATCAACTTTGTTTGATCTAAGTCTTCTGACCAAAATACTTAAGTTGAAACTAATAATAATACACTCATCAAATTCTTATAAGTCAATCTTAATCTTGCCCACTTCCGATGTGAGACTAATTAAGGGTGTTACAATTTCTTCGTATCTAATTTTTTTCTTTTCCCTTCGCGAGAGGATTTCGATAGTCTTCAAAATTACTTCTAACTTATATGTTTATATTATTTAAAAGATATTTTACTTGATTAAAATATAATACGCTCTTCATATGCTTTTGTATAAAAGACTTTGCTCAATTAAGATGTATTGGATGCCCTAAATATTTTTATCCTAGACGAATATATCAAAAATACATAAAAATACTTTATATGCTTTTGTTTTGGTCGAACATGAAGCCTAAGAAAATACTATTTCTATGATAAGTAACGTTATTAAATTATACTTTAATAGACCTAAAACATGTTAATTTTTTATGAGTTATCATTAAGAATGTTGAGTCTCATGTTAGTGCATTGTTATATAAATAATGATGAGCCTCATGTTTGAGAGTGTTATATGTTATTTGATATGATAAAATTTTATTCTGTTTCTTTAAAAGAATGATCTCTTAAAAATGTTTGAAAGAATTTATTTCATATTAATGTTATACTTAAATAGGAAATAAATAAATTTATTTCTTATAAGGGTACTTAAAACTAGAAAATAAATAGTGATTGATGACATGTCTTCCATAGTAAGTGTAAAAATTAGGTGAGTTAAAAATCATTGGTGAGATTTGTAATAAATGATTTTTTCTAATTAGGACAAAAAAGTGAAAAGAATTACACTCCATGTTCTCTCTTTCTCCCTCTGCATATTAAGGATGATCTACCAAATTATTATTGTTCTTTTTTTAAGAATTAATTCCATATTAGTTTCATCATTAAATTGTATTTGAGTAACTTTATCCATTATGATAGTATTTCCATCTCAAGATAGCTATAAACATTAGGAAGATAAATAAAGAGGATTACACTTTGTATGTAATTTGCCCTCTGTATAGCATAACTCCCAACCTGTCTTTGTATGTAATTTGCCCTTCTCTCTGGCCTCCTTAGTCTTCTTCTTCCCTGTCTTGAGACCCTTAGTAGTATTCAGTACAAAAAGAATCCAGAAGCCTCACCAAGGAATGGAATTTGGAGATAGGAGCAACGTCATTGGCACACCTAGCACCATCACTATCTCTGGCTCAGCCACTCCACCACTGAGTTGAGAAGTGGGAAGGAGAAGGATGAGGAGAGAGATGGTGGCGTAGATTAGTATTTATGGCAGCCGACGTCTTCGCCATCGACCTTTCTCTCCTGGCTTCCATTTGAAGGTCGATGGCGAAATCATCGAGTGCCACAAACTAACTACGTCATCATCGCGTATCTCATCCTCCTCCCTTTTATTCCCTCGAGATGTCTTTGTACGATAAGAACACATCATATGTCCTGAGTGAATACACTATTATAAGCATAGAAAGTTAATTTATCCAATTACGACATGTGAAGTGCATTGTATGCTTTTTGTCTCGGTAGACGTATAAAACATATGAACATCTTTTATTTGACTAACTAAAGGAGATGAATAGTTTTTTTTTTCTCTCAGCCAATGGGTTTTCTTATTTTTATTTTTATTTGTTATTAAGATTAATATTAAGGGATGAATTGTGCTGTGGTAAAGGAGTGGTGGTCTACAAACGCAAAGACAGACGATGGTTTGAGTGAGTGCTGCTGGTGGATGCATATTTTAAGGATCATGCAGGGGCCCAATTTGTTCTTAGATTTGTCTTGTTCTTGGATTTTAAAGCTTTTTGTTTCCTCAGAGTGTCAGAATTTATTTGCTACCAGCTTTAAGATTTGTCTTGTTCTTAGATATTTGTGACTTTCCTTTCTCACAAGGTCAAATTTTATTTGCCAATAGATCTTCAGAGTCAACATTTATTTATTTGCTAGTAGATCTTCAAGACTCAATTATGGTTGAGGAAGAGAGCTTGGCCACTTTGTCTGGGCCTTGTTTAAACTTTGTGTGCTTAGCAAATCTTCAGGATTTGTATTGGTTCTCACAAATGATCAATGTTCAATTTGCTAGTAGATCTTTGAGACTTGTCTTTCTCAAAGGATTATATATATTTTGACAGCAAATCTTTGGGATTAGATTTTCTTTTTGCACATGATCAGATTTGATTTTGCCGGAAGAAAAGCTTGGACACTTCTTAAAGCTTAAGTAGTTTGCAGATGCCACAGCTCCCCTTCGTTCAGCTCCTGCTCCCATAACTCTTCACTGAAATCCATGTTGGTCTTCCCCTCCCAAGAGGAGGAGAAGAAGAGGATGACAATGCCTTGAGAAAACTGCAGCAGCAAAAGTTGGAGTGGCTGAGCCTGAGGTAGTGGTGGTGCTGGCTATGCCTGTGGGGGTTAATCGAGGGGATGGAAGGGAGGAGGATGAGATGAGCAATGGTGACGTAGTTAGTATTATGGCACCCGATGGTTTCGCCATCGTCCTTCAAATGGAAGCCAGGAGAGAAAGGTCGATGGCGAAGATGTCGGTTGCCACAAATACTAATCTACGCCACCATCTCTCGCCTCATCCTTCTCCTTCTCACTTCTCAACTCAGTGGTGGAGTGGCTGAGCCAGAGGTAGTGATGGTGCTAGGTGTGCCCGTGGGGGTTACTCGAGGGGATAGAAGGGAGGAGGATGAGATGCGCAATGATGACGTAGTTAGTATTGTGGCACCTGATGATTTCGCCATCGACCTTCAAATGGAAGCCAGGAGAGAAAGGTCGATGGCGAAGACGTCGGTTGCCATAAATATTAATCTACGCCACCATCTCTCGCCTCATCCTTCTCCTTCTCACTTCTCAACTCAGTGGTGGAGTGGCTGAGCCAGAGGTAGTGATGGTGTTAGGTGTGCCCGTGGGGATTACTCGAGGGGATAGAAGGGAGTAGGATGAGATGCGCGGTGATGACGTAGTTAGTATTGTGGCACCCGATGATTTCGCCATCGACCTTCAAATGGAAGCCAGGAGAGAAAGGTCGATGGCGAAGACGTCGATTACCATAAATACTAATCTACGCCATCATCTCTCTCCTCATCCTTCTCCTTCCCATCTCTCAACTCAGTGGTGGAGTGGCTGAGCCAGAGGTAGTGATGGTGCTAGCGGTGCTAGTGGGGGTTACTCGAGGGGATAGAAGCGAGAAAGATGAGGCGGACGAGGGTGATGTAGATTAGTGTTGTGGCACCCGATGGTTTCACCATCGACCTTCGATGGAAGCCAGGAGAGAAAGGTCGATGGCGAAAACATCGGGTGCCACGATACTAATCTACGCCACCATCTCCCGCCTCATCCTTCTCCTTCCCACTTCTCCACCGCCTCTATAAACCCTAACTCTCCTGATTACTAGATAGATAATCATGAGATTTCAAAAATGTACATAAATAAAAATGAGGCATCGAGCACATTTTTTCCTTTTCTCTCTCTTATTCTATTCTAAAACCTCTTTACTCTCGCCATGCACCAACATCAAGCCCATGGCGCGGTGTAGTGTGTCATTCTTTCCTTGTTTGGTTTTCTTTTCTCTTTACACGTCTCTTCTTCTCTTGCTGCAGTATCTTTTCACACACGGTGGAGAGCTCGAGGCGACGGTGGTGATGCCGGTGGTGGCGATGCGGGTTGCTCGGAAGGACAGGGTCATGAAGAGGAGGATAAGGAGAGCGACGGTGATGTAGATATTGTGACGTCGAATGGCTTCGCCATGGACCTTCAATGGAAGTGAGGAGGAAAAGGTCAAAGACATCAGACATCACAAGAGTAATCTGCGCCACCGTCGCTATCCTCATCCTCCTCTTCCTGCCTCTGTCCAAGATGACTCCCCACCACCTAAACCGCTAGCACCACCACCACTACCTCAAGCTCCACCACAACACCACCGCCTCTAAAATCCCTCAGCTCTCCAACAAAATCCATAAGGATTAATATTAATTAATCTATAATCCTAAATATTTTTTATTAATAAAAATAAGATTAATCCTCCGCGGTACGATCTTCATACCTTGCAGTGGAAACAAATGGTGAATGTGTTGTGGTAGCTCTAAATGTTCTTGTCATGGATGAACACATCAGGTGCAAAGAGATGCTTCGTACAATTAGGATGCAAGTAGATACAAGTTATTTTCCCAGTTAGGGTGCATCAGATGCATTCGGCAAGAGTAAATCAAGTAGCATGTGTGGTATTCAAATTGCTAGTGGGTGCATTTTCTTGACCTGGGTCATGTTCGAATTTGCTTTAATTTTTCATGGAATTAGCAAATCTTTAAGATTTCTCTTGATTCTCCTACATGATAAAAATTCAATTACCCAATATATCTTTGGGATTCTCCTTTCTCGTAAGATTTGGTAGAAGATCTTTGGGAGAGCAAGCGAACGACGAGGCCACTAGGGTTACTCTGTATCTGCATCGATGCTGATGCAATTGCCGAGCGACTCTTTCATCGCTTTGCATTTGTATCGATATCGACGCAGTCACCGAGTGATGAAAGGGTCACTTGGCAATTGCATCGGCATCAAATGTAGTTGTCGAGCGACTATTTTGTCGCTTTGCATCTGCGTCGACATTGACGTAGTTGTCGATCGACAAAAGGACCACCGATGTAGATGCTGAGTGGCCCTTTCGTCGCTCGGCAATTACATCAACACCATGCAATGAATAACCATTTCATCACTCTGCATTTGCCTCAGCATCGATGCAATTGTCGAGCGGCTAAAAAGTCGCTCGGCATCTGCATCGGTGGCCCTTTTACTGCTTGACTATAGTGTTCACGTCGACGTAGTGAGCGGCCCTTTTACCGCTTTGCATTTGTGTCAAGATGCAATTATCGAATGGTAAAAAGGTTGCTCGACAACTACATCGATGTAGATGCAAAGTGATCATCATCTCTCGTCATTGCTCTCCTCATCCATGATAGTCACTCATGGCTCCCAACGGTGTTATCGTTTGCCACCACTGATTAGAACATTGAAATTACTTTTATATCTATTATTTTCGTCTTTGTTAAACCGATAACATTATAGTAAATAGATCTAGATATTTCACTTTCCGATTTCAATATAAAATTTTTAAGTCTAAAGATCCAGATATTAAAAATGTTATATTAAGAGATATATAATTAGCGCCGAAGTAAACGACACTACTCCAAGAATACTGCAGCAACTTAGGTTGCTCCCAATGAGAAAAATAAGGAAACCAATGAGAAAAAGGATATGTAGAGAGCTGCAGTGAAGGGAATCGATGTCCAGCATCGTAAAATACTTCTCAAGATATATATATATATATATATATATATATATAGTTTTTGATCGCAGGATCATTAAGTTGATGTGATAAAATCTTTACTTAGACAAGTAAGCTAGCATGTTCAAAATTTATCAGATGAGATTTTAACCCTCGGACATGGAGTTGATTTACGAACAAACTAATGCTTAAGATACAAAAAATATATCGATGAAGTTTGAACCCGAACAATTAGTAAGTGGGTCAACAGATTGGTAATTTGATTCACCATCAAACTATTAAGATATAAAAATGTGTCGATGAAGTTTGAATCTCAATCATTAGTAAGTGGTGAATTAGGTGTGAAAATATGAGACGTGTTGATGAAGTTTGAATCTTAACATTTAGTAAGTGGGTCACATATTTGTGTTTCAAGTGTGAAAATATATAGTATGATATTTCAAACTAAGAGTATAATATATTATCACCCTAAAATATGTTGAATAAGATTTTGAAATCTCTAACCTTTGGTAAGTTGATCCCCTACACCTATATCAAATCAATATTTTACATATACAAAATATGTCAGATGAGATTTTGAATCATCTAACCTTTAGTGAGCAAATCTATAAATCATCATTTTAGTATATTAGCATATCTTTAAAAATAATTTAGTTTAGAAATTTAGAAAATATTATCAAACTAACACTCATCATTTTAGTATATTAGCGTATCTTCAAAAAAAAATTTGGCATCCAAAACTTCTGGACTTGTCTAATTATATTTTGTCATTTCTAATTATAATGATATAGTTGACCAATGATTGACCTCGATGAAGATGATGATAAAAAAGTCAGCGAAAAAATATAATCAATATCGTGTGTAAAATATTAAAATACACTAGTTTAAATAACACCACATTACCACTTGTTACTTATTTTATACTCTCTCTTTATGTGGAAGCATGAATCATGAAATTGTGACCTTATAAATGCTTTATAGTTTGTGATTGATGAACAACATTCGGAATTGGATGTAGAAAGTTAAAAGCAAATCCTTTTCTTCAACCAACGATAAAAAAGAATTGAATAAGCAGCAAAAGGAATTCAAGTTCTCTAAAATATTTGACTACATTATTTTGTAGGAGATACAGGACACAGCAGTTCAAGAAACTTAGCAATCTGGAAACTACAAGTGACATTTTGTTGCAAGAACCAATAAGCAGAAGAAAGAAAAAAGACTGCGCTCATATTGGCAAAACGAAAGCTCTATTTGTGATGTACATCGACATTGAGCACTGAACAAGAGTGCAACATCAGTCGAGACGATTGCTGCTTCCTAAAATGCAGCTGAAGTAATGCCCCTCTTATCATCCTAATATATGATTTCACAGTTCAAGAACATGTACAACAACAACCTGATTTCCAATCGTTTATTTGAGCCGCAAGCTTCATCGATCGATCGCCGTACCTTGCCACGGCTGGAACTGCAATGCTAGCTGCATCAGTGGATCACCCTGGACAAGATGAATAAGCAACACTCTACACCCACTGGTCACCAGCCTCCAATCCTTTGTCAAAAGTTCCATGCTCACTTGCGCTTCCTGATGTCAAGCCTCTCGCTCGATGCCAAAACTGTTGGCTGCTACCTGGTCTCAGAGGGCCTGAGCTGGAATACTGATGAAAAGAACCAGACGCATCCCTCGTAAATCTTGCTGATACATTAAGTATCACAGATTCTGAGAGCACTCTACCTGACCCCAAGTCCCACCCTCCGCTGATACTTGGCTCCTTGTCTAGTGTGGATGTCTCCTCCGGGCTAAAGATTCCCGATACTCTGCAGTCATCTCCCTCGTTGTATACTAATTTCAAGGCTTGTACTACTTCACCCATGAAAGGACGTTGGTCCACTTCGGGCTGCACACACATTGAAGCAATTGCTGCTACCTTCGCCAAACTGTCAAATGGAATGTCATTTCCAAGAGATGGATCTATTATTGATTCTAATCCATCCCTACTTGTAAGGAGCGGGCGAGCCCATGTGACTAGATTTTCTTGCCCAGGAGGTCGTAACATGTCTACTGGTTTCCTTCCTGTAAGGAGCTCCAGAAGAACAACCCCATAGCTGTAGACATCACTCTTAACAAGAAGATGCCCGGTCATGGCATATTCAGGTGCTACATAGCTGAAGGAAAAAAGAACAATAAATTTGAACATTAGTCCATGAATCTAAGTTTAGAAACAAACCTATTCCAAAGTCCAAACAAAAAAAAGGAAAATAAATTAAGTTTACAAAAAAGAGGAGTGATATCATGATATTTGTAGAGTGATGTACCCAAAAGTTCCCATAACACGTGTGGATATGTACTCATTTCCTTCTCCCATAGCTGTTCTTGCTAGGCCAAAATCAGACACTTTGGGCGTGAAGTCATCTTCCAGTAAGATGTTGCTCGACTTGAAATCACGATGTATAACACGAGGGCTTGAATCTTCATGCAGATAGGCAAGACCTCGAGCTGCACCAAGTGCAATCTTCAGCCTCGTATTCCAATTAAGCAGAGTAGTTTCCTTGTCGGCACCTGAATAGAAGTTTTTCTTCATTATCTCACTTTGGATTCATACAAGGAATGTCTTTAACAAGAAGCATTTTTATCCATATTTAACCATACCTTACTATAAGTTTCCAATAAATGGTAACAAAATATCTATACTACATGGACAAGTCTCTCAACACCGAAAGGCCAAAGCCCAAACTTTATCGTAGTTAAAAAAGCATTTAAACAAAAATCAAAGGTCAGTAGATGTATGCAGAAAAATTTCATCCGCTATTACCAATTACAAGAAGGCATTACCATTTAACAAGACAAGAAATCCTTGTTAAAGTGAATGTGACTGGATATGGTAATGAAAGAATTGCTAGATTATGGCCATAAATCATATAGAAAATCATATTTTAGATGGTTCTTACCATGTAGATGAGATTCTACGCTGCCAGATGGTACAAGTTCGTATACCAGACAGTTGTGTTCCTCGGTGCATATACCAATCAACTTAATTAAATTCCTATGATGCAATCGGCTCAGCATCTCAACCTCGGCTAAGAATTCTCGGTTACCTTCTTGGTCATCTCTCTTAAGAACCTTTATGGCCACCCTTGTGCCATCTTCCAGAGTACCTTCATAAACACGTCCAAAACCACCTTCACCGATTATTTTCAAGTCGTCAAACTTGTTTGTCGCCTTTTCCATCTCAGCTAGGCTAAACGTTCTAACTGATCCTGCATATGTTCGCATGCTAGAGCTGAAGGACGCTGATGCTGATGTTTGCTTGCTTCCAAGCATAGTGGGGCCAATACCTACATGCATTTTGATATATAATAGACAAAGGATTAAAACATAGAAGTTAAATGGTTTAAAACCAAAAGGGAGGTGAAGTTCAGGAAAAGAGAACTCATATCATTAACAATTGGTCAAGAGGTTTTGGAACTGGATTTAACACATTGTCTCCATAATCCTTCTCTTCAACATTAATAATTGTGACATAAGTTTATATCTCCAGACTGATCATTGCTCAAATCATTACCTGTGTTACAAGCCAAAAGTTCTATGCTTTTATTATCATTGGCAAATGTGTTCACTACTATAAAAATCTTTAATGCCAAGTGAAAAATCAATCCTTTTTAGATTCCATATATTATTTAAGCACCTCAAATCAAAGTTTATAGCATTTAGCTAGCCCTTAAGGTTGCAACAAAAGATTTAGACAATGAATTGATTAGACAGGCAAAACTGTCTGCAATGCTATAATCATGCAAAGTCCTACTTTCGGGCAACAGTTTGCCCTTGGTTGCCTACAATCCTTAGAGTTAAGAGAAAGAATGTCTATGAGGATTGCTGTTAAATGTTTGCAGCTTTTCAGTTTGCAGTTTTACTAGAAAAAAAATAACAAAGTTTTACCTACAATGGCCAGTTAAGATGATCATAAAACCTAAAATTCAACATAGTCAAATATTGCAGTAATTTTTCAGACTGGATGTTTTACCTGATGCCTTTGTGAGTGGGCGTGTTAAAGCCTGTGGAGTTTGTGGAAGATGAGAACCAGCTCTGCATTTCAGTAACAAAAGCCATACTGCTCCAACACATAAGATGAAAGCTATAACAGCAGAGATAGCTAGGACAGCTGCTAAGCTGTGATTTTGCTTTTCTTTTTGCCTTCTCACATCAACCGCAAGTGGATGTATTGTCCTAGGATTATTGTCATTGCCATATGATCCATCATTAATATTTATGTTTCCTGGTGCTGTGGGTGGTGATGGAGGAAGACCTGCATAAAGAAAAAGTATGATTTAAGCATCATCTTTAGCTTCACATCTCATGTTTGTGTGGAATATTTGCATTTAGACTTATTTTAATTGCCACGTCCATGATGTATTGTTAACCAAAAGTCATAACAAAGCAAAAGAATATTTCTAATGCTAAAAATGTATATTTCTTTACAAGCCAAAAAGACAATGAAGATCTTTGGAACAATCTCTAGCCAAATAATTGGAGGTTATGCTCACATATCAATATATACAATCAACAAAATACAAGAGAATATTCTCTGTCATGGCAAGTACGAAATAAAATAAGAAATAAGATAAACTTGAAAATTTATCAGGGAGAAATGACCAACCTGGATAGCGGACATACAGTACTTCATAGTCCCCAAAATAAGATGAGTTTATGAACACCTGCTTGTGCCAGAACCTTTCATAAACTAAGAACACTGTGCTGTTCTCAAATATGTCTCCAAGTGGTAGCAAATCAATGAGGACATCTGTCTTATCAGGCTCCTCACTGGCAGCATTTGCTCCCATGATGCGCACTTGACTTTGATCCATAAATGTACCAAATGCAATTTCTTGAGCAAATTCAAAGACCAAGGGAAAGAATGTGAACAATGCAATGCTTAGGCGAAGTCCAACTTTTATTGGCAACAAACAGGCACAGGGTGATCCTGGGCGGCTATTTGTTAAAGGATCATAACAAGTTGGTGGGGTACAATCTGCACATAGACCAGATCTAAACATCATAACTTTATATTATATGTTACTTGAAAATACCAATAAGAGTATCAGAATTCATAATAAGGATGGATTAACATTAAATGCATATATTTTTCCTGCCAATAAGCAGAATATTTAATTAAAATTATACAGCCTTAATGCATTGCTAAGTACTTGCCTAAACTAGGAGGTGGGGGCGGTAATGCATGAATAGGTTGTATCTTTGGTGCCATCGGTTTTGAATGCATTGGTCCAGAAGGAGAAGCCACAGGAAATTGGACATGCCCTGTCAAGATGAGAATGATCCCAAACAAATAAATCATAATATATGTGTGTGTGTGTGTGTGTGTGTGTGTGTGTACCTCTGTTATATATATACCTCTGTTATGAGTGACTGGAGCCACAATTGATTGAGTAGGTGCAGGCGTTCCTTGACTATCTATTGAATGAAATGGAACTTGGAAAAAGAAGGGACAACAAGAAAGAAAGAAACAGGATCAACATTTGAAGAAAGAATATCCGTCCTTCAATTATTTTACACTGATATACCTGGAGCATATGGTGGTGGAGCATGAACCTTCGGCCTGATCCTTGCAGGCAGTGCTGGAGGATAAAAAGAAACTAAAATCAAGCCTTTGAATTAACATAACAGAAGCTTAGAAAATAGTCTTTGTATCATCTAACCAGGATGATACGGTTCGGGAGGAAGCAGTGGTGATGGAGCAGATGAGGGGTTTCCTTTCCCTTTCCCAGGTGTAAATTGGTGAGATGGAACTACAGGCATGGGTGAAGGACTATCAGGTACTTTTTCTGTCGGAGGTTGTGGATGAGAACTAAAAGGAGCATGTGTATGCTCAGAAGGCACCTCGACTTCATGTGGTGCAGGGCTTATCACAGGAAAAGAACCTTTAAAAAAATTAGCCACCGAATTAATTTGCCTCCTTTTCACATGCCAACATTTTGAATTAAATGAAAATACCTCTCAGGTGTGGATGATTTACAGGAGAAATATGACTGGATCTCTCCTTGGGAGGTGAAGCAACTGGCATGCCATGCCTCTCGCTGGTGGCAGGTGGCGCAGCTGTCAATGGAGACATAGCAGGCACTGCATATCAATATAAAAAGAATAATACAATGAAATGGTTTGGCTAACTTTCTAATTGTGAACGTGAAATAGGGAATCAAATACCTTTTGGATGAGAGTAATTTACAGAGGTTGAATGGTTAGATCGATCCTCTGGAGGTCCAGCAACTGGCATATTATGATTCTCATGGATGGCAGGAGATACTGCTGCTACCGGGGACATAGCAGGTCCTGCAACATCATGTATTGTCAATATTGAACATCAATATTAAAAGCATCATGGATGTAAAAGATTGGTTAACTTTCTAATTGTAATTGTGAAATACAGAATTAAATACCTTGTTGATGGGAATAGATTATACGGGTTGAGTGGTTGGATGGATTTTTGGGAGGTGCAGCAACTGGGACACCGTAACTCTTGTAGATAGCAGGAGACATGCTCGTTAATGGAGACGTAGCAGGCCCTGCACATGTATATTGCTGCTATCACACATCACTGAAGAAAGAATTACGGATGGAAAAAGTTAGGCTAACTTTATAACTGCGATAGTGAAACGCCATTAAATACCTTTGGAATGGGAATAATTTACTGGGATTGAGTGCTTGGGTCGATACTTTGGAGGTGGAGCAACTGACTTACCATTGTTTCTCTCATGGTTAACAGGAGAAATAGATGATACCGGAGAGAAAGGAGACCCTGAACATCATAAATTTTTCAAGACTGAGAACAAATGCAAACATATGGACCTAATACTAGTCCATTTATCTTAATTTTAGCAGTATCTCTGAAAGACAATGTGAACCCTTCTGATTTAAATGGTTGTCTGGGGGTCCATGGTTGGAAAACTCTTTCGGAGGTGCAGCAACAGGTGCTCCATGTGAATCACTATGGCTGTTGGGTGAAGGGATAAGTGATGGAGAAACAGCCAAACCTGCATACCAGATAGAAAGCCATGAAAGCAAGAGAAGTGTCAGGTTCTACCATGTAAATGCTTAACAAGACGCAATTCCTTTGTTTCACCAAAAGAAGCTTAGAGAAAATGTCATGGAACTAATCATTATATTCTCTCTCCAAGATCTTCCAAGGAGAAAATTACCTTTTGGTTGTGAATAATTTGTAGGTGATAAGTGGCTGGATGATTCCATTTGAGGTGCAGGAACTGGTACGCTATGCCTGTTCCAACTAACGGCAGGAGAAGTTAATGAGGATGGAGAAACCGCAGGGACTGCACATAGATATTGCAATAAATTGATAAACAATTGGGTTCATTGAGCATCAATCCATTCGACTACTTTGTACAAACATTTTCCACATGAAAAGATAATACCTTTTGCATGTGAATAATTTGACAGGGATGTTTCACTAATCTTAGGGGATGCAGCAACAGGCATGCCATCCCTATTGCCATGAATTGCAGGTGAACTGAATGATGTTGGAGAAACAACAGGTCCTGTACAACATTGTACCAATAAAAGTGCATCAGGAGATGAATTTCAAAAGCTTATAAGCAAATGAATGTTCCATATGAGCATGACCCCTTGAGCAAATAACAGTGAGCAATACTTGTCCAATGTTTTTTGCTGCCAACTGAGTTATACAAGTTTTGTCATCTACTTAGTTAAATGGCAGCGCCTGGAAGTTCCGCTGGTGCTTGAAGTGGAAATTTAATTGATGGAAGTGAAACTAGTATAATAATATGCGAAATTACAAATATCACCAACCTTGTGTTACAGTTGCCACGACCGGAGAACTATTATCAGGTGCTTTTCCATGAAAATCAGCATCAGGCACTCCTACACTAGAAATTGCTAATGAAGAGACAATAGAGGATGAGAAATAATGGCTACAATATGTAAAACATCTCTAATAGCATTCCAAGAATTTTTTTGGGAACAGATGATGATAGAAATTACATGTCAAAACGGGAACATCAGGAGCTGGACTTTGCACGGAAGGCCTCATTCTTGGTTTCTCTGCCTTGGCAACATGATCAGGTGGTGCACTGGGCTGCGTTGATGGTACTACTGCTTGGACGGTAGGTGGTAGAACCTCAGACTTAGGCAACACGGTTGGGGAATTGAGGACAGATCCTGGTACACACACATTCGTTATGCTTAAGAGTCCTAGGGAGCATTGTGGTACATTATGAATTGGTTACCTTGGGTGACTATTGAAGGGCTAGGTGCATAATTAGTGCGTGGTTCTGACAGGTGCATCCGAGGAGGTGCCTTTTCTTTGATATGAGGGACCATGGTTGCTAAGTCTAGTGAAGGGGATATGTAGGAGCCTGCATATGTCAAAGTTTTCATCCGTGAAAAGATGGAGAAATCAAGTTACTGGAGATCACCCATTCTCACTAACCTAAAGCTGGGGTTTGAAAATCCAGCATCTCCAAAGTCTTAATTTCCATCTTTATATTGGTGGTTGGCAAGCCAGGTCTCATCTGTAGCAACATTCTTTGAGAGACTAGTTGTCGTTTGAAGTAAGGACCTATAAACCATAAGCAAGAGCCGCAACAAAATGAATTAGCACAATAGATTATCTAGAGGAATTACAAATATAGTTTATGCATGAAGCAGCCTAACAATTATCTGGATTTTGGCTAAAGCTTCCGCCTGACATTCTTGCCTTAGTTTCTCTTTTTTTTTTTTAATTAGTCTAAAAATTATATTCTAACTAAGCAGCATCAGGGAAAATAAAAAGGCTAAAATTCTGATGATGGTTCTCTAAGCTTTCATATTAAATATGTTCACTGAAAATTTGTTTCCTTGAATGGCCCATTGGAACTTCGGAATCATTAACATGTACTAGATAGCTATACATCATAACCATTTAAATGACAGCAAAAAATTTATGGTATCATAAAAAATTGTATTGAAAGACAGAACAAGAAACTATTATGTATGGCATATTGTTAAGAGTGATTAGTATTTGTCAGGCACTCAAATGACTAATTATAAACAGAAGGAAATGCTCAGAACTAATTCAATTAACATTAACCTAGAATCTAATATATCGATCTCCTATCAATCAAAAGAACTTATTAGCAAGTGTTCCAAAGCATATCACTTGAAACATACCCAACAAATGTAGAACAACAACAACTGGAAACTGTCGTGGATATTTAGAGCACTCCGGTGGCAAGAAATCATGGAAGTTTTCATTAACATCATTCATCTTGGTACTTGTACATCTTTTTCTTTTAAAAAGTAGAGATTCTGATAAGCAATACGAATCATACAAACTAAACTCGAGGAGGAAATTGTTTAAAACATCCAAGTTAATAAATGATCAAGCTGATCAACTTTGGAATAATGGAATCCTCAAGCAGATTGTCGACATGGGTAACAGAGACAAGGAATCAGCTCCATTCTGCTTAGTTATTTTTTTCTCCGATTTCACACAATACAAGTAATTTAGGACTTCGAGTTAAAAATTCCAGATGAAAATGATCGGGTATGGCAAATTCTGTTGAAATGAATGCAATACAGAAGCATCATCTTTCATGTATCATGATCATCCGATCCGGTTTCTTTCCAAAAATTTCTCACGACATGAAAGATATAAACACTGATGAATCAATCTTTTATCGTTCGGCGTACTTCAGTTCAGGTTCAGACCACAATCATCAATCGGAGCATACACGACAAACGAAAACTCTTCAGAAAAAGGTCACAACAACTAAGGACTATAGACGAGGTGTCTATTTTCAGCAAGAACAGATCAAGATCACGCAAAAGAATAACTCGAAAACGAATTCCCAGGCGAATTCTATTACCTTTCGATCCATGAATAGAAAAAAGAACTACCAGCGCGCAGAGGAGCCACGGGCATAGAACTCTCCGCCGCCACCGTCCCATCCTGTTACTCCCTTCTCATAGCAAATATCCAAATCGAATTGCGGGACCAAAACCAGCTTCCGCACCTTCCTCCTAACCAATCAACTCGCACCTGGATAGGTGCAACGAACGAACCAACGAAGGGCGAAGCGGACGCAGAGAGGAACAGAGCCAAAGGAGAGGTCTTTTAACCAAATCCAGGCTGCAAGATCAGAACTTTTGATGCCAAATCCCAACACAGCACAGCAAAGCAAGGGAACGAGGAGGTCCCTTCTCTCTTCCAGCTCTCAGAAAGAAACCCAACAGAGGTGCCCTGCCACTATTGAACCCAAGAAAAGGCGGCCTGCTCCTGCTGCCATGTGATGCAACGAACACTAGAAAAAGGGAGGGCCTTTGGTCCACTTCCAGTCCTCAGAGATCATGGAGGAGGAAAAGATTCCAGAGCATTAAAGAAGTGCTATGTAGACCCCTGTCTCATGTCCTAGGAGCGGGTTTCCATTAAATTACACTCGTGTTTATGGGTAATGGGAAGGGGCCAAACCATTTTCTAGGGTTAGGTTTGTGAGTGCAACTTGGACCGACTCCAGAACCGAAAGCACGAAGATGCGTTGTAGACTTTGTTTGGCAGCCTCTGAGCAAATGAGTGTTGGACTGAAAGGGTGGGGTTGCGATGTCTTGGGGTGGTATGATTCTGCAATGCTGTCTTCTCTCTTCAATTGATTGTTCGGCTGCTTTCGACGGGCATTTCTTGGAGGTCCAACTTTGGGTGCAGTCGGAGCTTCCTTCTTCGTTCCAATCTCGCATGGATGGGTGTGGTCAAGAGTTCTCTGATGAACAGCTTGGACATGTCAGGGGATGCCTAGCGCATGTGATGAATACACATGCTTCTTTGGGATGCGTTGGAGAAACAGTGAATCATGGTTTAATGTGTGTCATAGCTGTCATCTCACAGTTGTTCTTAAGAACATGATGATCCACCAACAAGTTTCAGATTGTGAAGATGAACCATTTGCAGAACAGAAATTTGATCGATCCTCGAGGATGAAGCGTGCAGCATCGTGAACGGAGAAGGATGGGGGGTGATGTGGTGTGTGCACTGTGGCCTCAAGCAGAAAGATGATGATCTTAAATGCGGTGATCTTTCCCAAAGACAACCAACCACCTGAAAAGGGATTCATTCAGGAGTGAGTCACCATCACATCCACATGTTCCCACTGCCTCAAAGTTGCAGTGGTAACAATTAATGGATTCAGGAGTTTGAAGAAGACGATGACAGAGGGCAGCATGAGATGAGAACCAGAAAAGTTTAGTGACCAAAGCAACACAAACCAACCAAAGTAAGGGATTTACAAGTTCATAATGGAAGAGCTTTTTGGCTTCCCCACTTCCAAAGGATAAGGAGAGGGATGACAACGTCTTTTTGGATGAAAATATCTGTCTGTGCAGCATATGTGAAGCCATTTGGGAGATCCTTGAGATGGAGACTGCCATGATGGAAGCTTGCGTATGGTAGTCGAGTTGTGGCTTGTGCTTATCTTGTCACCACTGTGTTCGATGAGTCACATGCCGCCGCAGCAGCAGTTGCTTCAGTGGAATCCCATTCCAGAAAGAACCAGTGGGAGCAAATGGGAAAGAAACCAAAGAGTCTTATCTTCGCCTAAAACAAAATCCAATGCACAAACTTGGAATCACTGTAAAGGTGGTCACATCTTTTAGATAGTTAATCTTTTCTGCCCAAAGTTAAGTTGTCATATATTATATGTTGTCAAGTTATCATTTTGCATATTTTATAACACTTAAAAGTAATCTCATAATAACATTTTAAAGTTATAAATATACATACATAATAACAATAGATCATAAAGTCTTAATTATTATTATTATATATATGTATAAAATTGAAATCTAAATCCCAGCTTGATCTCACGACTTCAACCGACTTGACCCGACCCGGAAATTATTTGGGTTTGGATTTAAGTAGGCCTTCTAGAGTACTCCTGCACGGGTCGATCCGACCCAACTCTATAATCCTCAGTGTAGAGTTGCTTTAGCATCCACATGGCGATGGATTATTGGTGCGATGGGCTTTAAGAGTTGTGCCAGAGTCAAGATGGTCATGTGCTTTTCTGGTTTTCGTCCTTTAATAGTCCAACCTTTCTTTGCATCAAGTGTCAACTTAGCTGGTAGGAAGGTCAAAATTGTCGGCAGGCCTGATAACTTGTAGTTCCAACCCGATGCGGATCCTCAATCTATTTATCCGATTCGATAAGAATTCTCAATCTAATTCCAGTGGCTGACACTATATATTGTAGTTCCGATCCAATATTAGTTTCGGATCAGCATGCGTATCCTCCATACGCATTTGGATTTGGATCTGAGTCAACACCGAACCTAACCCGATAACACTCGAGTCTTGGAGCACATCTTTGACCAGAGGCTCGTGTGCATTTGACTTTTGACCGTCTCTCTTCCCGGTCTACAACAGCTCGTTTACTGGCTCTTCTATTGCATGTTGCATGTCCAACTTGGATTAAAACAACTAGAAGCTACACCCAAGACTTCAACCCCGGACTCCGTCTTCTCTCTTACGTTTGTTTCCTTCGTAGATGTTAACTCCCATCCGATCAGCCAACGATTGTTTTAGGTGTGCATAATTTATTACATGCATCGAACCTTCTCCTTGTATATAACCTTCTTTTACAAGCTTGACTCGCTCGTTCCGATTAGGTCTCCATGGATGGATGGTGCTGTGAAGATGAAGATGGCGGGCACTCCATGGCAATTCTCCAATCTTTTCGAGGATCCTTCTGTAGCACCATCAGCGAGTATGTCTAACGGCATGTTCATTACTCTCTCACGTGTTTGCTTAGCTTTTGATGGTGACTTGGGTTTTGCTTGATTTCCTCCTCAAGTGATGTTCTCGGACCAGCTAATCTGAAGTCGAGGGATTCGGATCTTGTCAACTCGGCTGCGTTTCTACTGCCCGGACAAATCTACCAGGTGAAGGTCTTGGATATCTGAAGTCAACTGTAGTTTCTCTTCTTCTCTTTCTTCGGAATGATGAGAGTTCAGACAGCCCAAGCTCTTTGTAGTGTTTGCTGGGGTTCTATATTTGCAGTAAGCTGCAAATGTTAAAGCACTTGTTTTCACAGGCTAATCGACATCGTTTTGGTCCTCTGCGACAGTGTGCAGCGTTAACGGGATGCAGAAAAGAAGAGCACGATGACCTGGGGATGACCTCCGGATCCAGTAATGTAAGTATTCTGCAGCTAACTAGCTCACGAATCACTGATTGAATGATGTTGAGAGTTTAATATGACCAGTGTGCTAATTCTGTCGGCAGAACATCGACGCACAAATAGACGAACAAGACTTGTTCATGGAACAGCAGTTCTTCCTCCACGAACACTGTCGGTCTTCGTCCTCGTCCTCGTCGCTGCAATCCTTGTCGATGGACAATATCACTGATTCTTATGTTTCCGACACCATGCAAACCTGCAACCAGCATCGAAGTGTTCGGTTCCCATCTTCCGAGAGCGAGGACGCTGCGATCACCAGGGCGATGATGGCGGTGCTCTCTTCTTCCAACTCCTCGTCTTCTGCTGCGTCTCCTCCTTCGGTGATGTCAAACCCACAACAACAAGGCCAAGCGAGTTTGCCACGGCGGGCGTTTAGGTCCTACGACTCGGTCCTCGCTCCACACTTGGAACTCAGGAAGAGCTCATCCGGGCAGAAGATGTTAAGAAACTCCATCCTCATGCTGAGAAGTATCAGTTCGGTGAAGAGCGAAGAGCAAGTAGAAGGGCGTCGATCCACCAGCAACCAATTGCATCATGTGATATCGGAACGTCGACGTCGAGTGAAGCTCAATGACAGCTTTGATACACTCAGAACGCTGCTTCCTCCTGCATCAAAGGTACGCATAACAGTGTCAATGCATCATTTTTAGGATCCGAAACAAGATAATGTTAATCCTGTGGATTTCATCTCCTTTCTCTGTCTTGCTTTATGATAGAAAGACAAGGCTTCGGTCCTGATCAATACAAGGAACTACCTGAACACATTGAGAACTCAAATCACGGAGCTGGAGGAGAAGAACCGAAGTCTGGAGACGCATCTTTGTACAGATGAAGCTCGTCAAGGCGATGGCTCCGCTAAAAGCGTGAAAGTTCAAATCATCAAACCCTCTGAGCCAACATCCGATGTGCAACAAATCGACATTAGGATAAGCGTAAGCATAGAGTGCGACATCATCGAGTTGGTTCTCCATGTCCTCGAGTGCCTCAAAGGGTTGAGAGCTGTAACTGTGGCAGCAGTAGATGCATGCACGTACTCTCCCCGAATGCACATCTATGCAAGAGCAAATCTCAAGTTACAGATCAAGGTATGGAACATTCTTTACATTCAAATGATGAGAGACTGATTAGATTTAGGGAGACTGAAAAGAAATCTAGCCTAATAATTGTTTATGGCAAAATCAAAGAAATAAATCTAGCCAACTGAATATGACCGGGGATGATCAGGTCAAACAAGAAAGGACAAGCCATGCAACTTTGATATGACTATTCTCTAGGTGGTAATGTATTACCCTGGAAACCACCTACCAAAAGCTTAGATTATGTGTCCTATCTTCATATACTTGTACTTTATCTTTCAGTTTGATATAGTCTTGTCCGCGCTAAGATGATAGATCAGTATCACCTAAAGAAGCCCTACCACTTGCAGTATGATATGTTGCTCATGTTAACAAGACACCATGACTTAGTCAACCACAATTCCTTGTCATACCTTAGTGATGTTTGAATCAATATCAAATACGCAAGTAACAAGTGGGTAATGTTTGCTGATGGTGCAGAGCTGCGACTGGAACGAGGCATCACTCCAGGAAGCCATGAACAAGGCAATAGATGAAGTCATAGCAACTCGTGAACCATTCTGTCTTCTAAACTGAGATGAGACTCGCCAATGTGTGAATCGGTCTGCCGTCATTGTGGACTCGTTATGTACTTCATCTTGATAATAATATTGTTCATCTTGTCAATGGAAGACGCCAAGGTGCTATAATTGGATGAAGTGGTAAGGCTGTTGCCTTGACTTTGATTAAACTGCAGTTCTTTCATTAATTCTGACTTGTTCAGATTCAAACAAACTAAGCTTCAAACACCAAAATCCAAAACAAGCACACAAGTTGCCAAACATCGTTTCTCATCAATCATCCCCATATGAACAGTGCATGTTGTGGTGATAGAATCGAAGATGCCTAATTTGTACTCAACAAGTAAAAGATTTCTTCTTTACCCTTCTTTTTCTTTTTGATGTGAGCTATTATCTCCGGTCAACTAACGTATCAATTTCATCGGTTGCTAGTATCAACACACGAATCTAGATTTAAATTAGTATATCATGTATTGAGTAGAATAGAATAGGGAAGAAGTAATACATCTAAAATGTCAAAAAGTATCTTCTTCTAATGGAGATTATTATCAAATGTATATTAACCAAAAATAGCGAGTTTCTTGTGTAACAAGTGGAATTCCTTGGGGTGAAATCAATTCCACTTTTAGAGAACACGTAATATTTTTCTTGGGATTAAAGGCATTTGATTAGTACATGTGACGATTCATTATGTTCCATGTGTTTTGATAATTATGATCATGCAATAATTCATAAGAACATAATGTTTATGTCGATACCTTTATTTGATTTGTTTATGTCGAATCCAAATGCCTTGTGCTATCATCGTCTCTTCTCTTGGTGATGTCTATTTCGATCCATCACCTCGTTCCCATAAGAAGCTAGCCCTCTTTGTCTCTCCCCTACTTCCCCTGTTAAGGCCACTGTAATTGATAGAATTATACTTTTAAATTGCCACATAATAATAATAATAATAATAATAATAATAATAATAATAATAATAATAATAATAATACAAAAGTCATTTCTATTTATAGGCCAAAGGAGGGAGGGTTTAGAAAAGCATCATATTCCCTTTCATTAAAATCAATATCCAAGATTTGAACTTACATAAATATTGGCATTATATCTTTAATTAGAATCCAATAATTATATTTAATACATCTTACTAATTATATTATTTAATACATCCAATAATATATTATTAACATTCTCACTTGGCTCATAACCCGAAAGAGATATAAAACAAACATTCAAAATCATAATAAAATAAAATTTAATTTTTAAAATAATTTTGCTTGATTGGATTTTAGGTTTTGAAAAATAAATCTTAGAAAATATATTGATATATTCAATAAATATCATAATATTATACTAAGTCAGACTACACTTCTACTAACATGAGTTAGAACAGTTATATGTCATTTTTATCGTACTTATTAATATTATCAATCCTTCTTCGTACTACAATCCATAATGATTCATGTAATTTTTTTTATTAAGATAATCATATTTATTACATACAAACATAATATATATATATATATATATATATATTTACAAAAACGAAAAAGAGAATAGTAAAAATATTAACTTTAATTATGTATATATATAATTAGGATGAGGAGGGATGATGATGAGAAAGACAGGAAGGTACACAAGTATTACGAATTAATTTATTGTTACTTCTTCATTTTAATTTCTTTTTGGTTTGCAAAGCAGAAAAGAAACTCGAAATATACGCTCATTTCTATTTTCCAGTAGTGTTCCCACCTTAATTTTTGGAATTAGATAGCTTTTACTTATCGCGGATTGCAAATTGGCCAGAAAATTATTATTTTTTGGGCGAGTCAAAATCCGTCGACTTCGGTGCTGCTATTCTCTCACGCGCGGTGTCCAGACGAGAAATGTTGAACGGTTTAATCTCGCACAGGGAAGCGAGGGCATGCAATGTTATCAAGGTTACCCCTTACGAGTAGCTTAGCTCTCTTGCAGGAGAAACCATTCCATTGTGTCCTCCACTCTTTCTTCCTTTTTCCATTGGATCCCCACAACATGTTGCCACATGTTATATGCCCTCGTCGGTGCAACATTCTTTCTACTGCTGTCCGCTGATACCACAGCTTGGCACAATATTTCATCATCTTCTTTATGCCGATACTAGAAACCTGCAAATATTCACCACCATCAGGGAAAACCTAAAACAAAAACAACAAAAGGAGAGAGAAATAATAGATAAGCAAGTTGATGCAATATCACTATCTCGTTTCCTGTATCCTTTTTGAGTTGAAAAATGTGGTAAAAGAATCCTCCCTGTCAAAACCCACCCCATTCCATGAACTTCTTAATCTCATCGTACAAAACCAATATAGCAGCTGCTCCGGTGCTCCTAAACATGTTAGATACTGCTCCTCGGTAGAAGGAAGTTAGCCCCTCCAACCTATAAATCTTCCTCCAGCAATCCAGTGTACCGTGATACATTTGTTCCTCCAATCCAGACTGCATCATCATCCTCCTCCGTACCGTATCCAGTGGATAGGATGCCAGCCCTGCCATGGTCGTTACAGCTTGTGCTGTCACCCATCGCTTCCACAACGCAGAATCTTGCGGAAGAAGCAAATCTTTAGCCGTATCGAAACCACCAAAGTATAGGCCGCGGTGGACGATCATTCCATGAACTGATGCAGGTAGGCCTCGGTAGATACCTCGAATGCCATCTTTCTTGTAGATGGTGCGGAGGAAATGGCAGATGCCTCTGAATTGCCGGGAGTCTGTTCTGCCAATGTCAGCTGCAAGCCGCGTGTGTGCTATATCCAGTGGATAGATAATAACTAATGTTGTGCAGCCTGCTGCAGCCCCTGCCATGAAATTGGAAGCTGCAATAGACATGAACTGATCCGCCTCTCCTCTCTTCAACATGGTTCTGTAAAGATCCTGAAAGAGTATCATGTCAGAGAACTTGAAAGCAATCAGCCCGTGCATGCTTTGTAAATGATAACCAGTACCTTTTACAAGGTTCAGCGATATCAGAAATGCAAAGAAAAGCAAAACATGTGACAAAGAAGATGGAAATAATGTACAATATGAAACTAATCAGAATGACCATGCTCTTATATGCAAGATTGTGCATCGAAAAAGTTGTAATAGTAAGATAGAACAAGCACGCGTAGGACTTACAGGAACAAGCATGCTAAATCAGTAAGTTTTACAGGCAATTTTGGGAACCCTGCTACTAGTTCAAGATGGGGTCCTCACCCTACTCAGTATACTTCTGATGCTACGCCACAAAAAAAAGATTCTTGTCATTGAAATTATCCATCAATTTGTGTTCATTTAACAATTTAGATTCAACAATATTATGAAACTGCAGGAAAATGATCCCATATATCTCCTACAGTTTGTATATATCATAGGGAAAAAGATCCCATATAATTCTTGTAGTAAATTACCTATAAGATCCTGCAAATGTTATTCCAAGGAGACGAACAAAGCACAGTCAAGCATGGCTGACAGTACAATAAGAGGAAGCGTCAATGACAAAGGAAGTGTCGGCGATAGAGGCAGCAACTGCGCTAGGGTTTATGGCTCAGTGTCGCGTTGGGTGGGGGGTGCGGGGGCCTGTGGGGGGTATAGCAATAATATGTAGCTTAGTTGGTTCAATCAAACCAACTAGCTACTGTTCAACCAAACCAAACTTAAAAGTCTGGTTTGATTACTTCGCTTGAATGGGGCGCTCGCTCGAGGCACCTAGTGCCTGGGTTCAAGCGAACGCCTAGGCGACGCTTCACTAAAACGTGCCGCCTAGTTGAGGCCTGAGGCATCGAGCCTCACCTCGCCTCACCCGAGTGCCTAGGCAAGCGCCCGAGTGCCTATTTAAACCTTTGGGATTAACAAAAATTGAAGATTCCATAATCAGTATTAAGCTATCTAGTCTCCAAATAGATATGTTCAGATCTCTCTCAATAGTTTCATCAAATGAGTTTATACTTGTTTTGGTAGGAAGTTTAATTAATAAAGGCTTTCGAAGCCTCATAATGGAGCTGGATAATAGGTGCCTTTAAGTCTGTCGAAATTTATAAACATCAGTAAAACATAATATTATCAACCCAGAAGTTTTCAATTCAAAATCCTTAGGCTACATAGAGCAGCCTACTGACCGTATCAACCCATTTGGCCAGCCCTATCCAAAAGAGACATTGCACAGCATTTAGGGTCTTTAAGTATGTTGAAATTTATAAACATCAGTAAAACATAATATTATCAACCCAAAAGTTTTCAATTCAAAATTCTTAGGCTACATAGAGCAGCCTACTGACTGTATCGACCCACTTGGCCAGCACTATCCGAAAGAGACATTGCACAACATTTTGGACTCCAGCAAATAGCTACCAGGTCCAAGCCATCAATTTTGCATGATTACAAGACCTTTATATAGGTTATACATTGGATGTACAACATGCAGAAATCTTCATGGTTAGTGTCTGGTGATGTTTTACCTAACTAAAGTTAAGAATCAGGGAAATCAGAATGCAAGTGTGTGCGCACGTGCACATACACACACATGCACGCATACACATGCAGAGAGAGAGAGAGAGAGATATTGGATTTCTTTGAAGATATACTTGAAATCTAGTGTTTCAAGACAATGTTGAAGGTAGTGGGATGCAATATAGGACCCATGTGAAAGGATCTTAAATATCAGTGAAACAATTTATTAGATATGTTGCTGCCACTTAAAGGCTGGCAAAGAGGTATTGATTGAAAGTATAGGAAACAATCAAAATATGCCAAGAAAGCATAATGGTTATAGAGAATATACCTAATTGTAATGTTAAATGCAATGATCCAGTTGAGTCCTTTAAAAAATAGGCTGTAAGTAAAAAATCTACTGCCTTCTTACCTCCTTGGAGTAGTATTCTTCTTGATTTATTCAGTATAGCAAAGAAAGAAATTACTTTTTCTGTCTTCAACAATAATTTGTGTAGGATGCTACCCTATATATTTCAATCAGTTCTAGCCTTTTTTTTTTTTTTAAATGCTGCCAAAACTATTGAAGATCAATACACAACGTATTTCCAGAAGAAAGTTTGCAAGAGCAAAAAAGTCAATGAACATGTTATTTCATTTTTTTGTCTAAAACTTTTACCTGTCAGTTCAACCAAAAGAGATAAGAATAAATGCTCATTTGATAATGGAGGGTTTCCCTTAGCATCATGCAAATTTACTTGCAACAGACTGGCATGACAAGTCCACACACACCAAAGAGAATGTTTGAGCATTTATGCATGAGGGACGAAAAAAACTGTAACAAGAACATAAAAAAGGATGCACATTTAAAACATATGACTTGGAACATCAGAAGACTAAATTGAATACAGATCTAGAATGTATCATCAGATCCCAGCTTTAGTTTTGTGTGATTGATGGGATTCAAATTGATAAGAAAAATTTGAAAATGCATGTTAAATTCAAAAGGAAAATAATAAGGTCACTGATCATGTTTATACTACAACTGTTACAAGTATGGGAGAAACATTTACTAATATGCATTATTTATGTATGAAAGCTCAAAGGCCCATTCCTCTTTTAAGAAGCATCCAACAATCAATGCAAATTTAAAGTAATTGCAAATCATGTGCAAAATGACAACTATGATACAAGCAGATGTAACCTTAAAACCAGAGTTCTATTTTATTGTAAGAAATATTCTCTCCATTTTGGTTGCAAACTACCATCAGTTTCCCACGAAACGTTTTAGAAAAGACCATCATACCTATGTAGATACATCAAAAATTTATGACCATCATATACTCCCCTGATTCAAATGTCATCTGCCTAGGGCAACACTCTGTCCCTCTTCATTGTTGATCAAACTAATATCTAAGCTACCTATCTTGCAAAACTAAGTCATCAATAATATCTCATTTTCATCTCACAATCAGATCAAGCAATGATGAATTACAATAGGAAAACATCATACATGGGGGGTGACTAGGTCAATCTTATTTACTGCAACATCAGAACTTATCCAATCTCTCAGCTCCCCTTTCTCTTTATCAAAAATACTTTGTGTCTTCTATAAGCTGAAGTTGTCCTTTGCAGAGAAAAATCATCTGTATCTGCAGATGGAAATGCAATATAACTTATTTAAAGAACAAACTGACATCTTCCATAATACCAAACCTTTAGTTTAGAAAAAATCTCCTAGCTTTCATCATGAATGCACCATAATCCTCTATCCTCTTTAAAGATAATAAGATTTATATGGCAGGAAAAGAGTATAGTGCTGATTAGGAAAATAACATCTGTCTGTAAGAGGTTGTAACATTCATTTATAATTTGATTAGGCAGTACAGCTTTATCATAATAATTTCAAGAGATCTATCTGTTCTTTTAAGAGATCATTTTGTTTATAAAGCTTCAAATATACCTCTACCTCAATTAGAGCTTAAGGTTGGTCAAGCAAATACATACCAGAGAAGCTAAACCAAAGTATGGCAGAAATGAAGGCGTGAATTTTTAAAGTGATATAACAAACATGAAACAGAATCTGACCTAAACAAGTACTACTTTTTTTTGTTCTTACGCACAAATTAAGCATGAAAAGGAGAATAACACATGAAGAACATGCACAAGAAGGACAGGTCCGTAAAGAGCTATGATGATAATTTGTTCTTTTAAAAATAAAAGGAGACTAATACTGATGTCCAAAATAGACCTACAAATACGATGACCAATTACGAAATACGGAAATAGTATCATTTAAAATTTGTTTGGTGTCATTTACTACGCGTCGTTGGAACAACGAGAGGCAACTTTTAACACGTTGCTGCAATAGGCTCAATATTCATGCCAAAAATGAATGTGCATAGCTGGTCACAAAGCATTAATAGGGCTGCAAGCTACTGCACAGATATGCTGCCCTTATCCGAAAGCTAAAGTATATCAAACACCAACTATCAAGAGAAGTGGATCCAGCTATACAATTCACAATACATTCAGTCTTTAAAAAGAGGACTTAAGATAGGTTGTCTGGATGTTTCTTGCGAGCCATATATTTATGTTGCAAAGCCACATCAGGAGCATATTTAATGAAAATTTTAGCAATTCCAAATCTTACTAACTTAGCAGAGAAGCCATCACTAGCTAAAATTTTGAGTGTTTTCCTTCAATCCTCCCTTTTTCCTAAAGTTCTTACTGCGACAGGAACAAAATCTCCTTTTTTTTCATGTATGTCCTCTTATGGCTTGTAATTCTGCAGAAATCCCTGGAAATAGATCTTGCCAGTCGCACCTGAATGCCCATAGGTTATATTCCTACTCCAGGACTCTCAACCCTAGTGGCAAGAGCACGTGTTATATGAATGGAGGGTCATGTCTTCACATGCAATCCAGGAATCTTTATAACCTTCTCGATGAGGAAATAACACACAGTTCGCAAACAAGTGGCTGATTAGTATCTATTCGTAGAAAAATGCGATGAAGTGTCAGCGTCATACATTCGTCCCGTCAAGGTATCGCAAAAGCTAAACAACTGGGGCGGCGGGCGGGGCGCAGGGCATTAACATCGATTCTTAGAAATCTGCAGCTAATACCCTATCCCATCATTACAAGAAAATAACAAAACGAGAACAAGAAAAGATTCCCAAACTCGGACCGTGAGAACAAGTACCAAATCAAGAACACAGAGATTAGGACGATTCGCCAACGAGGGAAGCAGAGTCGAGGGTACCTTGAGGGAGAAGTTGAGGGCAACGGAGGGGTAGTAACGGAGGACGCTGGTGCCGTTCCCGCGCCAGAGGGAGAGGACGCCCTCCTCGCGGACGGTGCGGGCGATGCAGTCGATCATGCCCCGGAAGCGGCGACCGCGGCCGAGGAGGGCGGCGTTGCTCTCCTGGGTCTGGAGCAGCAGCTTCGCCCGCTCGATCGGGGCCACCACGGTGTGCACCATCCCGCCCATCACCGCCCCCGCCACCACGTCGCGCTGGAACTCCCACATCCGCCCCTTCCTTCGCCCTCCGCCGCTTCTTTCACCGCCACCGCAGGAACTACTGGTCGACTCCATCAATCATTGGCGCTTCTCCTCATTCCCTCATCTCTCTCTGTCTCTCCCCCTCCTCCTTTTAACCCTCTCCTCTTTCTCTCTATATATATATCTATCGATCGATCGATCGCCTCGGCGGGCGAGCGTTTACCCTCTCACCTCCCCTCTCTCTTTCTCGATCTCTCTCTCTCTCTCTCTGAGGTAGCTAAACTATCAACGAGGCAGTAAGACATCACGTGGAATGCACGTGAGGTATTGGAATAGGAGAATGATCATCCCGATACGCGGGTATTGTAGACTCCCTTCACACGAATTCTAAAGCATTTCCGAGGTGTTGGTCCACAGGGTACGCCAATCTTGAAGTACACCGTGGATATAACAAAATGACGCAAACGCCCTTACAATTGGATTAAAAGTCTTTGAGTGACCCACAAAACACCTGACATACAATTGATTCTCCTTCAAATCCTAATTTACGTGGAGCCCACCAGTGAGGTCAGCTCCACGAATCAGTATCGTGGTATAGCCACCAACTGAGAGAAAGCACGTGGATGTGCAGAGAGCAATCGGTAGGGAAAGATGAGACGACGCACGAGCTCTCAGCACGTGTGAATCGTCCATCCATGGTGAAGTATTATCGAGTCCTGAGAGCTGTTGACCGTATATGATCTTACGTGGTACTTCAGATGACTGATAGCAGTATCGTATGTGCGACTGAGAAAGACACTAGCGGAGGATGAACAAAGACAAACGAGAGGAAACAAGGCAAGAAATCAAAGCATTATGCATTCCGGCGGAGATGGAGACTAGAGAGATTATTTACGAACCATGAGCGCACACAATTACATCGTCTCAACTATGAAAACCTGCAACAAACAGCTCTCTTTAGAGCACTTCTAATCTCGTGAAGAAGGATGCCATGTATAGCTGAAGCTTAAAGTTGATGGTGATTCACGTCTCGGTGAGCTCCGACCAGTGGATTAATGGCATTCCAATCACTGGTTTGATCTGTATGCGGATGGAAGCGGGTGTTTGCTACCAGTAAAGGAAGAAAACATGTCGTCCACTTCATGCGGATACCAGATTATGTTTGTTTCACTGTGATGAAGGCAGAATGCAGGAAAGATGAACGGCAACGCATGGTGGGGAATCCAGCAGTGGAGTTTGTTCTTTTCACTTTAACATTCAGATTCTAATTAGTGTGATCTGTCATTGCAAGACTTCCTACTGATCTCTCACTTGATCAGTCCATGTCAAAGGCAAAGATTTGTGGAGTTGCATGGGGAAGCATCATAGCTCATCATTTGCAATTAAACCTATGGGTGTTCTCTTAACACACAAGCAAGATAGGTTGAGGGTCCATATCCTACACGCAACACGATAAAAGGTGATGGACCGTCATGCGAAGGATCCTCGTGGTGATCCTGTTATCCTCACCCATTCTTCGTGGGCCTTATATCTGCATCTTTTGTGAATCTTAAAGAGGAAAATTAAACGGTGATCAGGTATTTGTAATCCAGTGATCATGCTGAAGAAGCTGGGTGTCTTACTGTTACAGAACAGAAGAAGAGTTCTTTGCGAAACCCATGCAAAGTACAGTGATCTCACGGCCAACTTAAACTCATTTATGTTTCGGTTTCCCGATACTACAAACACGACCGGTTTCCTGTTCCTTGGTTTGCCTCTTTAGGTGAGAGATTTATATGCAAGACAGAAGAAGATCGGGTGTTTCTCTTACATATCTCATTATGCATGGACGAAGAGAGGACCGACGTCTCTTTTGTGGTCCATGGGGACATCTTCTGTACCTCCGGCAGTGATGTAGCTCTTAAAGAGAATAATGCCTAGTGAAGCAGCTCATTCCTTCCCATTGGAAATGTTGGAAATGTTGGGCATACGTAGAAGATGGATAATTGGACAGATGAAAGAGGAAAATGTACACTATCAGAATTCAATTCTGATCTTATCTTTTTCTGTCACCGTTTCACCCAGTTGGGCTTCCTTTCGAATTTCCAGAGTCAGACAGATAGGCAAGATATGATGATGACAGGGAACTGACAAGGAAGACACACATGTTTGCTAGGGAATTCTTTGCCTGTGGGAGCACAAGTAAGGCAGATATCCATCACATTACACATGAAAGAAATGAATGCGTAAAATGTGGTGCAGATCTCAAGCTTAGAACAAGAGAACACACGAATGGTTACACTGTAAGAGAGAGGGAGGCATGTAAATTGGTAGCTCTCTTCCAAGTTTCAGATTCACATGGAAAGAAGAGTATGAGAGAAGACTGTGAGGACTGAACATGGTTCTCAGCCAACTTTTGTCCTTGCACACGATTAATTGATGCCGAAACATCAAAGTAATATACTTTCATACGAGGGGATGTATCATTGAGATGAACAGTAGGTGGGAAGGAGGAAAGTGGCTTTGCGGTGGCGGTGTTTGGCTGTTCTCCATTTGATCCCATTCCGGCATCAGCTTGGAAGCTTCGCATGGTCTTCACAGCAAAACAGCGTGTGTTTCTTGGTCTCTGTCCGTGGTACTTGATGCCAAAGACAAGTCCGAGACTGGTATGGCAGGAGCCGTATCTATTTACCAGGTCCGATAGAAGGGTTATATCGCTACATATCAAAGATCTCTCTTTTTCTTTTCTTCTCTCACTCATTCTAATTCTCATTTACATCTCTTCTAAATCCATCAGTAACTCTCTTCAGAGGGGAGAGCTATTTTCTCGGGAAAGAAAATTTAATATGTATATATATTGAGTTTGTGCAAATCCATGTAGATATAATATACAAAATCGAATTACTTTCTGAACCATTTCAAACAGAGGAGGCAGATAAATAATACAACCATCACAGTAGAGAGAGAGAGAGAGAGAGAGAGAGAGAGAGAGTCAATGGTTCCCTTGTCGATCAAACCCGAGAAAGTCTATCTATTTGTGCACTTTATTCGCCCTTTTTGCTACTGCTTTCCTCCACCAAACCAAACAAGCAAAACATTCATCGATTCCTCTCCACCACACACACAAACATCAGAATCCTCTTATCGCCCAATCCAATGCCTGAACAAGTATGAAAAGGCTTCACTATTGCATCAGACTTATGGTTAAAGTGATCGAGGCTTCAAATATAAGGAGAGTTTGGTGTGGCACAACAAAATGATCTTTTTGAATCATAGTCACAAGTTGAATGAATGTTGCTTTGTTTGATGTTTGTTGGATTCGTATGTGTAGTCCGACAACAGTGAGTGGATGTTGTTGAGGCCTCACTTTCTACAAAAGGCGCAGAGCTCTTTAGTTTGCAGTGATTTCATGATCAATCTATGTAATCTGGAACTTCATCAATCGAATCATGCCCGATCGGTCACATTCTTGTTATGTTCATACACATCAACATGAATTTGAAGGAAAAATATTTTTCTTAAGAATTTTTGAGTAAATGGTTCGAGATAAGAACTTTCTTTTTTTATTTTTCATGTCAAATTTTGAATTGATATATATATATATATATATATATATATATATATATATATATATATATATATATATATATCGAAGCCCTCGAAAATTTATATTAAAGAGGCATCCAAACCCCTCCAAGATTTGTGTGTCGATCTAATGGATGATGAGAATGATCAAATATCTATCAATCTACTTGGTTAATGGAATCAAGATATAACTTTGTACGGGAAAAGCATCGTAGCTCATCATTGGCAACTAAATCTATGGGTGTTCTCTTAACACACAAGCAACGGGTCGTGGGTCCACACCCCCATCCGTAACCTGATCAATATCGGGTCGGATTCTCCAAGTCCATCCACGATCCTCTGCACGAAATTTATGGTTACATTTGATCCGTCGGATCACTCCACGTGGAGTGGAGCGTGTGCACCGCGTCAATTAAATCTTCATTTCACCCACCACCACCACCCAGTTTCTAATCACACTTGTTCTTCGATGTATTCTGCCTACTTCCCATCCCACTCGATGACTGCCACCATTTCTGTCCTCTGTTGTTCTCTTTCCCACGCCCACATAAAAGAAAGATGAGAAGGAAAAAGAGAGGAAAGAAGGATATAGAATAAGCAAAAAGCAGCGTGGGGAAAGAAATCCGAGGGAGGGAGGATTGAAACAGGACCAAGGCAACGAAGGCAGCGAGAGAGAGAAAAGAATAAGCCAATCAGCAACAAAACAAGGACGTACTGTCCAGCTGTGCCCCTCTGCATCTCAAGCTCTCGCCTCCGTTAATCTGAACTCGATAAAGACACCGGTTTTGGAACAGCAGGAGGGAGAGGAACCAAAAAGGCGCCAGCTTTCATGGGCTCCAGGCCGGCTCCGCCCGCCGCCGGCATCCTCCCGGCACTGCTGATCCTTGCTGTGGCGATGGCCGTGGTGATGTCGCCGCTGGCGTCCGCTTCCGTGTCTTACGACCACAAGGCCATCGCCATCGACGGGCGGAGGAGGATTCTGATCTCTGGCTCCATTCACTACCCCAGAAGCGTCCCCGAGGTCTGCCCTGTTCCTACTTTACTCGTTTCTGGGAAATGTGGCTCCTTCGGTTTTGGATTCCACATTTTTTGGGGTTTCCTTGAGCTGCTTCTCTGCGTTGTTATCCTTTGCTTCTCTGGCTCGTCTCTCGGTTTGACGTTTGGTTCGTCCCCAGATGTGGCCGGATCTCATCCAGAAGGCGAAAGATGGCGGCTTGGACGTGATACAGACGTATGTGTTCTGGAACGGCCATGAACCTTCTCCTGGCGAGGTACGAGAAAATTAGAATCTCTCTTCGCTGTGACTCTATGTGCTTCTCCGATTTTTGTTCTCTTTATTTAATATTTTTCTGAATTTTCTGACAGTATTACTTCGAAGGGAGGTATGATTTAGTTCGCTTCATCAAGCTAGTGCAGCAGGCCGGCCTCTATGTTCATCTCCGCATCGGACCTTACGTTTGTGCTGAATGGAATTTTGGGTAAAACCGATCTGAAACTGTTCCAAGTGAAGTTCTTTCTTCCACTCGGTGCTTCTTTGCTTTTCTTTCAAGAAAGTATGCATAAGCGCTAATTGGGTACTGAGAAATGGTATTCTTTTGTATTGCTTGTGTGTTTAATTTACAGGGGATTCCCGGTATGGCTAAAGTATGTTCCTGGCATAGTTTTCAGAACAGACAATGAGCCTTTCAAGGTAGGAGATAGTCACTGAGCTGCTCCTCTTTGATTAGTTTTATATATATTGTCTGGTTTATGTCAATGCATTGCCTTTTATATATATTGAGTGATTCAATTTGCTCTGAGACAGGCAGCAATGCAGAAATTCACGGAGAAGATCGTGAGCATGATGAAGTCTGAAGGATTATTTGAATGGCAGGGTGGCCCTATAATCCTTTCTCAGGTTTGATCTTTCTTTGTCCAAGAAGGAACACATGTAGATATCTATCTGTACTAATTTTTTTAACCCAAATTATGTAGATCGAGAATGAATTTGGACCACTGGAGTATGACCAGGGCGAACCTGCTAAGGCTTATGCTGCCTGGGCTGCGAAAATGGCGATTGGTCTTGACACTGGGGTTCCGTGGGTCATGTGCAAAGAAGATGATGCCCCTGATCCAGTTGTATGTGTTGAAGCCTTATTTGTAACCCCTAATTGCTGTGTTTATCTTCTCCTTGAGTTCCCATTTGGCACATGCCTTGGCTTTAACTCTACAAGCTCGTTCGGTAGAATAATCCTTCATCTGTGTTTAGTATCACTTTGTTAGAAACAGGATCATGGATTCCCATGACACTGTGGTTTCTACTCCACTCTTCAGCTAGACATGAGTTTGTATTTTCAGGATCCATGATGGATCTCTTTCTAATCATTTCTCTGTTTCCTTTGTTTTGGAACTGTGATGCAGATTAACACCTGCAATGGGTTCTATTGTGACTACTTCTCTCCGAACCAGCCATATAAACCCAACATGTGGACTGAAGCTTGGACTGCCTGGTAATTTCTTATGGATATAGTTTGAGGTCTTTTTCTTTTTCTTTTCATGAAAAGCATTTGCTTCGGGTTTTCCTCAATGTGTCACCTACTTGCAGGTTCACTGGATTTGGTGGTCCAGTTCCCCACCGACCCGTTGAGGATTTAGCCTTTGCTGTGACGAAGTTCATACAGAAAGGTGGATCTTTTGTTAACTACTATATGGTAATAAGTTTTGTCTTAATCTGGCTGTTTGTACATTAATAGAAAGGTTTTAATGGAGTACCTTGATGTCTGTTTTTATTTAGTATCATGGGGGAACAAACTTTGGCCGGACTGCTGGTGGACCCTTTATCGCCACTAGCTATGACTATGATGCTCCAATTGACGAATACGGTAGGCAAAACTGTTCTGTTCCACCACATTTATGCTTCTTGCATATTAAACACTTCTTTCTTGATCTTTTAGAGTGATAGTCTTGGTTCAAAATTCTAAAACCAATAGTTGCTATTTATGGTACATCTTAAAATATTTTATTGGTGTATTGACTTGTTAAAAGCCATAATTTGACTCCTATCTAAATTTTAAAATATCTCTGTGCAAAAATACTGAGAAGATCTTTACTTTCATCCAGGTCTATTAAGACAACCAAAATGGGGCCACTTGAAGGATCTCCACAAGGCGATCAAGTTGTGTGAGTCAGCTTTGGTTTCAGGTGATCCTGTGGTTACGTCGCTTGGAAGCTCTCAAGAGGTCTTGTACTGATAAAACTCTGAACTTGCCTAAACTTCTCGATTCTATATCAGAAATCCTTACGGTGGAGTAACAGTGAAACCATTTGTTTCTAGTCACGTGTTTTTAGGTCAAACTCAGGAGATTGTGCTGCCTTCCTTGCCAACTATGACACCTCGTCATATGCTAGAGTAGCTTTTAATGGCATGCACTACGATCTTCCTCCTTGGTCCATAAGCGTTCTTCCCGACTGCAGGACAACAGTTTACAACACAGCAAGGGTGAGACAAACTGAAAATCTATTGGCTGTTTCCAGCTGTCAGACAGGCATTATTAATTTCATTTGTGTCTTGGAGTCTACTTTGATATCTTTGTTAATTCTCAATCTACCATATCCCGATTCAAGACACTTGTGCTTGTTAACAGAGACCCAACCAATCTGAAAACTTCTCTGCTTTGCTTCGATAAAACTTTTTCCTTTTTGTTACGATATATCAGAAATTTTAGAAATAATCTGAATGACTAGCCAGTCACTCGCATCTCTCATCAGATTGTCCAATAATTGGCCTGTGCCACCTGACTGACACAGCTGAAGTTTATTAACAGGTGGGAGTCCAGACCTCTCAGATTAGAATGGATTCAGTTGGAGGATTTTCTTGGGCATCATACAATGAAGACACTAATGCCATTGATGAAGAAGCATTCACAACAGATGGGTTGCTGGAGCAGGTAAACGTGACGAGAGATACTACGGACTACCTCTGGTACATGACATAGTAAGTAGATAATTCATGAAATTTTCTTTTGCTATTCACTGGAATTTGCAAAAATAATTCGTTTCCATTTAGACTGGACTGACTTTATTCTCCCTCCAGTGTCAACATAGATCAGGATGAACAGTTCTTATTGACTGGGCAGTATCCAGTCCTCACTGTGATGTCAGCTGGTCATTCTTTGCATGTCTTTATTAACGGGCAGCCGACAGGTCGGTCACCATCTTTACTGGATAATTCAAAACAAGGACTTGTAGGAGGAATTTTGAAGTAGGTGCTTTCATGGTCAATATTCACTTATGACAATCTCTTGTTGGACAGGTACTGTCTATGGCAGTCTGGACAATCCAAAATTAACATATGCCGGAAATGTGAAGCTGCGGGCAGGTAGCAACACAATCTCAATATTAAGTGTCTCAGTTGGTCTCCCGGTAGGTTTTCTAAATCTATCATTTACCATTCTCTAACACCAAAACTTTGTAATAACTCAGTTATGCTCTTATAATTTTTTTGCTTCATATCCTAGAATGTTGGTGAACATTTCGAAACATGGAATGCTGGGGTTCTTGGTCCAGTGATGCTAAAAGGTCTTAATGAGGGTAGAAGAGATCTTACGTGGCAGAAATGGTCGTATCAGGTGCGTTCACATCATTCTTTCATTAATAAACTGCAGTTTAGTTATGTTGATGGAATTTTGCAGATTGGTCTGAGAGGTGAAACTTTGAATCTTCATTCGCTCAGTGGAAGCTCCTCTGTTGAGTGGCAAGAAGCATCTCGTAATCAACCCCTAACTTGGTACAAGGTAAAGCTGTAAACACAGCTGGATCATTATGATGGATGGGAATATTGTTATACTAATATTTTTTTAAAAAGAGAGCTTGAACTTTAATCTGTTCTTTATAAGCTTGCTATGTATGTCACGATATTTTGTCTTCTGCTGGCTCCTTCAGGCGTTCTTCAATGCACCAGATGGGAATGAGCCTTTGGCTTTAGACATGAGTAGCATGGGAAAAGGGCAAGTATGGATCAATGGACAAAGCATTGGTCGATATTGGCCTGGTTACATGGCATATGGAAGTTGTGGTGATTGTGATTACCGTGGAACATATGATGAGAAAAAATGCCAAACTAACTGCGGGGAACCCTCTCAAAAATGGCAAGTGCACTTACATTTAGAACAGGTTGATCCAGCAGCTGTTCGTGACTCTAACCCGTGATTGTGGTAAACCTCAGGTACCATGTTCCACGTTCATGGTTAAATCCTACAGGGAACCTCTTAGTTGTATTCGAGGAGTGGGCCGGTGACCCTACTGGGATTTCCATGGTCAAGAGAAGCGTGGGCAGTGTCTGTGCTGATATATCTGAATGGCAGCCATCGATTAGCAATTGGCACACAAGAGATTATGGAAAACCAAAAGTCCGTCTATTCTGTGGAACTGCACAAAATATAACTGCGATAAAGTTTGCTAGCTTTGGCACACCTCAAGGAGCATGTGGAAGCTTCTCTGAGGGAAGTTGCCATGCCCACAAGTCATACGATGCTTTCGAGAAGGTAAACTTCCCTACTTGTGTGGCAAACTCAAGCTTGATTTTGAATCATGACCATCAAATTATTATTAGTTCTGAGAGTAATTGTTTGATCCATTGCAGAACTGTCTTGGCGAGCAACGATGCTCTGTGACCATATCACCAGAGGTTTTCGGAGGAGACCCATGCCCCGGAACTATGAAGAGGATCACAGTTGAAGCCGTCTGTGGATAGTAGCTGAATCAAAAGTGTTCGAGTTCGGTGGAAGTGATGAAATCATATACTTCTTTTGGTTCATGCATAAACCATTCAATACAGCAAATCCAAAGATGGAGCTTCTGACATACAGGTGAAGGTTTTAGAAACGGCAACACACCAAGCAGTCAGGAGCAGCACAAATGGATTTCGACAGATTTATGAACTTAATTTGATCATTTGATTCAAATATGTTGGTTGGCAGCTGGGAATTGGGACAGAAAGCAATTGTGACTCTGCTTGTAATCGAGTCCATTTGCAAGCTCAGATTTGATTTATATCCTAAAATCAAACCAATAGCTTGGAAGACAATTTGTATTCTCTGTGTCATGTTTGCAAGAAACAGAATCAGTAAATTCTGCAAACTCAGCTTGCAATGGCTTAAACCTTATTTTTTGTCTCTTTTCTTTACTCCTCTTTTACATTGAAAATTAGTATTTGGATCTCAATGTCTCATCGAAAGGCCAATCAGAGATACATGATATAAAGGAAACACAACTCTCGGAAACAAAGCCTCACTCTTCAGTAGACCGAACCCTAATAATGCTTTCCATTGACACTCACCACAACAATTCTGATGGTGAGTCCTTAGATGAGACCAATCCTGCAGACTGGGCATGTCGAGCTTGTTCTGAGCCACTGAGAGATGCAGTTGTCGAACATGACGTCGATGGTGACCTTGATGAGGACGAGCATCGACATGATTCCAGGTTTGTGCAGCTGACGATGTGGGTGGTCAGCCTCATAGCAGAGCGGGTAGGCGATGTGGGTGGTCAGCTGACGGGGAAAGGGTTGCATGCAGCATAAAAGGTGGAAGGGTTAAAGACAAGCAAGGCCAAGGGAGATGTCAAGAGAAGCACCCTTCCATGGATGGGAAGGCATTGACAATGCGTCCAACCAGCATACAAGATGATGGGTTTGGCTTTGTCAGTGACAAAGAATTAGAGTCACAAGGAGATAGAAGACCAGATAGGTATAAGAAATCAAACATTATTGGCTTAATGTATATAAATTGTCAGTTCATGTGTCATAAATAAGCACGCAGATTAGCACAAAAGGTTTACTTATTGACGGCATTCACCTGCTAATCCTTCCACATGCTTAAGTTCCCCTACCGGCCAACTCCTTCATCACCTCGCCAAGAGAGGCCTCTTTCCTCGTATACTCGATCCACCTTGCATTTATTCTGACCCGTTCCAGACTCTGGTTCAATGTTCTTGCGAATGCTGGCTTGCTTCGGCTCACGAAGAACTCTTCTACTTCTGCGGCTTTCTCAGCAGTCCCAAACTGGAAACATGAGTAACATCATGTGCATTATGCTTTTTCCACGTACACAAGAATGAAAAATGAAAAAAGAAACATGTTAATGCCACACCTGCGTGACAATGGCAACAATGAAACTGGACAGCAAAAAGCCTGATGGCCATGTCTTCTCTATTAGATCCCAGTTTTCCTGCATTCGACCAAAAACTATTCTGAAACTACTAGGAGCTGAAACAACTGCATTGCATGTAACCATGTAATTAGATCTTATGTTCATCTACTAGGAGCACAAGCACAAACACCCCCTGGCATTCCTTCAAGAAACAGTAATATAAAAGATCCCAGTAGCATAAATGTTCCATTCCAGTTATTGGCAAACCTTATGCATATCAAAAGCTAACCACTATTGACTACCCTGCTGCACTATGGTCAAGTTGTTATTCGCTATAGAACTGTATCTGGATGCATCCACATATGTGCCACATGCTAAGAGACATCACGTAGCTCATAGCGCATGGTGCACCAATGGGAAGCCTCATGTGAGACATCCAGGTTCTTTTGATGTTATGTAGTTTGCAACTAAGCATTGGCAGGCTAAATTTAGTCATCATATTGTCCTAGACTTATGTACTTAGTTCCTTTCCCACAGCAGGAACAAAAGGTAGAAAAAAAAATATAAACATGCCTAAGCTTTCCCCCAACTTTTGATGGAATCCATTGTCTCAGTACTCATCACATTCTGGCATAGTTCCTAAGTATGCAATGTCTACCATGCCTATGTAGCGGTCACGTACAACAACAATATATCTCTCAAGCTGTGAGGATATTATGTGATTGGAATTATGATGAGTTCAATTTCCAAGATGTAAAGTTCAGAACATCCACTTATAAACAAAAAGATGTTCATATTTAAAGGCATAGACCTATAAATTATGCAGAATTGATTATTTCATCCACAAGTTTACTTCTTAACCAGACCAAAGAACTGTCATCATGCCTAATTTTTAGCTGGTATCGAGTTGACAAGTTAACTGGCATTGTATAAACTCATTTTATTCATAAAAAAGAAACAATTCAACCAGAGATGACAAAAACACTGATCTTGTTCAATCTTCGGCAGCTTTCCCCCTAGTTTTTTTCCATGTACACAAATGCTATAAATGTAAAGTACCTGAATTTTGGAAATTTGCTATATGAAAATAGAAGACAAGCTCAGGAAAAACAGATAATTATTGGCTAGTCCATCTTGTAAGGAAAGGTGAGGTTCTGTTTCCATTTTTTTCTTATTTAAATCCCATATTAGGTGACTTCGAATTACAAGTAATTAACTATAGCAACTAGACCCAGTTTCAAAAAGGTGGCTTCAAATTACAAGGAAGAGCTCATCAACTACTAAAATTAAATCCCATATTAGGTGACTTCAAATTATAAGTAATTACGTATAGCAATTAGGCCCAGTTTCACAAAGAGGAAATATTTTTATACTTCATGTGCTCAGGATATCTAAAAACATGTACCTTAAACCATCTCCATGCAGTTTCATGTCCTTCTCTACTAACTCCAAGTCCATATACTGCATCCTGATTACGAACCTTAAAGAGTGGACAGGGACATGTTAGTTACCTCTCCCAAAGTACATGGCATAACATGAAGAGAACACTTGTTTAGAGAACATTAAATATTTTACCTCAGAAGACAATAAAAAATTAAGGGATTCAAGGATAATATCTGGATCAGGACAAGATGTCAAACAGCCTGAAATGTGAATGATAGACTTCTCATTAGCTCTCATATAACAAACATACAAACTTTGCACTCTAGTAAAGCCCAGAAGGTTCACATACTTAAAATGCGCACTTTTTCTTCACTTTCATCTGTCTGCCTGTAAATCTCTAAAAGAGATTCATAGGCAGATTTATTTGAGATGCTAACACTCTTCATTACAGCAACATATGCAGCCTACAGAAAAAAAAAAGAAACATATTCAACCTACAGAATAATTTCAATATCAATTTCCGAAGGAGCAAAATGAAGGCTAAGGTAATAGTTAGTCATGAACTTGTCAACCTTTCTTGTATCTGGAGGCAGGACAGAAGTAATTCTATCATTCAAGAAGATATGAAAACGCCTAATTGCTTCATTTATAGTCTTCTCATGTCCAAATTGAGCAAGGGCAGCCAATAATTCCCCTCTTAGCATTACATCCAAGTGGCTTTCGCCTTTCCTAGCATCCCAGCCCAACTTTCTGAAAACAAAATATGAAAGGACAAAAATCACAGATATGGAAGTAGGAACTCATCAATGGCACACAAGAAAGAATTTCAAATTAACATATTGCATCCACTTGACTTATACCAAATGAATGAATAATCTTTACCGATGAAAGCAACAAATTCAAGAATATTGAGGTCATAAATCACATGTAAACATATTGAAATATGAATTAAATTTCTCATCACTGCAGTTACCACATCCCCTGAAGTCTGTATCCTAGAATTTTATAATGCTATTGCAAATTGAAATAACAATGTCATATGTCATAGAACAATAGCTAGATTTACTGATACATCTTGCTCAATGAGAAGCAAATAAGAAAAATTCATGCCCATCCATTTGGAAGAACACCATTAAAGATCATCTTCCCACTTATTCCAATGACTACATTAATTAGAGTTAGTAGGACAATCAAGACTTCAAATCAAAGAATGCAAACAACAAAGGCTTTGCAGACTTATTGACAATGTTAGAGAACTGCAATTTATTGTATTTGTCTCAAATCAGTATAAATTCATAGATCAGACAATAAATGCATCAGTAAATCTCACTAAAACAAGCATTACAAAACAAAGATGTATTCTCATTTATTCTTCCCTCTTTAAAGAACATCTGGATTTGAAGATAGTCCTAGAGCACCTGGTTACTGACGTTTAGAAAATGTACTCTATGCCAACTTCCATACGAGTATCATCTCCTTTTCTACTTACCCCATATTCAATATTCAATTACTCAAAAGTAGACAACTATTTAAGGTAACTGTTGTCTTTTACATCATCCAGTATAGATAGAAAATATCTGATTATAAACATAAAACTGTAGTCGGAAAAAAGATCTAGTGTTTTGGCTTGGATGGACTTACTCTGATGGAAATTGGAGAAGGTTGATAAAGAACAGTTTAATGTCATCTGACAGTTCAGGTGTAGCATCAGCTACCAAGTTCACAATCTTGTAACTGACCTGTTAATTAAGCAAAAGCCAATCATGCTCAAGTTCACATACATCCGCTAGTACAAAAGAGACATGAAGCTAACTTACTTTTACAATGTGTGACAGAACAATATGATCAGTCTCTTCTCGGTAAGCACTCAATACAGACAACAAAGATGACAATGTTTGCTTGCAAGCCACACATAAGGCAAAAGAATCTTCCAAAATGCCTATATTTGATATTTAAAAAGGTATTAACCTTCAAGAGTTACAAAACAGCCAAAGTCGATAGCAGTACAGTTATGTTACCAAGTCTATCTGTTCCAGTCAGCTGATTGGCATCTATTGCAAATTTAAGTCTAGCTGCAAGTTCATTATCATAATGTACTCTGTAGAACCCTGTTTGGTTCACATTAAATTTGATCCAATTATGTGCAGCATTCTCTTGGCTGCTTTCTTCTGATAAACCAGGTTTACCTTCTTGCAAACCAAGAAGCTCCATTATATCCAACTTGTCAACTTTTGTTTTTAGTAAAAGCTTCTTTTGGACATCATATGAACCAAAGCATAATGTGAGAGGAACAATCCACTGACCATCACCCAGGGTTCCATCTGATAAGAATTGTGACTGCAATGAAGAAAAGAAAAGGTCATGTTCTGATGTAAAAAATTACCACCTATAATGAAGGGAACAATGAAGCATAGATTTAAATGCTAGTATTTCCTGTTTGTACTGCATGACATGTACATGACAATTAATAATTGACAATATGCCAGCCAATGTGGTAACCATTTCCATATGGGTATCACCTTAACATGTTCAACCACTAGAATGATAGGTTACCAAAGTGACATGGCAAACACAGAGATGGACAAACAAGGAGTAGCACATGCTGTGCCAGCTTGTTGCCATCCTTGCCATGGAACATGGTACATTAATTACTGGATTATCACTCTCTTTGTAAAACATATGCCCATGCCCATAGAAGTTGCTGTCATTTAAGACAATTATTTATGAGCATGTTTATGCTTATCACAGTATATGAAATTCCTTTTTGTACATTGTGGATTATGTGGATAATGGTTTCAGACAAAAATGTATTCTCCATAATTACAGCTCCAAGTTCATGTTCTTTACTCAAATAGAAAATTCAAGATGCAGAATACCCAATTCATGTGCCAATTATATGTACATACATACATATATACATATGTATACATATACATATACATATAAATATATATATATATATATATATATATATATGTATATATATATAAAGGAAACAAGACAACAGATTAGGAAACCTGCCACCAAAAGAATTTGCAGCACAGTGGTTTATCAAGAACTGAACTGAAGTCTATCCTACAAGAAAAACAATATCCACAAACTGCATTGTAGAGAATCCTGATCGAGAAGTAAACAAAATGAATAGTTTATTCTAAATTATATGAATAACCAAAATAATACAAATATTATCAAGCAGATATATGAGCTATTACCAAGATTTACTGCCACTTGCATATGAGTTCAACAAATAAAAGTCATCGACTCATGTCTCTTTGCAAAATTGTGGTATCAAATAAATCTTTCTTTTAGCTGTTACAACACTTCTACTGTGCTTTCTGTACTGCTGTAACAAAAATGATGGTTCCCAATCCAACTGTCTTCTCTATATGTGATATTGTGTGAGAGAAACCAGCAAAAAGGGAGAAATGTGATAATGGAGGGTGAGTCTTGGAATTGTAGCAAGGTTGCTCATCTTTGACCTGGTGACCAAGGTCCAAGTCATGGGAAGGGAGTATCTCTACTTACATGGGAAAGCTGTGTATTGAGTTTATTGACACTCCCCAAACTGCATTGGTGTGTGCCCCTTTTTAATGCCAAATGGAAGTAGAAAATAATTGTAGACTGCCAAATTAGGAAAAAAAAAGTCTGAGCTCACAGGCTTTTTATTTTTATTAAAGCGAATATGTAAAAGATGTCAGCAATTACAGGAATATCATGCCTAAAAGAAGTCTTATGTATGTTCTGACAACCATAACTTCAAAGTCACAAGGGACCATGTGGAGAAAAAGTCTGATTTCAGTGCATTATACTACTAATATTTCTTGCAAAAGAAAAACAAATGCTGTGTAGTGGACAGCTAATAGGGGAGGAATAAATATTTTCTCTTCAAAATAAAGGGAAAGTAGAAGTGCTAAAAACAGTTGCCAACCTAAAGATGTATCAGTATCTGGTTTTTCTTTCCAAAGATTTCAAGGTTCATGTGGAAAAACACTAACTCTATGTGAACAAGGAATTGAATGTCATTAGTATCATGGTTTTAATTTTCACCCAGATCGATTGTAGGCTTGAACCGGTACATCAACCACAAATTTTAGGCAGTACATGCACCGTACAGGGCTTACCGCAAAGGCGCAAACCGAGTTCAGTTTTTTTTTAATTAGGCTAACCCTATGTTCCTGACACACCTTGTGCTCACTTCCCTCATGCCACCGGCAACTTACAGCTTGCTGCCCACCATCCACAGCTACCACTGCTAGTCCGGCCCCCATACTACTCTTCTCAGCCGCCGCTGCTGCCTCCTCTATCTCTTCTCCTTTTCCTCTTCTTCTTTCCTTTCCTTCTCCCCCTTTCCTCCCCTGTATTTCCCTTGGTATCATGGTGCATGCCAGCATACAATGTGTCAGTATAGCAGCACACCAGACTTTCTTTCTTGTTGAGTAAGAAGGCAACGGGTTGCAGTGACTAGATTTTGGAAGACGCATAGGAAAAAAGCCAAAGAAGAAAAAGATACATACAATAAGATATCAGTTGATACGATCAAAGAAAACTGAGAGGGTGAGTTAGAGTATTAAAGAACTTTGAGGTATTACTACATATAAGTCTCTGCAAGATTAGAGTTGCAGCTGGTCACAAATGTGTTCTATGCTATTCTCAAGTAGACATCTATTTCTACAATTATTGAAACAAAATTGTTAAAAGAATAGCTTAAGGCTCTTAAAAAGACATCTGTTGTCTCTATTTCTATAATTAATATTTATATGGAAAATTTATTAGTAAAAATCAAAACACTTGAAAAGATCTTCAAGTATCATTTCTGAGTTCTTCTGACTGCAAATCAAGGTGTTCAGCATTTCAAGCAGAGTCTACAGATGCCATAATACTTGAAGGTTGTTATCTTTAGGTCAAGAACCACTATCAAATATATGTGGACAACTGAACATAAGGTAAACTAACTAAGTGAACACAGTAGAATCCCAGTTTATGTCATACAAAGAAGAGACTCAAAGGCCATATGCTACATGGCAAAAGGGATAAGAGCTTGTCAAGCTATCATGTAAATGGTTTGCAATATAAAAATTTAAAACTGTCAGTCTCTAATAATAAATTGAGAAAGTGAACGTTAAAAATGCCAAATGCAGTGCCATTTATATCCCTTCCATTCATAAAAACTTGCCTATAAGAAAGAATTGACAAGAAGAAATTAAAATATACAAAAAATAAAGTCCAAGTAACAGATAAGAATATTAAAAACCAAACCTGATCAATCTCCAACTCATGCCTTTTGATCTTCACATAAACAGTAGGATACCCTTTCTGCTTGGTCCATGAACTCATCATATTTTTTACAGGTTCGCCAGACTCTTCTTCAAGAACAGCCCACAGGTCTTCAGTTTTTGCATTAGAGTAAGCATATCTTTTAATATATGAAGCTAGAGCTTTCTGGTGCAGGAAAAAGGAAAGATTTGGAAATTATAAGCATATTTTATGCTTAAAATTTTTCACAAGCAAAAAAGAAGAGCTGAAAGAAAAAAAAGATCAAATAGTAAATTATGAAAAGACTCTCATGTAGGATTTATCTTTTACAACAAAATCAACATCATCCCTCATTATGAAGAGAAAACAATGAAGAGGAAGGGAGTGATCAGTCTACACAGTCCCAGCCTTGTGGATTAAGAGGCAGGGAATCCTTAAAGAATGAGCAATCTTCTCAACCTATTCCTGGTTGGGTTAGGAAAGAAGGTTTATCAAGTTATCTAGCTTAGTGGTAATAGTAATATATCATTCGATTTTTCTTTTTTTTTTCATTTTCGTTATTGTTTTTAGTTGATATCCTAGGAGGTCACCTCCAATTTTGAGCATGGAGCATCTAACAGTTAAGATATGTTTATGGTATAGGTCAAATAAGTTATCTAGTGTTATTTGAAGAGTTCCAAAGGCCTCCTCTGGTGTGGATTTTGGACAGTTATGAGATCACCGAAAAGAAGATCTTCTTCAGCAGACCTCTAAACAGATTATATATATGTGAATGATTGCACGCCCTTGAGGTAATGCCTTCAATTGCTTTCTTTCTATATTACAATAGAAATAATCATTACTTGGTAATTCATCCTTGGAGCTGGGAAAACAAAATATGTTTTTTTTTTTTTGGAAATACAATATGTTAAGAGTATAACTTAGACTATAAGTATGCTACATGATGAATTTTATTTTTCAATTAACAAAATCATATGTCCTTGGTGTACCACAAAAGCTCACACTAGAAGAAAAGAAAAGGCAAACTTGTATAAAACAGAAGAGTTAATGTGAAATTGAAAGAATTTCACAATGTAACTGGAGTTCTGAATGTTTAGCTAGTAAGCATAGCAAATGTTTATGTTGGCTGCCTATACACAAAAAGATACCAAGAAAGAAGCAAACAATCCTTGGGCACCATATAAAGCTCCCATTAGGAGAACAAGCCAAAGAGTGAAATTGTTAACCTGAAAAGATGATGCACCAAGGTAACTTTGAAGCATCTGAATGACAGAAGCGCCCTTGCTGTAGCTTATTGAGTCAAATATTTCATTGATTTCATTGGCATGGTTGACATCTACCCGAATAAGAAGCAATATATCAAATCAATAAAGGAAAAAAAAACTCTTACGTGCAACCAAAAAAAATCAAAATTATCAATGCACATACCAGTACATACTAATTTACTCTAGCAAAAAAAAAAAAAAAACTTGGTATGATAGCAAAAACACAAATTCTTTTATCTTTGTTGATTCAAAAATCAATCAGCCCATTTTGCTTTTAGAGAACACTTCATTCTTTTTTAATCATTTTCATGACAAATGATGGTACATTTTGTTCTCTGTAACATTTCAGACCCATAACTTACAATATTTTTAATGGTATCTTGCTAGTACACTTGCCTATAACATCAGAGGACCTTGATTTTATAGTTCCATAAATAGTTGCATCTGAACCTGGATTTTGGTATTTAAGGTTCCTGCTAGTGCATGCTCATTCTCAATGTCAAAATAAGGATGCATGTATTGGTTAAAACTCTTACCACTGTAATGCATGAGTAACAAGTACTCTATCACTGAGTTCCTGGTAATTAATTGAATAAACAAGAATTGCTTAATGGTTCAAGACTAAAATTTGACCAAAAATGGCATCAATAACACAAGGTTATTACCCAATTATATTGCTCTAGTATTTTAGGCAGGACAATAATTTTAAGGAATAAACAACCAAAAGCATTTTTTCAGGGTAGATATACAGCCAAAGAATTTTACCTCAATGGGATGTGACTCAGCTAATGCGTCTAGCCTAAGGCCCGATGTAGTCTGACCAAGAAACTGAGTCCAGATACTCCATTCAGGAAACAAGGAATCTGTTGCTAAGTAGCTCATCTGTTTCGAAGGGGACGAAAATATGACATGTAAGCTGTCTGGTATGGTGCAACAATGATGAGAGTACATCACAATAATAGGGAAAAGATTGGTAGATTACCCATGTTGCAAACCCCTCATTAAGCCATAGATCTGTCCACCATTCCATTGTCACAAGATTTCCAAACCATTGGTGTGCCAGCTCATGTGTTACTGTAATTGCCACCTAAATAAGTGTTGCCATAAGAAAACTGACTATAGATTTTCCATTAAGGGCCCAAGAAGAATCCAAAGAGACTCGTTTAAGTTTGTCTGCATTGAAGTTATTTTGAAGTCCCTAGAAACTTACGCAAACCAAGGATTGAAATATCGTACCGTACCGAAGTTTCGACATTCGCTTGGTATGGTATGGTACTATATACCGAGCGGTATACCGTTCGGTATATATATATATATAATTTGGCGACATCACAAAAAAACGAGGCAACATCGCCTATATATATATATATATATATATATATATATATATATATATATATATATATATATATATATATATATATATATATATATATATATATATATATATATATAAGTAAAAAAATTTTTGGCAACATTGCTGAGGCGACGTGACATCGCCTTTTCCCGCCTGGGGAGAAAGAGGCGATGTCACCTCGACGACGTCACATATTTATATTATATATATATATATATATATTATATATAATACCGCTCGATAATGGGCGGTTCGTGTATTGGTTTGCTGACGGACTAGTTCGTACCGCTCGGCACGGACAGTATTATTCGAAATTGTAATCCTTGATGCAAACAATGATTAACATTTAGGCAAATCTATTATCAAACTCAGTATGGAGTTTAAATGAGAAATGATGAAGCATGATTCGTAATCAATTAAACAAGACAAGAATGATATTTAACTACAGATCACCGATTGTTTAACCGAAGCAGATGAGTGCAATTCATCATAGAGCAAAGCTATTTCCCTGTATGTAACCAATCCATAGTTTTCCATAGCTCCAGCAGCAAAATCAGGAATTGCAACCATATCCAATTTGGGAAGGGGATAAGGCACAGAGAAATATCTGGAGACAATTGAGAAACTAGTATGTTGGTCATCAGAACAATCCTCAAATCCATAGAAAATTAAACAGAAAACCAGTAGAGATCGACTAGGAAAAAGCAATAACAAATATCTGATTAGGTGTCTTGCAAAATATACAAACAAGAGAACAACAACTACAGTAGGAACCACAAACATACAAATAACTATTGCTTGGTTGTTGGGTTCAACTTCAAATTAATTTATGAAACATGTCGAGCAATAAGCATTTACTTTATGTATAGCTCCAATGCCTTCACAGCAACATCTAGGGCAAATTTTCCTTGATTGCTTCTACCAACCTGAGTGTACACACGAACTTTTATTCCTGAAGAAGTAGCAGAGGCTGGCAGGATTATGCAAAAGTAGAAAAATAATTTTGTAAAGTAAAGAAATCCATGTGCTTCAAGAAAAATATTACACACCATCAGGCAAAGGTGCCTCCACGTAATCAAATAAACCAACAACAATGGCAACCAAGTAAGTTGACATGATTGGTGATTCCTGAAAAGATACAGTCTTGATAGGCCCATCAGCCTTTTCATTTACCACTGGCATGTTTGATAATGCAATCAAATCGGAGGGCACTTCTAGTGCTATCTTGAACGTAGCCTGAACATTTTTTTTTAAACCACATATTCATGATAAAAGTTATATAATGAACAGTGATTATCATAATATGCAAGAAACAATAAATGAAATAATAGAAGCACAATTGTCATGGGTACCGAGATATAACATAATTGAAATATTGGACTAGACCAGTGCAGGCAGCAGGACCACAAAGAAAATTAGAAGTTGGAGGTCTAGGCCTTTGCAGAGGAGTCAAATTAAGAACTAGTTAAAGGTTATAATTCACTGACCAACAATTTTAGTAAATAAGTGTCACCAACATGCATTCAGATACTAAATGCTTCCATCGATTTCCTTTGGCATCAACATCTCCTGGGTAAGTTGCGAAGGTTAAGGCAAAAGTTTCAGTGTTTGAATTTAATTCGGCTAAATCTAGGGTCTATTTCCACATAAGAGTATCAGTCAACTAAGCTTAGACGTTTTGTAGGGGCTTGTCTAGAGTATGGTTGCTCAAATAAAAAAGAGATGACGGTTTATAGCGCAACCAATCACTAGCAGAGATGGACTTTTTTGCCTTAGTCCCATTATCTGCAATATTTATGCATGCGAGGGACCCGTATATATAACCATTTTTAGTGCCTCAAAAACATGCTCATTTGTATCACCATTTCGCTCAGTCCTCATGAGTAAACCTACAGAGTGTACGACAGCTGTGTTTCAATTAAACTAGGCAACAATTCTCATGCTGTTCTCACCCCATGAAAGCTTTATTAACTTAACCTTAACAGTCATGCTTAACAATATGTTTCTCGACATCATTGTTAGATCTGATCTTTTTATAAAGTAATTGTCAATCTTGATGCAATAGAATGTTGAAGTACCATTACCTTTTTAACAGCAAGTACTTTTAATCAAGAAGAATGATTCTTAATTATGTCAAGATTTCACTCATTAATGAATGTACATTAACCCAAAGAAGATGCCGGTTCCACCCCTTGAAGATTTGTAGAAAATGGGATAAACATGGAAAATATAATGTCAAAAAATAGAGCAGGGAACAAAAGATGTGTTATAAATAAACAAAGACCTTAAGGGCGGGTTCATCCCAGCATGGAAAACAACGCCTGGCATCGGCAGGCTCGAACTGAGTAACCGCCATGTTTCTTTTCTCTCCGTTGTACTCATAGGTGCTGCACAATTAATGACATACTTCCTTTCATTCGTAAACAACATCGACGAGATTTTCTTGAAGATGAAACGAGAGCGTCTACCTTCTATAGAACCCTTTCATCTGATCATTTAGCGTACCCGTGAACCGGATCCCGAGAACGCCCTCTCCGATGGGCAGAAGGTCATCAAACCGAAAAACCAAAATCTCGTCCGCGTCGATTTCAACGATCTCCGAGGGGCGCTTGGTTTCCTGCGACGACTCGACCCGATTAAGAGAGAGAGAGCGCGGTGAGCGTCCTTTGACCGATGCAAATTGCGAAGCAAGGGCTAGGGCTACCTGACGATCGGATTCCTGGCTCCTGAACCAGACGGACTGGTGATCGACAGAGAGGTCCGCGGCGTTGAGGACGAGAAAGCGGGTGGAGGACACGACGTTAATGGCGATTTCGACAGCGCCAGAGAAGGTGCTGCGGACGAGGTCGAGCGCGATGGTGAGGTCGTACCGACGCGGCAGGGCAAATCGGGGGAGCCGCGGTCGGCCTTTGAACTCCTCGACGTTCTGCTGCTGCTCCGCCATCCTTGTTCCTCAGAGCTTCTGTGAAGAGGACGTTATGTACATCAATATATATATATATATATATATATAGCCTATTAAAATTGATGACATACAGCCTGTCAAAAAGTAAATGTCGATCTCTGTGCATTTGCTCAAGGTTAAGACGCAATGTGTGCAGTCAGTCGGTCAAAAATCGAAACCATGTAACGATTACATATGGATCCATCCGCCCATTGTTTGTATCACCGAGTTCCACGGCTGCCTTACGAGGTTTACCGAGTTCCTACATCAGATCAGTTTCGATTGTTCGACTCCTCAACAATAAGAATTTTCCTGGAAACAATTACAGATGAAGACGTACGTTACGTCTCTTCGTCAAAAGCCGCAGACGTCGTTGACGAAGAAGAAGTCGAGTTATCGCCTCTCTGTTACCTCTTAGATTGAGATCGTCAAGGAAGGATGATATCAGATCGAAAAATATTGAGATTCTCCCGATTCTCCCTCAACGCTTCTTCTTCCCTCCCCACAGCCAGGTCATAGCCAAGCTGATACCGCTCAGTAATGAACAACCCACGTATCAATCTGCTAACGAACCGATACGTACCGTCCGATACCGTCAGTATCGTTCAAAATTAAAATCCTTGTTTTCAAACATATATCCCTAAAGTTCTGTAACATTGAAGAAGAATAAACCAAAGGGAGGACACAGAACTAGATGATATCAGTCTCTGCCTCAACTTGAAGGCTCATATAGAAATCAGAATATTTGCATTCTATACATTATCAATCTACATCCCACTTGGCTCGCCAGAGGTGGCATGGCTGCTTGTTGAGAGATCTGCCGAGAGTCTGTCCGGCTCTTCTACAATGGGTTTCATCTCCAGTTTCTTCTTTTCCCTGAGGACAGCTTGCCTGGGTATGACATCCAGAATGAAGCTGCCGCCATTCCATGTGATTGCAGAGACCTTGAAAATTTGGAAAGTAACATGCGTCTTGTAGGACATGAAGATGGGAACTGCAAGGGCCATGGTTGCCACTGTGAATACAGCTTGGAGCAAAATGAACATAATTTGTCGGTTCTTATCACCCAGCAGCCCACTCAACCGCCACCAGATGTTGTTTGCCTTCTGAGCCTTCTTTGAGAGTTCCCTGTATCACCGGCACAAGGACTTCAATGATCAAAAAGTATCTCTCTACCGGGTTATGAACATAAATTATAATCCACAGGAAAAGACTGTTATGCTTCATGTGAAAGGATTAAAAGTGATTCATGTACTATGTTCTACAAGCAACTCAGTATCATTATTTTTTAGTGACAGATTCAGACCGAGTTATCCACTGCAAAAGTAACATTGTATTGCTAATGGGTTGTGGATGGTTTGGAAGGTTAGAAATGATGTTAAGAGTCAAACACACCAAGCACAAGCACACTGGTGTATTTCACCAAGCTGTTGCTATACGGCAACTCCTTCGGAGCTATGCAATAAATAATTGGACTGTGATCAAAACTGCATTTTTTCGGGTGGCAGACTTCCCCCTCGAGCTTTTTGGATGCTTTTGAAGCTAGAGCCATTTAGGAAGGGCTAAAGGCTGCAATGCTACACAGATACACACAAGGTCATCTAGAATCTGTTTCGACGAGGACTGGGGATATCATCAACTGATCCAGTGCACCACCTTCACAAACGCTGAACATTATCAGAGACATCCAAGACTTGGCAAGTCTTTTTCAAGCTGCTACACTCCGTCACATTTATAAAGGTCAACAGTGTTGGCAACTAGGTACCTTTTTTTGCTAAGACTACCAAGTCCACCATTTTATGGAATGGGAAGTTTCATTTTGAGCATTTTAAGCTCATATCCTCAGATGCTGAGTGTGTTTCATGTACTCCTCATCTTCTAAGTTAATGCATTATCTTCTCTCTGGAAAAAAAAAAAAAAAACTGGATGAACTAAAGAACATCAAGGAGCTTGTTAACTTCCTTAATTGGAAGAGGTAATTGGTTTCTCAAGAATAAAATAATTTTGAATGGCTCTTAGACAAAGGCTCCCTAGACCAATAATTGTTCCAACTTCCAAGAATCATATAACAATAGAGTTCGTCCCGCGTACTAAATTGCATTTTTTTCATGTCAATAGCTTCCAGCTTTCAACATATCATATAGAAATAGCAGAAATCTTAACAGTTACGATCTTTCTACTGCAGATTTGTAAACAATCAATATCGAGGAATCTAAGGATATCAACATGCACACTTTTATAAGTCGGAAAAATGATAATGGAAACCATTGAACAGTCTAAAATTAAATATGTCAAAATTATAGCTGCTGGAAATAAACAAAACAAAAGGCTCTTGAGGAAAACATATTCAAACCTGTAAGAAGTCATGACTTCGGGGTCTTGCAAGAGTCGCTGACGACGTAGAACATCCACAATGAGGAAATAGAGAATTTGCCAAAGGGTATATGCAATTAGAGGAACAACAAATAACCATGTCCATAGGTATGATTTATCCTCCACATATGGCCATGACACCCTTGCTGCTCTCCCTGCTGGGTGCATGGCAGCAAAAGTTTCAGGATTCCACCACCGAATAGTGAAGAAAACGATTCCTGAAATGTAGTTCAACATATTCCAAGGGTAAGGAACAAATGCAATGATTGAGATAAAGAACTGCGGAGCAGTAGTTCAGTGGAAGCATGAACCAAACCTTTGAGAAATTGCCATGTAATAATTTCTTTATCCACATTGGTGATCTGATACCAATGAGACCAAAACTCCAATTTGTTTGCTTAATGCAAATTCATTGTTTGCAACTTAAGTACTTTTATGTGTTAACAGAAAATCAAAATTCAGGAGATCCACCAAACTCATGCATAATCTACACGGAAGTCTATTAGTTGATAAACTCCTATGAACACTAAAGGTCCTTGTAAGTCAAATTTCAAATCAAACTAGATGTCCAAGGATTTTGCAAAATATCCATTTTTGCATGGTGTAAACTTTAAAATGCTTCACCAATAGACAATTTTTTTATACAAGTCTATATAGCATTATCCCTGATTTTTTATCTTTCTTTGTTTCTTGGATCCACCATATTCTAGAGTTATGCATTATTGACTTCTCATCATTAATAAATGCATTGCCTTTCAACAAACACCCTTCTAAAAATGTTTCAGAATCAAGTATTTATAAGCATTCTACACTAACTTCACCAATCACCACTGTTCATCCCCTTATGGAGACTACTTGATACATTCCCAGAAGTACATCTACATCTCAGATATGGAAGCTCATTACTAGTGCATCCCCAGATTTTTCCTGGATAACAGCAAATTAACAATGCTATCTGATTCCTACTCAGCAAAGAGTTCTATCAATCAAATAATGGCAAAAATAAGGAAATAAAGAAATGGAAAAAAAATTTGGGCATCATCTCTCGAGGTAACCAGAGATGTCCAAAACAAGTTACACACATCAATAATCCACCTTTATGGCATAATAAAATAGCATGTCAATAAAAAAAATTATTTACATATGTACACAATACATGAATAAGTCACATAAGAGACAGAAACAAATCATATTTAATATTTCTCTATCCAAAAGAATTTTCAGAAAAATGTTAGAGAGGTGCAGAATAGGAATTGAAAGGCTAAAGAACATATATAGTGTATAAATATGCAAGTGTAATTGCTAATTCTGCTATCAAGTAAATAGCTAACTTACCAGGAAAAAGATGTATGAGAACACTGACAAGCTTGTCAACTGAACTAAACACCAGGCTATTACGCCAGACAATTAATGCCCAAGCAAGTGGCCCCTAAATAAGGTCAGATATTAGCTACTTAGATTTTATACATGTTCCATAAAGTTCCAGGGATAAGTTCTTACTTCAGCAAATGAGAAGCAAACCATAAAAAGCTTTTCATTCTTTGGAAAGAAGAGTAGCATTACTAGGAAGAATGTATTTGCATAGTAGCAGAAATCCTGTAAAAACATAAGGACTTGTTAGTATATTGAAATAAAAAGTTAGTAGTGCACAATATTACATGGAAGTAGAAAGGTTGGATATTGCAGTAAATATGTCTCAAAAACAAACACAACATTCTGACAAACTGGAAAAATAATAGTAAGCAGTAAAGCAAAAAAAAACAAGAGATAGATAACCATACATCAGAAACCAACATGCAAAGAAGATAAATGGAAATTACATTCTACAGACAGAAAATAACAACCAAGCAATTAGAAATTTATTTGTTATAAATCTGTGATGCACAAAGTTTGAAAATCTAAGGTATAAACTATGGGCTGTCTTTTCCCTTTTTCAGTAAAGAGTTGTTATAGCTCTTGAGAGGGACAGCCAGCATAAAGTCTCATCTTTACAAGTTCAAACTAGTTAACTTATATTCCACAAATTGTTACCAAAAAAAAAAAAGGCTAAAGCAAGCAGAAAAATTGTCTGGCTTTCCTAACCATGACATAACACTTTGATCCTTGAATGGTAACCATTTCTGACAAACCATAGTATCATGCTGATCTTACTTGTAAGTACAATGTCTCCCAAGTATGAGGACTCCTCATAATGTTCACTTATGTTGCTAAGCAACATCAGCAAAGCAGTCAGCTAAGGCCTTGCGATGCCCCAGAATGAGAGAATTAACATTTGAAAGCCACAAGTCTTCAAACATGCTTAGGCAGAACTTTGACAAACCATACAACCATGCAGATCTCACTTCTAAGTTCAATGTTTCCTCCTGATGATCACCTATATTGCAAGGCAACACAAGTAAAGGAGTCAACCAGGGCCTCGTGATGCCTCCAGAACGAGACAATTTACCAGTTTGAAGGCCACTAGTCATGAAACACTCACAGATGGTAACCATTTTGACAAACCATAAAACCATGCTGATCTTACTTGTAAGTATGAAGTCTCATCCTATTTCACTTATTTCTTGCAAAGCAACATAAGTGATTAGATTTAAAAAAAAAACATAGGTGGTTGAATCAGCTAGGGCCTCGTAATGCCCCACAATGAGACTATTTACCAGTTTGAAGGCCACAAATCTTCATACATTGCAATCATTCATGTCATAAGCCATGATTTATCCTGAGTTCAGGATAGGTTGCAGACTTCAATCACAGAAGACGTTTGAGAAAGCAAAAGAAACCCACTTGTATGATCAAACTTTACGATGTCATCTTTGTTGTTGCATATTAGTCAGGTATGTGGACAAAAATATAGTAAATAAATAGGATAAGTTGACCAATTATAAAGATTTATGCATATAAGATACTTCAACTTTACTTTGCAGCCAAAAACTTTATGGATGCTTTAAAGACTTTCCTGCAGGAATACTTCAATGACGCATAGGGATTCTACTCGAGCATTTTAACAGCCAATTATGACACCAGAAGATACAGAACTATAATACAGTTCTGACTTCTATGTCTGTCACAAAAAGGACATACCTGATAGAACCCAAATACCAAAGTCTGAATAGTTGCGCCAATTCAAAAAGAAGAAACAAAAAAACTCATGCTCATTGTTCTAAGCTCCTTAACCCAGAAGATTAGAAGATCTGAACCAACATTTTTACACCAAAAAAATATTAACACTTTTAATGAACTATGGGGCCTTCCAGATGCAGAAAACTAAAAGAAAATGTAATAATCTATTCTAAGTGTTATCAGTAGACAGCACAATAGTTGCTTACAGGATGAAAAATACTTGAGCAAAAATATAAATGCATAACTTTCTATTTAAGGATGGTCACGGGAACACTGTATACCATTAACAGATATTTTGTTTCATCTTTTTACCCATCTGACATGGGAGCCATCTATCATGGGCCACCTTATTCGAAATGAGACACCTCTCTTCCAACAACTCAACAGGGAACCTCTTTGCATGTCATATTCCATTGATTTTAATCTAGCTTGTTTGATCTTTCACTTCTCTTGTTCAATCAACGTCAACTTCCACTTCTCTGACAAAGATATGTAGCTAAATGATATTGACCTACTGTAAGATTCTAAAATATAAAAGGTTGTTGATTCATAAAGATATCCAAATGATGCAGATAAAGGCTCTCCTTGAAATAGTGTATTTAGAGAAAAAAAAGTAATATTAAGCACAGTTATGCTTCCCACATGATTTTTAGATCTCAGTGAAAGTATGCCAGAGGGGGATGACAATAAATCAAGAAAAGAAGATTCCTACAAAAATTAAAAACTATTGGCAATTTATTTAATAAAATCTACACTGATTAACTTCTTCTGAAGTGTCATGGTTTGTTGTCAAGCATTTTCTGGGTTAATGTATCGAACAAGTATTGCCTTATATCAAAGAAGTTAAAACAGACTAATTATTACGTCTAGCAAATCCGTACTAAGTCAACATCACAATTCAGGCTAACGTTTTCAGATAACACAACAACGTTCGTCATTGTAAAGAATGGAAGATTGACCAAAGTTTCAAGGATCACAGAATGTGTTCTCACCAGGAGGTAATAGTGCCATTTCTTGTACCGATAGTATATCCAACGAAGAGGAACGAACGTGACATAGAAGAAGCAATACACGTAGGGAACATCTTGTGGCCCTAATTGAAAAAAGAAGAACATATCTAAATCGTGGAACCTATATTCACAATCATCAAATTTTTTATAGACGGCAAATCTTTCACCAAACGAGAGAACATGAAACCGATAACAACTTACTAGCGCCCAAAATGAAACAAAAAGCACCAAATCCAAGAACACCCAACAGATGAGTCACCTGGGTATAAAAAAGAACCAAATAAGGGCTAAAGATCCAAACTTTTAGTACAACAAAGGGTGAAACACATCTGCTCAACCGAAGTACCTTGAATATAATACGCTCATGTTCCTCGGCTTGTTTAGCAATCTTCACGGCTTGCTTTGACAATATCTCCTTCGTCTGCGCCGCTTGCTTCGACAGGATCTCCTTCGTCTGGACCACTCTCTGATCAACAACAATCGAACCAAAATGGAACCCATAGCAAGAGCCAAAAATAGATGAAACAACGCACTAATATGCATGAGAAACTGAAGCATATGTGCATACCTTGGATTGATCCGCGATTCGATGCCGCACCTTCTGGAACGCCTCTCCTTCATCGGACCCCGTCTCACCTTCTCCCATCCCCTGTACTACTACTCTTCGTCTACCAAATATTAAACGATGTCTACTGTTCGTCTAGAGAGAGAGAGAGAGAGAGAGAGAGATGGTGAGGAGGCTGGGAAGGGGGAAGGGTTGTGAGAAACGAAGTCTCGAGGGCAAGACGCGACTCTCTTCTTGCCCCGGTATTTGGCAGCGCTATGGAACCCCACGAAACCGACGCTAAAGGACACCCAAATGAATCTAGACCGTCGGTTCTGACACAAAGATGGTCGGACCTGACCATCTTTCAGTAATAATTGATTATTTGAGTGTCTTTTCTGGCCATTTTTGTCGCTGTGTGAAGCACTGTCTAACTTCTCGGAAGCGATGAGCAATAATTTTCCTACTAAGTTTAGATTACCCCTTGTCTACCTGCCTCATAATTGAATGACTTGTGGGCATCCACGTGCAACTCACTCCACGTATCTGTTCGCGACTCCAATCACAAGGAAGGTAGCTGAAGTCGTTGTATCTAGAAGAGTAAGTAAAGCATTGAGGCGGTAGTTCAGCCGCGGAGGACATCCGTCACCCGATTATAAATTATGATGATGTTACAACGGCTAGCTGTTAAGAACAGCATCAAACTGTTGTAACAAAACGTTATAAGCGGAAACACCATATTATTTTATGCGATATTTACCAATGCCGAAATTAGTGAAGTCACTTTCAATTCAATTGGTGGTACAGTGATAGTCGCCGTAAGAGCAATTTAATTGATTCATTAAAGGATAATGAACCAATTCTTAAAAAAATCTTTAAATTTAAGAATTTCTTAAATAGTACTCCAACTTTAAAATGTTTTCATCGAATATTTTTTAAAATGATTATTCTATCCCTATTGATCCCTATCCTCCATACCACTAATCGTCTCTTTCGATGGTCCTTTCGTAATCAATGAAGGTTATCGGTCTTGCAAACCACTCTTTTTATAGTTGCCGATTAACAACGATGAAGAAGTTTTACAAAGGCTGTGGGCAAAGGTGAGCTACCTCTTTCTTTTTATGTCTATAGTCGAAACGCTGGGGTGAGGGCTGAAAGCGATAATGATTTTGCTGAAGGTTGTGCCTCTATCACTAGGCCTAATGGGAGGAGTTGCTAAATAATAGGGGTGATTGGTGAGTTGAGGCGATGACAATGGTTCCAATAAAAGCAAAAGTAAAATGACCCTTTTCACGTGATTAGGGATACTTTATCAATTTTTTTTAAAATTATGATGCTTTGTAAGAAGATTTTTTTAAAAAAAATTCATTGTAAAATAATTTTTTTATTAATTTAAGGATATTATACTTATGGTAATAAGTTGTAACATGAAAATATATACTCACAAAAAATAAAAAAATAAAAAAATCAAATTCATTTAATATTTATCTCTACATGGATGAAAATTTATATATAATAAATATAATAAATAGAAAAGGATTATTTTTAAAATTAAATCAAGATTATTATCTTTCTTTAAAATAATATATATTTGATTTTATATGATTGTAATATATTTTATTCTTATATTTATATATAGAGATCATAACATTATAATATATCAATGAAAAATGGATCAACAAGCTCTTTCAAAAACCTGTGTGAGAGTGGTGTAAAGCTAATGTTTCATATCTTATCGTCTGTCTAAACATATACGTTTAAAGTGGGACACGTGAGACGAGACATGTACTCATCCTCTGAGTGTGTAGCGATCTCATCATTTGTTCTGTTATTTATCTAATTTTTTATTTTTTTCTATTTCTATCTTTATGATAAAAAATTCTTTATTTAAATCTCTTATCATAAATAAAATCCGCTGTTGCTCATAAAAAAATCCACCATTCTTTCTGTTAAACAAATCATTTCCATCACACAATCGCAAGCTTTTATTTATTTTCTCACAAGTCAAAACATTATTCTTGTAGTTTGTCATCACAAGCCCACAACATTAATTGCCATAACAATCTCTTATCCAATAATCTTGAGACATACTACTTAGGTGGTGAGAACCGGCAGGATGTAGGCCGACTTGGTTCCCAGAACACGGCCCCGCGTGTCGGGAAAGAACTCGAAGCCCGGCAGCTGCGTGATGCTGCCGTCGTATGTGACGCCGATGGGATAGGGAAGAAGATGGCCGGGGAGGTCACCGTCCTGCCGCTCGCCGGTGTAGAGGTCCCAGTACAGCTCGGCGATATTGTTCACCTTCTGCACGCAATGCAGGCTCTCCGGGTGGAGGAAGTCGTCGTCGAGCACGCCGAGGTGCTCGTACCAGAGCGCCATACGGAAGCCATGGATCTGCCCCCTCGCCGGCTCCGTCGTCGACAGATGGTACGGCTGGTACGCCCCCATGACGATCTCGGAGTCCCTTCCTCCGTCCATCGACCGCTGGTTGATGTTGGCCGACCCGCATATGATGTACTCGTCGTCAACTGAAACACAGCATCGGAGACGAGCAACGTAGATTAGGAGGATGTGGAGAAATCAGACTCGTCGCGAGTGAATCGCTGCTACCGCGGTTTCACCTATCATCAGCTTGCTGTGAACGTAGATCATGAATCGCCTCGCCTCCTGAGATCTCATGTAGTTGGTGTCCGGTTTCGGATGCTCCCGAGGCTCGTATTCCCCGCTCCTCTTCACCTCCCTGTTTCCCAAGCAGAAGAAGTTGAGGTACTCCTCGGGGTTGGCTTCCACTCCCTTGGCTCGGAGCGCTTGCGCGACGTCGGTGTACATCATCTCCATCGTCCTCCGCTGCCAGTCCAAGATGGCTTGGCCTTGCCCCAGCTCCGGCGCGCCCTCCGGCCACATGGGCATGACCACATAGACGGCGAAGCGCTCCCCGGCTTCGATCTTGCTAGCGATCTTCAGCGACAGCTCCTTGGGGATCAGATGCAGCGCGCCGATGTCCTTGGGCTCGATGTCGTCGGCCTTCCACCCGAAGGAGCTCCCGATCAAGTACTGGTTCTCGATGTAGATGAAGTTCTTGGCCCTACGAATGGCGTGGATGTACGCGTCCTGAACGCTGCGGTCGATGACGTTGTCCTTCCCGCTGACGAGCCCGACCGCGGCGGCATCCTCCGGGGACTCGGGGAAGCCGAAGGCGGCGCTGGCGTCGATGGACCGGAACAGCTGAACAGTCCACGTGTCTCTGTGCTCGGGGAACATGACGGAAGACGGGGGGATGATGATGTCGGACAGATCGGTGAGCCGCAGGAGAATATCCTTGCCTCCCTGTTTCCTCCACCTCTGCTCGAAGTTGAACAGCACGTCCCAGGCGGCGGGGCCTTCGATCCGGGTGTGGGAGTCGTGCCATGGCTCCCGCGGGCCGCCTCGCTCCAAGGACGCGTCGTCGAAGTTGGGCTGATGGAAGTCGTTGCGGTGCTCCGCGGCCAACGTCCTGAACAGAGAGTGGAACTGCATGTCGTACCTCCCGTCGCAGAGGTCGATGCCGCCGACGAAGCTGACGATCTGCCGCATCGTGGAGTTCCCGTTGGGCATCGCGTGGTCGACGATGACGGTCTTCTGATGATGGGTGAACATGTAGAGGACCTTCACGTCCTCAACGAGGCTGTCGCCCAGATCGGGATCCCGGCCGCACAAGACACAGTGCACATCGCTGCCTTCGAAGAAACGGAAGGTGTCCTCGCAATGGGTGTCCATGATGCCCCCGTAGTGCACCGATCCGAGTCCCAACGCCGTCCTGTCGTGCCAGATGAGTATGAGCACCCGAACGCCTTGGCTCGCCTTCCTCTTGAGCAGCTCTCCGAGAGTGACGTTGCCTTCGGGCTTCGGCCGCCGGGGGTCTCTCACCAACGTGATCTCAGTGTACACGGACCACCCCGTGATGTAGATCAGGTGCTGGGCGTCCTGAATGGCGTCGAAGATGTCCTCCCAGCATCGGTGGGCCTCGAACTGCTTGCCATCCGCCAGCGGAATCCTGGGAAAGAAGCCGTCGGAGGAGTGCGTGTCCTGGTACAGCGTCACTCTGCAGCCCGGCCTCTGAGAGAAGAACGTGTGGGGGACGCCCGGGTAGCGAATACTTAGCACGCCCCTTCCCCAGTTGGGATCCATGTCGGCCGCGACGAAGCGGAGACTGACATGGATCGCAGGTCCGCCACGGAGAGGACGGCGGTCCTCGTCGAGAATCTCGAGCCACCGGTCGACCTCTGCACAGCCGAGGAGCTCCTCGGTGGACAAAGACGCCCTTCCGACCACTCTGGCTCCGATCGGCTCCTCGAGCTTGACGGTGAAGACCACGTTGGCGGCCGTGTGGGCGCAGTAGATGTGGAAGGACTCGTTCCAGCGGGGATTCCCGTGGTGCCCCGTGATCACCCTCGTCCGACCAAGTCGGGCCATCTCGATGTCGATCGTCGCGTAGAACCTGCTCCACCCCTTTCCGAAACTCACCGTCTTTTCGACGGCCTCGACGAGCTGCATGCAGCGTTAATCCAACATGAAAGGAAGCAAAAGGAAGGGAAGGGAAGAAGGATTCAGTTAGCTCAGGCACCTCGCGGACGAACTTGGGAGCATGGCGGGTGATTCTGCACCGGTCGGACACCGACGTCGCCTCAAAAATCGTAGCATGCAGAACTCCATGCAGCAAAAACTGCGACATCGCTTGCTTGCTTGTTGACAGACTCAGAAAGAAAGAACGACAACGTGAGCGGAGAATCTCTCTCTCTCTCTCTATCTGTCTATATATCTCTATCTATCTATATATCTATCTCGTAACAACGGAGAACACACAAAACATGACAAAGATTACCGTGCAACCAAAAAGCGTTCATGCTTTTGGAGTAGATACTTACATGTCAACATCGATGATGAGGATGCATCTCTTCTAGCGAAGCCATGGATGAAGTGGTGGAAACATTGGCAGACACACGAATCCTCCAACTGCAGGTCAGACGGACGCTTTACACTGGTGGATATGCATGGCGGAGATTGAAGAGCAGAAGACTGCTATCGCTCATCACCCAATTCTCATAGCGCAGGTTCTTCCTATGGTGCTGCCACTCTAATTGTTTGCCATTTGTCGCCATCATCAACTGTCGCCCACCACATCATACGGTCACAAAAGCAACTTGATGATATCCCCAACCGTTGGTCTGATGTTAAAGAAAGCTAATATATTGGTCTTGACATCCTATTCTATTGATTATTGTACTTGTGCATTCTTTAGTGCAATTGATATTTCTTCCTAGTTATTTTTATTTTTTTTTTAAAATAAAATTAATTCTCATATGGTAATTTTTTTAGTATTTATTTTTTATTTTTATTTTACTAAAAAAGAAATCTATTATTGCTTCTACAAAAATTGCCCCTAGCATCAAACACATGCCTTCATATACTTGCACCCAACTAAGAATGGGTCACCAGTATCACTTCTAATAACAAAACCAATATTTCTCTCACATTAACTCTTTAACAGAGTAATCACAATTCAACTTAACCACCCCACCTGAGGGCAGGTTCAAGAAATATAATATGAAATTTTTTTATGCATGATGCAATCAAGTAATTTGACCTCGTCATTAGGGAGGATTGCTGCTATTGTTCTATGTAAAATCTTACAAAGAAAGGAGATAACTTAATTAAAAATCATATCATTTCTTACACATCAAATATACCAAAGGCCAATAATCAAAGCATCTATCTAAGCCATCCTCATCAAGCCATTTACGACTCACTCGATACACACAGAAGGAAAAGTTCACCTCAAATTTGGCTTCAAAGAGATGCCAAAAATAAAATAACAATCAAATGACTACTTAAACAAGGGTAGCTTTCCACAATCTTAAGAATCTTGAAGGTTGGTTTCGTGGAATCAACAGCACCAGCAGCAACAGCCGGATTAGTTCATCGTCGTTGCAGCAAAGGGCAGCCTTCGATGATTAATTCTAAACGAGACGGTATTCCTCTGGAACGGAGGGAAGGTAGATCTTCCAACCACTTTGGCAGACTCTTCATGTTGCTGCAGCTAATGATCTGTAGGCTTCGAAGGGAACTGAGCTGCTTCATCTCCTCCGGCAAACATGTCAAATTCTGGCATGCGGAGATCTGTAGCTCCTCCAGGGAGGTCAAGCCCCAGAATCCCTGGCACGTCGTCGAGGATGCCCCAAGATCTTGACACAAGGAAACCGAGAGCTTCGTCACATTCCTAGCCATGTTTCTGAGATCTGCTGAGCTGTAGAGCTTCTCGTTGTTCATCCACATTGTCAATGTCGTAATGGATGGGATAGAATAGCTGGGCGGCTCAAGTTTGGGGCACTGTATAAATGTCAAGCGAGCAAGACGAGGGAACAAACCATGTCTGTCTTCCATAGGCATCAACCATCCCGTCAAGTTTGACATTTGAGAGAGAGTGAGACTCTCCAGCGAGGGAAATGTGCCGGTCTCGCCATAGAAGGAGTCGTCCAGCTCGGCCACCGCATCCATACCACTGATCTTGACTACCTTGAGAAGTGGTAATTGCCCAAGCGGGGGCAGACCACATCTTTTCAGGTTGAATAATCTGATATCCAAGAGTGATGTACGATAAGTCAGTTCGTTAGTCATCCAAGAAGGTAACTGTTTACCCGTGTACAGGATCAACTTCAGTGACCTCAAGCTTGCGTTCGGTCGAAGGGCTTCGAGCACATTCTCCTGCGGCTGCTGCTGCATTTCATCTGGATGTTCTTCTGAATCGAAGCGTTCCCAACGGAGCGTCAATGCCTCAAGTTTCTCTTTTTCCTCTAGCTTTACTTGTCTTGCCACTTCCGGATCCACCAACTTGTTGAGCTTATCCAACCAAAGCTCACCTTCAAGATCAGAGAGCGGATGGAGCTCCATGACGCTTCGCCCGAGCTCATCACTCGCCACGAATCTCGGCAAACTCTTGAGGCTTGACATTCGTCCGATACCGAGAGGCATGCGAGTCAAGGAGGGACAGCGGAGCAGGTTCAAAAGCTTGAGACTCTTCATCACGCTGTCCAGGTTGTCAGGCAACTCCTCCAGGAAATGGCACCCTTCAAGGTCCAGCTTCTCCAAGCACAGGAGCTTTCTGATTGATCCGGGAAGCCTCCGAATTCTCTGACAGTCCGCCAGTACCAAGGCCTTCAACGTCCAAAGCTTGCCTACGGATCCAGGAAGTGACTTCAAGTCGATTTGTGAAAGGTTGAGGTGCTCCAGTCGGAAAAGTTTGCCGACCCATTCCAGCGAACTTCCTGCAAGCAAGGAACAAGCTTTAAGGTCCAACTTCTCCAAGTACCGAAGCCGGGTGATCGATTTGGGAAGTCTGCGGAGCTTCTGGCAGTGAGAGAGCTTCAAGATCCTCAGTTCGGGAAGGTCACCGATCCATTCAGGGAGTGTTTCGGTGTCGCTGTGTGAAACGTTGAGGTAAACCAGATTGCAATGCGCTCCAACCCCACGAAACAATTTTCCGAATGTGATTCCACGTACATGCAACACTCGGAGGAGTGTGAAAGTTGCGAACTCGATACCTTCAGCATTGTCCGTCACCTCGCGCTTCTCATTTGATGATGCAGTTAGTAGCAGCAGCGTGCGCAGCAGCCATGGGGAGCCTTTAAGGAGCACGTCCATCGGAAACTCTGGTGACCTCGGATCACAAACGCACGACAAGTGCTGGCAGATCGAAGGGAAGCCTTTCGTTTTAAAAAGCGTCGAACCAAAGAATTCAGGCGTCAGCGTAGAGTGGACACTGCTGGAACCGACATGCTGTGCAAAGTAGGGGAGAAGGTCTGGCATTTTGTATGCCACCCTGCGAGGCGTGCTTTCACCGTCATGTTCATCCTGCGGCTCGCAGAGGACGAAGGCGCCTTCCTGCACGAAAGCTTTGACGTAGGTATCGGCTTCATCCAATGATATCGAGTTCTCCGCAGCCCACAGGTCGACCATCTCCTCCCTACGAAAACGGTAATCTTCCGGGAACAGCGACAGGAATGTGAAGCAATCACGGAGTATGTCCGGCGATAGCGGACTACGTGCGCCACCGTGGATCAATCTTTCATACACCTGCTTTATGTCGGAACAAAGTCTAGGAATATCTCCACTAGGTGGAGTGGATGAAACGTACCAAATACTTTGCGTTGCGGTGCAGCGAATCTTCATAGCTAGGATGATCAATGACAACGGATGCCCACGGCATACGGCGCCGACCCAGGAATGGTGCTCCACATAATCTGGCATCATAAAATATGCATGTTCTTGGAACAGCAGCCAACTATCTAAGCGTGACAAGCCACCCAAACTGAAGGAATGATGTTCGATGAGCATGGTCGATTGAAGTGCAGTGTTGGTTGTGGTTATGATCACCGTGCTTCCTCCATACAGGCACGCCTCCTGTAAGGCCTGCATCAGCCGTTGCCACAAATCCGGACGAGCTATGTTGTTGATGTCAAGTAGAACAATCAAAAATCTCATTCCAATTAGTGATTCCCGGATTCGATGCACTGCCGAATCGAACAGAAATGGTTCCCCATCATCGACCCTATCCGTGATCGGAGGTGCTACCTCTTCTCCTACTATGAGACTTGTTGCGATCTTGAGCTCCGTAACTGGCAGATAGCGAAAACGATTCCAACCATTCGTTGCTACTTCACAAGAGTAGTATCGGTCTACTAGCATTGCAGCCTCGAAATTTTCCCTCTGACCGTCGTAAATGACTCGGGCCAAGGTCGACTTGCCTGACCCCGCTATGGCAACGATCAGGATGGCAACCAAAGGTCCACCATGATGATCGAGCAGTTCATTAATCTTTATTTTATCATCCTTTCTTCCGCGAAAGGTTGCAGGCATTGGGAAAGGAACCTCAACGACTTGCGCCGAGTCTACTTCGGAGAACACCTTCCCGGCCAACATGACAAGGTCGTCGAACACCTTCACCGTTGCTCTCAATCTGCGGTCTGCAGCAAAGCGGAACACCGACGTGATGCGGAGCAAGAACTCGCGCGCTGCGTTCGCCACCACCGGTGCCTTCGTCTCCCGTGGCAGCCGCCTAAGCTTCAGATTGTGCAGCAAGTCCTCCGCACGCAGGATTGCCTCTTGCAGCTTCTTCAGCCACTTCTCCACCTCCTCTTTCTTGCCAGCTGCTTGTTGCTTCTCTGGATAGGCACAGACTCGGTGGATGACGCAGAGGCGTTCCACCAGGGATGACAACCGGCGAGAAAGGCGCAGACGCAGCATCGATTCCGTCGCTGCGAGGGCGGCCGCCTTCGTTTTCAGCCGCCGCAGCTCTGTTGCTAACATTGCCGCCATATGTGGATCTCTCCGTCCTCACAAAGTACGGCCACCACGACGCTCACTATGGCAATTAGGGATGCCGAGATAGATATGGGTAGGGATGATCGGTTTCTCTTTTTCTTGGATCAAGAAAACAATGGAGTAGAGAAGAGGATTTGGAATCCCCTCCTTTGCTTTTCTTCCGACAAAGTGACGAGAATTGCGTGCATCAAAGGAACATCGAGATGTACATAAACATCATCATTCAATACTAAAAGAACAATTATCATAGACAAATCACAAAGTCAAAAGAACATGAACATATGTGATCCTAATCATCATCATAAAATGAATCTTAATCCAATTAAGTTGACATAGAAGATTTGTGAAAGTGGACCTATATGATTTGTGAAATTGAGTATTTGGGTTGGTCTGAATCAATAACTTAAGATAATTAACTCAATTAAACTAATATTTATTGGAATTAAAATCGATTCAATTATGTTGAAATTATATTTTTAGTTGAAATTATTTATAACTTTCGAAGCCAAACCATTTACGAATTGATTTGGACCGAACTAATTTTAGACCAGTTTAGTTCTAGTTTGATTCAATTTGAACACCCTACAAAAGATTTGAGTGGGTTCAATTTCATCCAAGAGAAGAATATTTGCCTAAGAATACCATAACATGAAGGCCAAGGCAATGAATTTGAGATTGGGTTTGGGTATACATGTGCAACTTTAATGTGAATTTTGAGAAATAGATTTGAGTGCTTACGCAGTTGTCGTAGAATGATACGAGTATTTGATAAATAATAGACAAAAAAATTATTTTTTTTTATTTTTTTTTATTTAAATTATATTTTTATTTTGATAAAAAAAAATATATTTTATTTAAATTAATAAAATAAAAAATAAAATAAATAAATAAATGTCATCTTGAAATTTCTTTGTATGGCCATAATCATATAAATGAACATATAATAATTTTTAGAAAATAAATAAATAAATAAAAATTTATCTTATAAAAAAAAAATCATGTTGATTTCTTTCTAAATCATATTGACAATCTTATGATTTTAGACAATATCATAGGATACTTTAAAAACTACATTAGCATCCTACAAATGCTAATACTACAATTAGGTAACATTGGAACATTTATAATGCAACATTCAGGCCAAATATGATTTGAAAAAAAAAATACCAAATATCAATTCACATTTGAAATATACATTGCTTACCCTCTTATCATTTATGTTTATAGCAAGTGAATAAACAAGTTTATATTCATGTTTATGCCTTGAAATCATGTGCTAAATAAAACATTGCTAGATACTTGCTCTTGAGCTTTTTGTTCACATACGTGATGGATTTGCATCGTCAACACATCGATTTGACATCTCAAACACATGATCTTCATCCTCTAGCGAATCTCTCAAATTGCATATCAATAATATCCCACAATTTTGGGACCCTTGTATTCTTCACCACGAACTTTGAAATCATCAGGTTTCCCCTGCCTCTCTTCCAGCCAAGCATACCGATCGTTATCGGCCGGCGCAGCCGATGCTGCTGCATTGCCTGAAATCGAAAAGAACAAACGCATGAAGAACTTGTAAGCGATCACATGTCTTCCAAGTGATTTCATACTTCTTTGGGTAGAAATGGCTTCAAGGATTTCACTATGTTTCAACTCATACAAAAACTTTTGGTTTGAATCTAGTTTGAAGATCTAAGTAGCCTCCAAAGTTGTTCTCGATTTTGTACTCAGATGAGCATGATTCGAATTGTTCTAGATTTTTGAAGTAATATAATTGTTTTTCCGAGGAAAAAATAAAGAACATACCAGGAAAATTCGAGCACAAGACTTCAGTGTAGTACTTGCAATCCCTGCCTTCAGGCCCATTGTAAGGTGGTCCGAGGACATCCAGCACCGCGCAGGGGGTCACTGCAGTGAAACAATGCATGTTACCTCCGGCCGCAGGATAAAGTATGGAGGTCTCACAAGGCGCGTTCATGACGGAATCAGTGTTCAGCTTCGCCAAACAGGCTCCTGGAATGGAAGAAGGAATGATGATTCGACGACAAGAGCAAGATCAGGCTGCACAGAACACGACCACATCAACCTCACCATTAGATGATCTGATTTGCTTGCTGGAATCGACCCAGTCGTAGGACCTGATGTGCATCGATCCGAAGAGAAGCTTGCTGAAGACAGTCATGCCTGGGTGATTGTGGAGTGGAATGACAGCCGCTTGAGGGAGGCAAAAGATGCCAATCTGCAAAATGCAGTCAAGCATTTGGTCTCAGAAGGCTGCATCTGCAATCCGATGCATTCGTTGATTGCAAGATTTGAAGTTGTTCGTGTTGTCGGGATACCGAAAACTTGGGGCACTGATGAAGGTGCAGATATGTCACCGGAGGAGTTCCCTTGAAGTCCTGGAAAAATGGCAGGTTTGGATGCAGGCCAACATCTGCCGGTTTCATGCCATCTGCATGAGAAGAAGACAACAAGCTCAGCAAGAGGTGTGACCCTGCTGATATATGCTACCTCAGAAGATGCTGCAAGAACAGCCATGACAGCATTTTAGATTGAATTCCACATTGCCACAGAGGAGAAGAAGAAGAAGAAGGATATGCTTGGCAATCTAAAACGTCTCGAGCTGACAAGCATCTTTACTCTCAAAGTTCCATGAATCATGGACATGAGGAATCTAAGATGCCTGGCGCTTCACCTTGCCATGGCCTGAGCTATCTACTTTGACCATTACAAGAAAGCTGATGGCTCAAGAACTCAAACCGCACATATCTGAAGGTTCAGGAAAGCAAAAGAAGTGATCTTTTTCCCCAAACAAAACTAAGAATCATGGGAATCGCACAGATTAGCATCAGAACAAAAATCCCATGCAGGAAATCCGCTTGAACTCGGTCAGAACACAAATCTCACGCAAGACAACCGAAGCTTGGTGGGGCGGTGGTACCAAGAAAGGACCGGAGCCGCCCTACGTCGCCCGGCAAGGGGACAACCCCCGGCCCACTGTCGGCGAAGACCTCCTTGCACGTCTCCCACAGCCTCTGCACGACCGTCGGCATCGGCTCCGCCAGGGCTTTCTTCTGCTGCCTCTTGCTCTTCTTCCTGGAACAGCACCTGTTCTTCTCCTTGGCCACTTCGCCGCTCCCCTTCTGCTTCGCCAGTTCGCCGTCAATCCTCATAAAGATTGGAACTTTACGAGAATAGGGATTCCAACAACTTGAGGAATGGGAAAAAGAAGTGATCTTGGCGCAACCAGAGGACAAAGAAACAGAGCAAGACACAGCTGCAGAGTATGTGTTCTAATTTCTATGCAGAACTCAGAGGAGAAATCTTTGTGTTCTCTGTGCTTCCTTCTTGGTGGCTCTTCCACAGGAGGAAGAAGGTGATGGAGATCCAAGAATGGCTTGGTGGTATCAGACGAAGAAGAAGAAGGTAAGAAGAGCTTTTCTTGCATGCTATTATTTTCTGGGTGAGGTATCCAGGGACCTCGACAACAAGGGAGATTCTCCGGTTTCCTGTGGGCTACTCCAAACAGCTATTTGGATTGTTATCCCCTTCTCGTTTGTATTAGTGCCACGATCGTGATGTTGGTGATTGGATGGCAGTGTAGTAGTTGACATCCCTTTACCTCCAACCAAAAATCTTCTTGTTAGCATTCTTGGCAAGCACTCGAAAGAAGGAACAATAGCTCGTAAAAGATGAACAGTATATGGCCATTTTAATGCTAGCAAATATGATCAATCTGCTGGTCATAGATTTCAAAGAAATACTGCCGCTGAATTATTTGAATGATTTTGTCGATATAATGGATCGATTACTTTTTTGGTCCACCGAGTCAAATTGTTGAATGAAACATAGAATTCAAAATCAAATGTACTATAAAAAATGTTGTATATCCACACCAAATTATTAGAGTCACAAATCAGATTAACAGGTTTATGGGAATGTACGAAAAAGAAATAGATTCCACCACCCTTGTCTGCCAGTTCATCTCAAAGCTACTACCATGGATGACTTGTTCCAGTTGGACTTCCAAGATAGGCCTCATTCATCGACTGAACTAGAAAACAAATGATCCAAAAAGACTCAAAAAGTCACCAATCTTTCGTGTTTGTCTTAGAGATTTGACACCTTAATGTAAGGCAGTGATGCATCCATAAAATATTTGTGCTTGATGCAGCTAAAGCTATCCCTTCTCTGACCAAATCTGGCATGAAAGGAATCTAAATTCCCATTTCCAGATCAGTCAACCAGGTTAGATTTTGCCCCACCTATCATTGCTGCCATTAGGCCTAAGAGCTACCCTATGGCACACAGAAATATGATGCACTTGTTAGGCCTTTGAAGCTAAATGGATAGAGAGAAGTCATATTGGGTCAATCTTTGGCTGTTTGTTGCAATCCTACCAACTCATCGAGAGAGAGAGAGAGAGGAAGGAAGGATGAGTGCACCAAAACAAAAGGTTTCTTCTTGCAGTGTATGGCAGGACAAAATGAACCATAACATACAGCACATACTTGCAGCAACTTCCTACCATAGATGTTTTGAGTGATGACCCAAGTATTGCTACAGCAGGAGAATATGACATCAAGCTAAACCAGAGGCAAAAGGCTCAAGAACAGGAGGTGGCTGCTCTCTGCATTATGCTGACCTATCTACAAAGTGCACATTCTCCATTTGAGGATCCTTCTGATTGAGTAATATATTTTGATATGGTAAAATCATAATTGTGATTTCTTAGTACTAATGTTGATTTTGATCTTCTAATGTAAGGATTTAGGTTGTGACTCTTTGTTGAAGGCGATGTGAGTATTACTCGTAAAAAATGCATCAGGATTAAGCTTGGCGAAATCATTTCGATGCTCAAGTTAGTATAGATCCGAGTCGAAGTATGCCCTCCTATAATTGGAGAGGTTCATTGCTTTTATAAGATTATGCTCATAACAGTGAAGAGTTACTGAGAGAGTCAATAAGATCATGGGAGGTGCATCGATTATAATCATCAGGATAACCTGACCTGACCACCAAACTAGTATGCATTTGTTGGATAAAAATCCCTGCAAAGATCTGCACTATTTAGGCTGCAACTCCTCAGTTGGAAACCTCTTTGAGAGTCTGTGGGCATGGCCTGCAGTTTCCTCTCCCTCTCGCATTAGTAACCTTATTCTACGATGCTTCGACTTCGAACAGTGAAAACAGGTCATTCCACTCGACACACACAGAATGAGAATTGCTAGTAAGAGTGTGAAACTTTGCTACGTAACAACGTTTGTTCGCTTATGCTTTCATATAGCAGATAACATTCACAGCTTTTATGGTGTTGACGGGAACATGCCATCATCCAAATGCATGTAAGGAGAGCAAGTGAATCGTAAAGTTCCATGACTTGTACTTGGCAACTTATCAAGCTACCTGCCATTCATGGTAAGGGAATCATTTTCATCGATCGAAATGGAGCCCATCAGCAGTGGATGCAGCAACAGAACAAACACCCCCTGAACAATAGCAGACTGTCCCTTTGCACAAAACCACGACCGAAATGAGTGCGTTTGTACGTGGATAATTTGGGTTCCAGTTTGAGAGAAAGTTTGATCTGCTTGTGAGATAAAAACTGTATCTATTGATCTTTCTCGGATCTTACTGCAATATTAGTTTTATTTTTTTTTAGGACTTTTGTGAATAATATAAATATTGGATGTAATAAGTATGTGCTTAGAAGTAGGATTATTGTGCTTCATCATAGTCCACCTAGGCAGCCATCCTACACATAAGGTCAAAATTTCGATGATCCGAGTCCGCGTTCAAAGGGAAGGAGGAAACCAGAACGAAATGATAGAATAAAAATAATTTTTTGATTACCGAGATAACTTTTATTAGATAGTTGAATACCTATGTTCAACGTCTTTTAAAATATGACTGACATAATAGATTGATTGATTGTTTAATTGTCTATCTCCGAGGATTAGTTTTGAGTTAAAAGCAAATATATATAGAAATTTTTTTTGACTTTGGGGTATGGAGATGAATTTCTCCTCAAAGATATTTTAGCATTGGAAGCATTCCTATTTCCATTAGAAATCTTCACAAACTTTTTCAGCCCTCAGACATTTGTCTCCCAACTTGATAGGAAATGGCTGAAGCCTACCATCCTGCTGACTAACTTTTGCACCTCCTTTAGCTAGTGGCCACACGGATCACAAGAAATGTTGGGAATGTAAAGAGGAGACCACCATCTGAAGCTGCACCTCGTGGAGTCTCAGTGCATTCATCTATTTCAATGCTTGCCAGCAGAAAAATGTGATGACAGAAGTAAGAGCAAGAAGGAAATCTTTGATGGAGATTTGGCTCAGTTGCTGCTACAAGTGAAGTTTAGCTTGTCAAATCTCGAGTGTTCAGAATTAGCAGCAGATGAAGAGATTCTGAACCATGACATGCACATCAAAGAGCGGAAAGCAGATTCTCAAAATTTAAGAATCGAAACTACCGATTCCGGAATCGGGATCATGTCTAAGAGTTGATGAGAATGAAGCCTTTGGCTTTCTATCTAATTGCAATGCTAACAAAGAAATCAATAATTTAAAGTTGGAAGTAGAATTGTAGTAAGTGCCTTGAGGTTAATACAGCAGCTACATCATTGTGACAGATGCATCCGCTCAGGACTACTAGCAACCCAGCTGTTATGATTATAATCTGATACCACCATGATGTATGCATCTGCCAAGAAAAGTTTTGTGGGAAAAAGCTTGGAGCTAATGCTGCAGCTACATCATTATTAGCAAGCCAGAATTTTACAAGATTCACTTCACTTGGAATGGAGCAGAACTAAGAAGTTTATGACTTCCAACTTCTTGCTTGGTTTAATTGGTGCGATCACACATTATTCTGATCATCGATAACATATCGTTGTTTAAGGTTACAGGCAAAAGGGAGAACGAGATTATATATCAGAAACAACTGATGAGAGGAACATATCCAGACTTGTGATTGAGTTTCCATTTCAACATGCAGCACTCAGAAAATGAAGACCACACTGTCATGGATTCTGGACTTCTGATTCTGTGCCACACATTCAGAGATCCACATCAGGTTCCGTATCTCCTGCTCCCTCAGTCTCATATAAGCAAAGAAGACAGCATAGTGAAACTGCATCATCATTGCAAGAGTCAGTCAGGGCTTGTCATGGAAGTTTGGAGAATGAACATTGTAAACAGAATAAGCATTAAGCATTCTGCATCTGATGTGATTTTTTGCAAGATACAGAAAGAAAGAAAGAAAACTTAAATTTTCAATTGATGTTCAGATCCCCATAAAAAGCAAGGAAGGTTGTTAAGGAGAATGCTGTATGGAATGCAGTACTTGCATGCTTCACCACAGGAGTTGAGTTGAGGTTTAAGCAAATAAGATTTCAATAGCTATTACTAAACAAGAAACTGATATGAGAATGGGCAACAAAAGCAGCAATTTTTTCTTTCTAGCAGAAAGATACCGTGACTAAGCTCCAAGACACCATGGTGGGGCTCTAACGACGACATACCATTCAGAAATCCTTAGATTTGGGAATCCAATAGGGGAGTTGCTAAGCTAAATGTGTCTACACTAGTGGGAGAGCATGCTATTCATTGCAGGTTGAGAAAAAGTAGGTGGTGCCTATTCAAATCTATGCAGTATAATGTCTTGCTGTGAATAAAAAACCATGGGTTTAGCCAAAAAGTATCAGAGGAAACCGACATCCCTTGGTGGTAAGTGAGAAAAAGGAAGTTTTAGGTGAGAATGCAACACACCAGAAGAAAGAGGGCGGAGAAGATTTAAATTGCTAATTATGAATAATAATCATCAGAATTAGGTCATAGTTACAGTTATATTATAGTCAGTTAGCAAAAGAAAAAAAAAGAAGCAAAGGTCACATATAAGCTACTTTCATCATCTAGCTCCAGCGTACGGAAGTATCACAGTTAAGTTTCTTCAAGCATGGCCCTGGTCTTTTACAATGCACAAACATCTGTTATCAAATGGAACACATACAGCGACTATTACCAATAACAGCAGCAGGAACTGAATGTATCAACACATCAATGAAATTTGTGATCATTACCTGCTGTTCAAAAGCCAAGCAGAGTCTCTTCACTTCCTCTTCATAAAATGCTTTGTCCAGCATCTGGCTTTCTCCATAAGATATCTTGGCAAAAATTGACTGATATGGTGGATATTTCTCCATCACAGCACGGACCTGAACCACCAATAAGAGTATCAACATGTTGTCAGGACACCAAATTACAAACAAAAATTTCTAATTATTCTCTGCAAGATGAGAATCATAACCAAAATCATTGTACCAGTACCATGAAAAAAATATTATGTCATAATAACCTACCAGAACCTTTTGTTTAATTTGTGTCTTAGAAATATGAAGGCATAGAAACAACAATGAAAAAAGAAAACTGAAAAATAAGATAATGGGTCTCTTTTCTCGAACTGTTCTTCAGCCTAATAAAGTACCAAGAGGAATATGGACAAAGAAGAGCTTGAGAGTCAAAGTTCCAACAGTTTGGATTCAGTCGAATGAATCATCTTCCATCATTAAGCTCTACATGGGACAATCTTATTATTAGTAGAACTAGGAGCCATCAAGATTCTTTTAATTTATGTACTAAAGTCTTTTTAGGTTTCCATCTACCTCTCCTAGCATACTAATCTAATCTAAATCTAAACATCCTCATCTTGACAACATCAACTTTTGACTATGTAATTGTCAAACTACCCAACATTCTAGCTCATATAGTAAAACTGAGCATTATAAAATTCTTCCCGAGGGACATGATGATCAAACAATACTGTAGATGCCACTCCAGTTTAGTCAATTAAACAATATCATCATTAATTCCTCGTCTCAGTGAAAAATAGATCCAGAATTATGAAAATTCTAGTTTCTGGGATTTCTTGTTGCTCCATTAACTTGAATTTAACTAAAATTCTAGTTAAATTTTAGACATTTAGTCTTGATCCACTTGGCCTAAACCCCTTTAAAGTCTAAAGGTTGTTTTAAACTCCAGTTTAAAGTTTAATCCAACTTATGGTCGAAACAAAACAATACCATAAGCAAACAAAACACACCATAATAGTTCATCCTGAATATGTCCCACTATAGAAAAGCAGGGGTTTGCAGATGTTCCTTGACGCAGCTCTATAGGAATAGGAAACTCATAATGAACCTATCCGTCATGTCTTTAATCACATCAACGTATTGCTAGGAGCCCTTTTCTTATTTCAGGATCACTACCTATAATCAACAAAAGTTGTATGCCAAATTTTCTTCTAGCTACAATTTTTTCATCGATTATCTCAAGAATGAAATAACTCCTAAACTAGCACCCGCTTCAACCATAACCATTTCTAGTTTTCTGTAGACATGGTAGATAAATGGAACAGTCAATTTCTTAAGGACAGACAAGCTACAGGAAAGAAGTGTTCTTTTCGAGTGAAGTAAACTCATGAAAAAACTTGGAAGCATGGAACAACCTTCACAATACAAAAGATAAAATGCTCATGAAGTATGTGGTTCTACTTATGTATGTATGTATGCTGGAAGATATTACACTGTCCTACCTGGTCAATATCCTCGCTGATAGCAAGTTCTTCATGACCATAAGGATATCTGTAGAGGAAAAAGCTTACCTATGAGACGAGAGCAAACAGCATTTACAAGCTAAATCTGGTTATACAATAAAAGGATGATAAAACATACAACAAGCCAAAGTTTGAATAAAGCTTCCGACGATCATCTCTAGTCAATTCAGTGCCAATGCTGTAAAGCCATGTCATAGATTAGTTAAGAAAAAAAAGATATTCTTATGCAAGTTTAGTGCTGTGGAATAAAAAAGTTCTCGAAACATCTTCAAAAAATCACTGATCAAATGAAGCTCAAGACAATCACTGAAATGAACAGTATGTTCAACATTTTAAAAAATCATGAGGTTTTGTTTTGCTCACCTATTTATAGTGATATTGACAGCTCTCCTATCAGCTTCAAAGGCAAGAAGGTCAGACATGATCTCAGCAGTTGCTCCACCTAGTTTCTGTTTCAAAGTGATACTTTACATCAAGAGCAATAAACAACAATGTTTTTCCATTATTGAGGTTATAGTCAATTGATTAAGCAGGAGAAAGGAAAGAAGGCAACTGAGTTTTTTGTATCATTTTGAGTGTCGCGATAAAATAATTCTTCTAAATACAAAAGAAAAAGGTTGTAGTCACTAGTCAATCACAATTGTTTACCTGGCAGAAGTTGTAAAAATCCTCAAGGTATGCTTTGTATAGGGTATTCCTCATAATTTCAATATTCATGTCATCCAAGTCCTAACAAAAATTGTGAATAGAAAAAAAAATGAAATAAGAAACTAGTCTTGGTGCATTAGTTAAACCTTTTCCGGTCATCAAAGTTCTCTGGATATTTTCACCTTACAAGAAAACCAAGGTGGACGAAAGAATAATTCTGATAAAATTAGTACCTCTGAGGTGATACACTCTGAGAAATATGGGGCCAATGGTGTATCAACAAGAACCAATCTGTAAAGCTCACGCATATTCTGGGCAACTGCAAGAGTTGCAATACTGTGGAAGAGGTGTAAAAGGTCACCAACACTAAAATTATGATCATCGTTGGATAGAAACAGAGTGGACATACCTGTCAAACATTCCCAATGGATGACATTTCTCCAAAAGTTCCTGAACATCTCTCTCATGCAATGTGCCAGTGACAATAAGAACAACATTATCAATCATATAGCCGTATCTGTGAGGAACAACAGGTGAGTTATTTTTATATCAAGGTCTAAACAATATGGTACCAACACAAAGATAATCTTGCAAAGCAAAAAAAATACAACATTGTCAACAAAGAGGAATGGCAATAAATAAATCTGTCAAAAAAGTGCAGAGTAAGAAAGTTCTTAAGAGTAACACCTACGTTATATATTCCAAGAAGGTTGACAAGGGCTCTGTTGCTTGACATAGCATATGCTTGTATTCATCTACCAGCTTAAGAGTACATTTCTCCACAACTGTAGTTGTATGTAAAGGAGATGGCTCTGCAAACAATTGAAGGACCAAATAAGAACTAGTATAAAATATAACTCGGACTTATTTCACTAAATTATGTAGCATGCAAATAGAAGTATTTGCAGATTTTCGAATAAAAGTCATCAAGGCATTCAGTAAATTTCTTTTTCAACTCAACAAAGGATTGAGGTGTCAAACGTGTCATAAATGCCATTTACCTGCCATCTAAACTGGCCAATACTGCTGTGTATCTATGCCTTGTTGTGTTCTCATGGGTACTGCAGTGTATCAATCAATATCATCCATACCATGATGAATTAAGCCGAAACAATCTGTTTTATTAGATGCAGATCGAACCTGGTAGATAGCTGAAACAATATCATCCTTGTATGTTCTCATATGTTGGTTTTCCTTTATTTTCTTCTTTTTCTTTGTCTTCATTATCATGACCTGACTCAATTAAATAAATTGATCCAAAAATTTAAAGTGTTGGCCCACATGGCACAAAATGCTAGCCCAAGTTAATGTAGTCTATCTATCCCTATAAACCATCAAACTAGATGGATCTACTAAAATTATTTTGGGCATAAGCATTCTGCCACATGTTTATAGGCTAAACAAATTAATGGGTCAATTCATCATCAAGTTCGGTTTTGATAAATGATATCAAAATGGACCTAGTAATATGCTTGGTGAATAAGCCTAAGCAATTAACCACTATCCAACGATGAGACTGAAGGAAAATTAAGATATGGAGACACCATAGGACGTCACATATCACCTATATGCATTAAGCTTGGACCTTGATGAGAATTGAAAACATCAGCATTTGAATGGGGGGGTGGGGGGGGGGGGTGGGGGTGTGGGGGGTAGTCCCACATCAAAATTGGGAGAAAATTATGTTGGTTTACAAGGTTAGATGGATCTACCATTACTAACTTAGGCGAAGGGCTTTCTGCTAGATTATGATAGGCTCGTTTAACTAAATATCAAATTTCCCATCAATCTGAATTGTGATGTTACCCTTTTTTTTCATACATTCATTACATATCCTACAAAAAAGAATGGTTCTGTTCAATTTTAGTCCATTCTTTAAAAAAGGGAATCAACAAGATTTGCATCTGATGTGCAAAAGTCTCTTCTCATAAATAAAGGGCACACAAAGTCAAAACTCATGCTTTGCATTTCGTCATGCAATAAATACTAGAAACTTTATTAATCACAAGTATTTTAAGAGAAATGTAATCACAAATTAATCAAAAGAAAGAAAAGAAATGACAACAAAGTCAAGTTGTTCCCAATTTCCTATACGATCACACATCAGAGCAGAGATCTGAACCAGATTTGTACGCAGTATTATTCTTCTACCCAGTTACACGGGACCTGTAAACATACCGATCATTTGGTTCAGTTATACCTTCTAGCGACAAGAGGATGAAATCATGTGCAACACTGATCGCCCCTCGTTGCCAAAATTGCAACTTTATAACGGAAACAGCTAAATCAAACAACATAAGAGGAAAACTGCGGTTGAATTGGATCGGGAGAGGAAATGGAAAAGGGATTTCACCGTTCTGGAGGTAGGGACCGTACTCGGTGGCAGAAAGGTGCATCTTTATGTCATCGAGGGTCTCGCACTGGCAGAGGTTGTTGTAGTCAGAGGCGGTGAGGAGGCCCGATCGGTGGCCGCGGACGATGGCCTCCAGGTACCCTCCATGGATGTTGAACGTGAGGGCCTCGAACCCGTACATCGCCCCCTCCCGTCGTTCCGATGGATTCCACCGCCAATTGATCGGATCTCAGACGAGATCGAAGCCGAGAAGAAGACAATTGCGGAGAGAGGAGAGAGGGAGGGCAAAGAAGGGCCGGGTATTATTTTGTAGCGAATGGAACAGGTACGACAAATGTTACGACTTTTAGCGTGGCACACATCTAGTGGGGCAGTGAGGTATTCGGTGGGGGCGAGTGTTTCGTTGTGCGGACACGTCTAATACTCGTATCTCACAAAACACGACTAAAGTAACATTTCTCTTCGGCACGTGAATTGTGGATTATAAAATAACGACGGAGTCACGTGACTTTACGGTTTACAACATTTTTCGGCTAATTTGGACCGGTCCGATCTCTTTGCAAGACTTTATGGCCCGGTTCGGCTTATATTACACCAATAACTTTTGTCCTGGCGAGTGTTGAGCTCGGCCTCCTTCAGACTTCCGACATCCCTTTAGTCGCTCCTCGTCTCCGTCCTTCCCTTGGCGATGGCGTCGAGCTCGCTCCCATGAGGTATCTCTCTACTTCTTCGATTCTTCGGTTTCTTCTCCACTGGACCGTGGTCGACCCATACCTTTTTCCTATCTTTTTTACATGCGGCGTTGTTAGGGTTATGATTGTTTCTTGAACTATTGAACTTAGTTTTGTTCATCGTCTAGTTGCAGAAGATGATTCTTCCTAAAAATCATCACAAAGGGTAATCTTGGTGTGTCTGGACATCCGGTTTCTTCTTTGTTTACGAAGACACTGGTAAAAATCGGTTTCTTTCTTTCTTTTTTTCTCTTCAAACCTGGCAGAGACGCAAAGAGCATAAAATTTTGGAGCCAATCTGCATAGAGAGACACTGCGATGGGGAGTCGGAGAAGCACTAAAGAGACTAGCGAAGCAGCTAGTGATCCGGCTTCGTCGGTTTCAAAGGAGAAAAAGTCGATGCTGGTTGAAGGATATCCGGTTGAGGGGCTATCGATCGGAGGGCAGGAGACTTGCGTCATATTTCCCTCCCTCAAGATAGCGTTTGACATCGGTAGATGCCCGCAGCGAGCAATCTCCCAGGATTTTCTGTTCATTAGCCATGGCCATATGGACCACATCGTAAGCATACAACGGCATTGTTGTGGGTTTGTAGTTATTGGTAGAATGATTATTTGAGGCTGGTTTCTGTTGTGTCATCATTTGGCATCCCACAAGAAAGAAAATAGCTTGTTGCCTTCACAGAACCTACAGTCTTGCTAACCTTGTCCTGGACAATATCCCAAATTCACATTAGTGCTCCCTGAGGTCATATTCCATATGCAACAACCAGAACAAGAACTATCACACCCTCCACAAGCTTTTGAATCTGACAGCACCTTCAGTACTCGATTAATGGATTTCTACTTAATTCATGGAATTCCAAATGTGGTCTATCATATACCTGTTGGTGAGGCAGCTACTACCTTGTAAATGATTTTTTCATGTTTTGTATGCTCTTAAGAATACAATTGGGACAAGAATGTTATTCATAAAACCCTTCATTTCATGGACTTTTAATGGATTTAGTTCTATATGGCATTTTGACTTTTGCAGATATAACTTTTGTCTAACCATCTTATTTGTATCAGGGAGGGCTACCAATGTATGTCGCCACTCGAGGTTTGTATAGTATGAAACCTCCAACTATCTTTGTCCCAAGGTCTATAAAAGAACATGTGGAAAAACTTTTTGAGGTACACAGGGCAATGGACCAATCGGAACTGAAACACAATCTAATTGGTCTTAATGTAGGTAAGTATCTATCCAGAAACATATCATGTGGAGATGGCTACATTTTCTGTTATAATATGATTTATCTTGCAGGAGAGGAGTTTCAACTGAGAAACGATCTTAAAGTCAGAGCATTTAAGACTTACCATGTCGTACCTAGCCAGGCTAGAACATCTTGAACTTTTTATTATGCAGTATACAATTAATAAGTAAAAAAAGTAACTTTGTTCTCTAAAATTTGCAGGGATATGTTATCTATTCTTTCAAACGAAAACTTAAGGCAGAATTTTGTGGTCTTTCTGGAGATGAGATTAAGAAATTACGAGTCTCGGGAGTTGAGGTCTGTTTTGGTGGACATCAATAATAATGATTCACATATATTAATAGAATGATAAATAGTGGATGATGCACAACATTTATCATAACTCAAGTTCATTCTGATAATTCTCTCATCATAAGTTTGATTTCGTGATGTTTTTTCTTAATATGTTGTATGAAATGCAGATTACTTACCCAATAGCAACTCCTGAAATAGCCTTTACTGGAGATACCATGTCAGATTTTGTTATTGACCCTGATAATGCTGATGTCCTAAAAGCACGGATTCTTGTCATGGAGGTAATAATTCTTCCAGTCATGACTGAAATCACTCATCAGAATCACTCTTGCAAGTTTATTTTGAGCTTCCTACATACTAGAAATTAGTGATATGTTTAGGTATTCTATAAGTGCATGTCAGCTATTAACTTTGATTTTTTGAGTATTGTGATAAGTGTTTGTTTATAAACATATCCTGTTTAAACAAACAATTTTTTTAATTTCTTTTTACAAAATTTAATTAGGAACAAATTAAGATTTTAATCGATTTTGTTCACTTAAAATTTCAGGTTGGTCATAAGGCTTCTAATGTTATCTTGATATTTTAAAATCATAACCATTTTTGTAACTTTTAAAGGGTGTATTTCTATTTTGCAATCAGTAGCATTTCACAACATCTTTTGAATGCTGCACTAAAAACGTATAGCAAGGTGTGGTAGCCTTGTTGGTGTGCAATTGATTTGCATCGAATGAATGTACTCTGTTTTTCGAACCATAAATATATGAGAAATAAATAAGCAGCAAGGTGCAACTGTGTGAAATCCATGTACAACGTAAATACAATTCATATTCAGACCTGAACGTGCACAGACATACACACGTGGAGATTATCATATTGTTTCCATAACAAGCAACTTTTCTGCATAAAGTGCTGCATTGCATCCTTATTTTGACTAGCTTCCTCTTCGGGGATCTGTTAAAATAATTGTTACTGTTCCATTTCTTCAAGGCAAAACTGTAATACTGAGGAGTTGCGTAATTTTAGTTCCTACGTAAATGTTTCTTCTTTTTTCTGTTTTGTTCATTGTTACTTGTATTTAGGCATAAGTAGTGTATTGCTGACTATTATTTAACTGAAGTACATCTGATGATTATTCCATTCTTATAGACTGAACATACCTACATATGCATAATGAACTTTCACTTGACCCTAATCACTGTGTAATTTCCAGAGTACTTTTGTTGATAACGCAATGCCAGTGCAACATGCTAGGGATTATGGCCACACCCATTTGTCTGAGGTTAGCATAAAACTGTCAAATTTTGTCATATTGAGCATTACCTTTTAGCTTTACATTTTTGGACTTTCCTGTCAATTATTGTGCTGTTTTACAGATTGCAAGTTATGGTGATCGATTCCAGAACAAAGCAATCATTCTCATCCATTTTTCAGCTCGTTATTATAGAGAGGTAAGTTAATCTATTTAAACCTTGCCTGAATCTATCTGCTCAAGGTTAATTCCTTGGTTCCAATGAATGAACTATTGCAGTTTCAGTTAAGATTTTTGATCCAGGTTATCTTAGATTTCTCTACTTTGACCCCTGAAAGTTCAAAGCATAAATCCATGCTGTTCATGTATGAATATGCCATAATAGTTCTCCTTATAAGAAAACTATTCTTCATTCTTGCAGCTTCAGATTTTGAGGTGTTCATTCTTAATGTCAGTAACAATGCTGTCTATTGAAATATGTTCTTTACTGATGCATCTTCAAAGCTTATGTTTTTCAATTATATTCATGTCAGTTGTTGACCGTAATGTTCCAAAACTATGATGTTTTGTTCATTGCTTTGACAATCAATTTTGTGCTTCCTTATCTTTCTAATGAAGATATATCATAATCGAATGTTTTCGAGTACAGTGTCTTTGACAATTATAGCTTTGCATGTTTTCCCTCTATGCTTAATATTATTTGTTGATTATGGTTTTTCAGGAGATTGAGGCAGCTATCGCCAAATTGCCTCCATCCTTTGCAGGTCGGGTATTTGCCTTGTCAAATGGGATCTAATTTTCTTTTTAACAAAGGATTATACGTAGCACTTGTAGAATTTGCCTCTAAATCTCTGGAAATTTTCAGATTTTTGTGCTCTCTTACCTTTATAATTCTTTTTGTCCTGATACACATATGGATAATAAAATGCAAAATGTTATACGTATGGATAATAAAATGGGAAACGTTATCCTTCTTGCTCTTCTTGATAAACTCTGTTTGTACATCATGAACTAATTCTTACGAGTATATATGCGAGAGCACAACTACCATGACACGTTTATTTTGAGCCAATTTTGACATACTCAATGAAATATGTACTGCAGCATCTTCAAACCATTCTTTCATCGAACATTCTTTTGGTATATTATGTGACCATAGGATACGGTATGATCGAGATTATAGATTTATTTTTATTTTATTTAATCTTTATTTCATCATTCATAATAATCATATAAAGGATAAGAAAAAAAAAAGTCTAGTTCTTTTTGCAAAAAAAGAAGAATATAAATCTAGTTTTTTTGTGCAGATTGATGTTAAGTTTTATGGATTGAATTGCCGGAGTACATATAAGTTTTGTGGCGGACTATATATATTTTGAATGACATCAAAAAGGTATATATAACCTAATCTTGATCTATTTTTATTTGATTTTATATTTTGATATTAATATTTTTTTTCATAATAGCATGATTATGATTTTACATTAGCAATTGATATTAGAGCTCATGTTTTGAAATAAAAAACATTGGATTGTAAAAGTATATAGATATGTTTTGTATTAAGCTCTATTTATCTCATCCACTCTAGTTGTTTACTTACGGGCGATGAAGGTCTCATTGTCAACATAGATTAAGTCGCGAATGATAATGTGTTGCTTGGTTTTGGTCAACATGGGCAGTTTGTTGTCGGCAATAACATTAGTCAGGTAAGGTAGTGGCCCACCATGGTCGTCGACCCTACTATGGGCAATGACTATGCAGGTGGCAACGCTACTATGGTAGTGGCCCAGCATCGTCGTCGACCCTACTATGGATAATATTAATGGTTTATCATATTTTTAAAACTTAAATTATTTATATTATTTTATATTTTATAGTGGTATCTCCTTTGATGCATTCACATACTTTTAATATCTTTGTATTCTTTTGTTAAAATTATTTAGAATGGTTAGAGCATAAACAGTTCATATTAAGTGAATTAGATGTTGAAAGATTTGTAGACCTAACTGATGAAAAATATTATGGAATAAATTAATGAAATTAATACTTGAGAAAAATCTAATAAATTCAATCTAATATTTATAAGATTAAACCGATGACCTATCGTCACCGTGTCGAGTGGGGGAGTGACTTGGCCCTCTTCCTCCACATTGATGCGGTGATCAGTTGGCGTACCAGAATATTTCCTATCAAGAAAGATTTTAGAAGTTCTCATCAATCATTCATTGTAAGTGTATTCTATATTGTAGAGTGATAAATAGTTCAAGTCATTACAGCAGATAAAACGCATACAGCCAGTAAAACCCGACTCATTTGAATCATATCAGGAAATGTCGAGTGGAAACGAAGACAACAAGCTATGAAGGACGTGGGCGTATCAGTTGTGGGATGGGGAATGCGTTCTTGGCCCAACATAATCCACATAAAACCCCGGTTGCCTCGGTTGTCCACCACCATGAGGCACATCCCATGAAGCCATGACGAGCGACCGGCTTGGAACAGCACCTGATGTCGCCTCATTCTTCACCTCGATGTCTTGTGCACCCTCCACATTAACCTTCTCATGAAAACCCTGAACAAGAGATAAAGATTACAGTGAGATGATCCACAATGTATTGATCTTGTTGCCAGAGTACGATGCAAAGGATTTGCACCAACCACATCGAAGCCATCATCCGAATCTTCTGAGTTGTTTCGTAGATGGCGGCCACCGTGCAATGGGATAGAGAGAGCTAACAGGAGGATGAAGAATACAGCAACAGAAGACATGTCTGCTGCGCTATGTGGGAGAGAGAGAGAGAGAGAGAACTGAAACTATTTGTGGATGATGGCATCAAAAGCAGCTTTGCATGTGGAGCGGAGAGGAGATATGAAGAGTGCACTGCTCTGCCTGGCACTTGGACTACCCTTCTGATGAGAGAACTAGTTTTGCTGATGCCAAACCAGCAAAAGGATAACACGAACATGTCCGAGCTGCGACACGAGGAGAGAGAGAGAGAGAGAGAGAGAGAGAGAGAGAGACGTTCCGGTGGTTTGCTAACGTCTCTTCTCTCTCTCTCCTCGTGTCGCAGCTCGGACATGTTCGTGTTATCCTTTTGCTGGTTTGGCATCAGCAAAACTAGTTCTCTCATCAGAAGGGTAGTCCAAGTGCCAGGCATAGCAGTGCACTCTTCATATCTCCTCTCCGCTCCACATGCAAGGCTGCTTTTAATGCCATCATCCACAAATAGTTTCAGTTCTCTCTCTCTCTCTCTCCCACATAGCGCAGCAAGATATGTCTTCTGTTGCTGTATTCTTCATCCTCCTGTTAGCTCTCTCTATCCCATTGCACGGTGGCCGCCATCTACGAAACAACCCAGAAGATTCGGATGATGGCTTTGATGTGGTTGGTGCAAATCCTTTGCATCGTACTCTGGCAACAAGATCAATACATTGTGGATCATCTCACTGTAATCTTTATCTCTTGTTCAGGGTTTTCATGAGAAGGTTAATGTGGAGGGTGCACAAGACATCGAGGTGAAGAATGAGGCGACATCAGGTGCTGTTCCAAGCCGGTCGCTCGTCATGGCTTCATGGGATGTGCCTCATGGCGGTGGACAACCGAGGCAACCGGGGTTTTATGTGGATTATGTTGGGCCAAGAACGCATTCCCCATCCCACAACTGATACGCCCACGTCCTTCATGGCTTGTTGTCTTCGTTTCCACTCGACATTTCCTGATATGATTCAAATGAGTCGGGTTTTACTGGCTGTATGCGTTTTGTCTGCTGCAATGATTTAGAAACTCTTTATCACTCTACAATATGGAGTAATTATTGATAAAGAATTTTTTGGTAACCAGATCAGCCACCAGCTAATCACCATCGAGGCGTTCACATAGAGGATGAGGGTAGAGTCACTCCCCCACTCGACAACAGCGTGAGAGCAATAATGGCCTATTGGCCCTCGTGGACAACAGTGCACGAGAGATTGTTCAGGTTAATCTTAGTGACCTCTATGAATAATGGTTCTCGGATGGTTGTGTTAGGATCGAGAGCACTAAGAGGGGGGGGGGGGGGGGGGGGTGAATTAGTGCAGCGGAAATCTTTCAACGATTAAAAACGAAAGCTGCGTTCGTTCGATAAAAACTATTTTGATGCAAAAGCCGATTCTAATATTACTTATGATTAAGTGCAGTTTACGTCTAAACACAGTTTGCGTCTAAGCGCAGTTTACGCAGTTTGCGTCTAAATGCAGATTGCGTCTAAGCGCAGTTTGCATCTAAGCGCAGTTTGCGTCTAAGCTCATATTGCATCTAAGCGCAGTTTGCGTCTAAGCGCAGTTTGCGTCTAAGCGATGTTTGTGTCTAAGCGCAGATTGCGTCTAAGCGCAGTTTGCGTCTAAGCGCAGATTGCGTCTAAGCGCAGTTTGCAGTTATAAATGGAATCAAAACGTAAACGTAAACTGCAAAGAAACTCGTTCGTAAAAGCGCAGAAGACAGTTTGCAGTTATAAATAGAATCAAAACGTAAATGTAAACTGCAATGTAAAGATCATACGAAAACATCGATTTACGTCTGAATGCAGATTCGGAAAGATCAGAACTTAGAAACTTGTTCGTAAAAGCGCAGAGAGCAGTAGCTATGTAGGAGGTTTGCAGTAATGATAAAGTGCTCAAAATAAACGCAAACCAGAGATTTAGAGTGGTTCGGTCAGTCTTGACCTACTCCACTTTTGGCTTCCTCCACCGACGAGGTTACCGACGTCAACTAGAGGCCTTCCTTCAATAGGCGAAGGCCAACTGCCCTCTTACAGATTCACTCCTTTTGGCGGGCTTAGGAGACAACCCTTACAGAAGTTTTCTCTCCTCTCTTTACAACTCAAACTTGAAGAATAGAAAGAGGAGAACTAGCATTTTTGAGCTCTAAGAAACACAGAAAGACAGCAAGATTTCGAGTGTGTGTTCTGTGCTTTCAGTGCTGAATGGGTGGGGTATTTATAGGCCCCAACCCAGTTCAAATTTGGAGCTCAAAACGATCAAATCCCGGAATTCCGGGATCAGGCGGTTGCACCTCCTGACTGGAGAGGTTGCACCGCCTGGCAGAGCTCGAAGACTGAGCCTCTAGGCGGTGCTACCTCTGTCAGGGGCGGTTGCACCTCTCTGCCAGAGCTCGAAGACCGAGCTCAGGCGGTTGCACCGCCTGACTGGAGAGGTTGCACCGCTTGGCAGAGCTCGAAACTTGAGCTCTGGCGGTGCTACCTCCTGACAGAGGAGGTTGCACCGCCCAGTCTCGCTCGGAGACTGAGCCCTGGGCGGTTGCACCACCCAGTCTCGCTGGGAGACATAGCCTGGGCGGTGCTACCTCCCTGCCTGGGCGGTTGCACCTCCCACAACAACCTGGGTCCGAATGGGTTGATCCATTCGGCCCAATTTGAGTTCTTCAGGGGCCCAATTGCCCCAAGATTAAGCTAATGGGATCACCTCCCATTTCTAACTTAATCAATGTGCTAACTACGATTATTCCTAAGACAAATTCTGCAGCTTGCTCCGGTGCGTCAATCGCTTCTTCCGGCGAGTTTCCGGCGAACTTCCGTCGATCATCCGATGAACCCTCGGTGATGCTCCTGCGGACTTCCGGCAAACTCCTGGACTGCGACGATCCACTTGGCAAGTTCCGATGAGCTCCTTTGGCAAGCTTCTGGACTTCTCGGATTTGTTCCCGCAGAACCTCCGACGACTGTCCGAACTTTCGTCGAGCTCTCGAACTCCCAACGTGATCATTGTCATGACTCCGGCGCAACTCCTGCTACATGTCTTACTTTCATCGTAGTTAATCCTGCACACTCAAAACAAAACTTCGATCGAGACAATTAATCCTAAGCAATTAACCAAGTTGTCCAGCATGTCATTGGTCCCTCGACGCTTTATCCGATTCTTCGGCGCATCGTCTTTTCCTGCGGCCTATTGCCCAATCGGCCAGTTGGCTCCGCAACTCCGATATCCTTGGCACAATACCCGCTCTTCTTGGCCCGATGCCCGAGTCCACGACCCGAAGCCTTCTGTCGATACGTCGACCGATCCACCGGCCTGACGTCCAATCTTCTGACATGTTCTTCCGGCACAACATGATTTTCCTGCTTTAATTGTCTCATCCAGATCGAAGCATCCTGCGTCACTCAAAACGCAGATTAAATCATAAACATATATCAAGTAGTTTCATCATCAAAATACGAGATTCAACAGTTTGTTTAGGCCCGTTCCCTCTTAATCGGCTTTCATTGACAATAATTCGTAGGAGTTTGTTTAGACCTATCGTCCTCATGGATAAAACACCAAAGGGAGGGCATTACAATGGTTACAAACGGTCTCCTCGAATGTCTAGGTTAGCAAGTCCACTTATTGTATTTTTTTAAGAAATAATCTTAATAGGAATAACTCTTATAATCACTTATCCTAGACTCTCTATTTTTTTCTATAAATAAACAGGATTTATCGCTCTTATAGATAAAACATCAAAGGAGAGCATTATAGACGGTCTCCATAGTCGCCTAGGTTAGGAAGTCCACTTATTGTATTTTCTTATGAGATAATTTTAATAGGAATAACTATCATAATCATTTATTCTAGATCTTTTATTTTTTTATATAAATAAACAGGACTACATACAAGACGATATGATCGAGATTATAAATTTATTCTTATTTTTCTTTAATCTCTATTCCATTACTAATAGTAGTATCGTAAAAAATAGAAAGAGATGATAAGAAAAGTTAAGTTTTCTTGATAAAACGATGTACTGCATTTAATGAATGAAGTGCATTTTACAAATCAAATAAAGATATTATGAATAATAACAAAATGTGCTAATCTTAATATATTATTATTTAATTTTATATTTTAATATTAATTTATTTCATATAATAGTATAATTATAATTTTATTACTAATATCTTATTTGAAGCTGTTTCCATTAGTCTCTGACTCATTTTCTCATAAATTTGGTTATTCTCTTTCTCGACATATATTTATTATTAATTTAATTGTTTTGATATGTGTAAATCCATCAAGTGGAGATCTATTTGGAATTTAGCTTTGCATCTTAATCACTTGAATCTTTAATCTTCTCATGTTACATTTAGTGTTTCATCGAAATTATCATGCTACTTAATATGCTAAGAATATATATATATATATATATATATATATATATATATAATATGTATATAATATATATATATATATATATATATATATATATATACACAAGATGAATCCATGTGTGCTACTCTCTTTGCTGCATGATGAAGAACATGGAACAGGAAAACTAACCGCCCGGGCCAGTAGAAACCGCCTTTTGCCGCTTCCGCTACAGGTGGATGGAGGGTTTCCCTGTTCCCGATCTCGAGCGGAACAGCTCAGCTGCAGTCGTCCCCTCCCCCAACGTTACGTCACCGCTGCTCTTAGAGCTCGTCATTGATATTGGAGTGCTCGGCACGACAACGGGTAAAAGAGAAATAGAAAGATTATAGTAAAAGGTCAATCAGATGAGCCCCTGTTCTACAGTTATCTCCATCTATCTTATATCTAATGTTATATATAATTTGATACATGAATAATGGAATTGTCATATCATTATCAATCGCTCTATGAGCATGATTGTCAACCGAGTGTACAACGTGATCGACACGATGATGCTAACCACAATGACTAATATTTTGAATGACTTTCTGATGACTCCTCATATTTGGATAATATCTCATAATTCCATGAAATCATCTTACAAAATAACTCCGGACGAAGACCAATCTCTCTTATTCTCTCCTAATCCTCGTTACTATATTTAACTTAAATATCAAATGAATGGCTGACATAAACTGTTATGAACAATATGAACGGAAAGTGGGGGGGGGAAAACAATAATGTAGACATAAAGAAGTTGCAGCGGAATTGTATGGACATTTCATATGATGCATGCTTGCTTGCGTTGCAAGTGTCAACCGTCTCGGTTGTCATTCTCAATAGAAAATTCTGCGTTCACCAGAGCAACCTCTCATGCTTATCCATTACATGACCTTCTTCTCGAGTCACGCCCTACCTTAGTGGCAATTATATATATACATATATATATAACGTAATTATCTGATCTGTTGATTCTTTTAATAGAAGAACTCAGTCAGAAGGATTCGATTGGATGGAACAGCCAAAACGTCCATCTCTCTGGTGCAGTTTCTGCGCATTTTCCAGCGTCAAACTCGATAATTCCATGATAGTTTTCTTTGAAGAACTATGCATACAGCTCATCATCCTCTATCCAATATCACATCCAGGTTGACTTGACTTTAGTGCTCTAACAATTGATTCGAAATTGCTACTTGCATCCGCTCTTGCAATCCTCTCATCTATATATCTCTCTGTGTTTGTACGTCTCCCTTGTCAACTGGCGTTCTCTTTGTTCGGTTGTCATCTCCTTGTTGATCGAAGCTGCTGTAAGTTGTGTTTCTTCAATTTCTGATGATGATGAGTTCCAAATTCGATTCCATTAAATTAGAGAAAAGCATGATTTTGTTATATAAAGTGCTAAGATGTATATGGACTTACTTATTTTCCTATGTTTGTGGATCTATAATTTGATTGGGAATCATATATAATAGTAAAATATAATGTTTCTCTGCTAATTCTTTTGAACTCTTTTATTCGAGGTATTCTAACATTTTATGAGAGTATGGAAGATGTTTCTACTCATTTGAGATTTTTAAGTTACCATGAAGATGAGTATATCATTTTTTTTTCTGTATAAGAGTTGAATCATATTAAAGCATATACGTATGAATTTTTGAAAAAAAAGCACTTTTTTTTTCTTTTTTTTTTTTCTAGGGAAGTATCTATTTTCAAAATTTTCTAGCAATAATTTTTTTCCTAATACTTGGAATACCTTTTTTTTTTTCTTTTTCTACGAATCGATCGATAGACTGTGTGTTATACTGTTATAATATTTTTAGCAATACTAAAAAAATGTAACATAGTGTTTTTGTACTATATTATGGTGTTTTTGATATGTTAAAAAATAAAAAAAAAACTATAATATAATGTAAAAATATTATAACCGACTCGATTTACCCTAATCACTGATTAATGCGAAAATAGGTTTCTTTACTTTACTCGAAAAGTAAAAAGAAAAGAGTTTTTTCAGAAATTATATATATATGTAAATATATATGTATATATATGTATATATATATATGTATATATGTATATATGTATGTATATATATATGAATATATATATATATATATATGTATGTATATATATATATATATATGTATGTATATGTATGTAAATATATGTATATGTATGTATACATATACATATATTTACATACATATACATACATATACATATATATATATATATATATACATATATATATATATATACATATATATATATATATACATATATATATATATATATACATATATATATATATATACATATATATATATATATATACATATATATATATATATACATATATATATATATATATATATACATATATATATATATATATACATATATATATATATATATATATATATAACCGTATATTGGAGTCTACTGGAGCTCGGCCTGTAACCGATCACCGTGTGACGGCAGGGGGGATAAGCCATGGGTCAAATGCTTTGCTGCGTTCAAGTAGGGCAATCTACAGTTGCAATCAAGGAATCATTTGGGAAGTATGATGATGTGCTTCAACCAGGATGCCACTGCTTGCCTTGGGTTTTCGGAAAGAGAATAGCCGGCCGGCTGTCACTCCGGATGAAACAGCTGGATGTGAAGTGTGAGACGAAGACAAAGGTTCGTCCACTCTCTGCTACTGCTATAAGTCCAACCTGCAGGCATGTTGTTTGAAGAAATTCCGCAACGGTTTTTGATGATGGAGATCGTAGGTAACTCGGAGGTTGGAGGTGGCAAAAACCTTCTGAAGTGCCATAGAGATGTGGAATTTAACATGTTCATGTGATTACGGCCTCTTCCTCTCTGTTGGCTTGTTGGTTTCTATGATCATTTTTCCTTTGCAGGACAATGTGTTCGTCAATGTGGTTGCTTCCATCCAATACCGTGCTCTGCCTGACAAAGCAAATGATGCCTTTTACAAGCTTAGCAACACCCAGTCTCAGATCCAAGCTTATGTGTTCGATGGTATGACCTCGGCATCAGCTTCCCTTTCTTAAGCTAAGAGCTACACTTCACAGCCTTCTTCTTGTCATGTCGCCAGTGATCAGAGCCAGCGTGCCGAAGCTCAACCTGGACGACGCTTTCGAGCAGAAGAACGAGATAGCCCGAGCCGTGGAAGAGGAGCTCGAGAAGGCCATGTCTGCCTACGGTTTCGAAATCGTGCAGACTCTCATCGTCGACATCGAGCCAGACGAACATGTGAAACGAGCCATGAACGAGATCAACGCAGGTAAGCTCGTCGTTCGGTTCTGCTTTACCTGTTCGATGAAATGCACCACTGAAACGTAACCGCAGCTGCGAGGTTGAGGGTGGCGGCGAACGAGAAGGCCGAAGCCGAGAAGATCGTGCAGATCAAGAGGGCGGAAGGGGAGGCGGAAGCCAAGTACTTGTCGGGGGTAGGTATCGCCCGGCAGCGCCAGGCGATCGTGGACGGGCTGAGAGACAGCGTGCTGGGTTTCTCGGTGAACGTGCCGGGGACGACTCCGAAGGATGTGTTGGACATGGTGCTCATCACGCAGTACTTCGACACCATGAAGGAGATCGGCGCCAGCTCCAAGTCTACGTCTGTGTTCATCCCCCACGGGCCGGGTGCTGTGCGTGACATCGCCGCGCAGGTCCGAGATGGGCTGCTGCAAGCAGCTCCCCTCCAGTGAGCTACCGCTGCCTGCTTGATACTTTGTGATGTGTAGATAAGTACGTGAGAGATGGAGGAATAGTGTTCAGCTCGTCTTTTATCGCCGTGCTGTGTGTGTGCGTTGTTCTTTCAGAACAAGCGATGAACTCAAATAATTTGGAAATAATTTCAGCACAAGCGATGTATTAGAAATTGATGGCATAAATGTCGTGATAAATATGGCTTATCAAAATAAATTATGCCTAAATACACTATAATTAACAAGGGTAACTTTTCAAAAAAAAAAAATTTAACTTCAGATTTTTCCATCCTAAGTTTAAATATCATTTTGCCACTGTCAATCATCGCCCTCCGTCGCACCAGGTCCCGCCTTTGCCTCATCGATCGTTCCTCTCCACCTCATGCATAGTCACCTTGAACCTGATAATCTTACCCGTCGTGATTGATCGTAACTCTCGCCTATTGCTCCCCTCCTTTCCTCTAGTCATCTGTGCATTCGTGTATAGGTTGGTATGCAACGCTAACACCCCCTCCCTTGTCATCTATGCCTCCGCACATGGGCTAGCTCCATCAATTATCCTCTCCTTTGGCGGCCTATATCTTTAGGCATGGGTTAGCAACGTTAATTGCTCTCTTTCTTGGCTACTTGTACCTTAGCTCACAAGCTAGCATTGTTGGCCACACCTTTCCAAATTCACCTATGCTAACCACAACGAGGGCCGATGAGTGGGTGAAAGACTATACTTAAACAAAAACAGAATCTACTTGATTAAAACATATCTTTAATAATAGTAATAATAATATTAATGTGAGCGTGAGTTATCTCTCTAGGCATTAAAAACAAAAAAAACATGCAACACAGAGCAAAACAAGCTCAAGTTTGTGGACAGCAAATTGCTATCTCCGGGTCTAAAGCCTAGTCATTCTTGCATCTCTCTTGGACGAGCTTGTTTTGCGCAGCGAAGGCTTCATTCCTTCAGCCAAGCAGGAAGAGATAAAGGTCTTCTCTGTGCCTATAAATTGTGCTAATCTTGGGGTTTGGCACCATCGCAGAGCTGCAGTTCATCTCCTTGAGATAAAAAGGTCAGTCACCACGTAGCTGACATTGCTCGGGCTACTCCTGGATTTTGCTTGAGACTTGGGAATCTTCCCCATTTTGTTGCAGATGGCAGATCAAGCGGACGTGAATGGACGTGTTGAGGAGCCAGAAAAGAAAGAGAAGGACAAGAAGAAGAAGGATAAAGAAAAGAGTGCTGATTCCAAGGAAAAGACACAAGATCCAGCCAAGCTGAGGATGAAGCTAGAGAAGCTAGATGCCAAGATTGATGCCTTGAAAGCCAAGAAGGAAGAGATCATAAAGCAGCTATTTGAGCTTGAGGGAGCTGCCAATAACTAGCATGCAAGAACAGTGCATGTCCCACCATGTTGAGGATGGTGGACGGATGTGCAATGTCAACTTTCTATCTAATTGTTTGTGTTGCGTTTCTTTTGTTCTTTGCTTGTGTTGAAACTTCTTTCAAGTGTAAAAAGCCTCCCACAAATGGAATAGGCAATTTTTGGGAACAGGAAGCAAACCTGCCAGTGCAACAGCCCCAGGGTAATATCATAACAAAACAAGATCACCTCTCCACAGAATTGTTGAACATAATCACCATTAAGGTGGTCATTTTAAACAGTACACATGGCTTCATTAGTAATTGTAATTCAAACAAAATCTTAGAGAAACAAAATCCCTACAAGTAGAGCATTTATATTCAGCAGCAAATTTCTTGGTAGCATAGGTTCACAAAACACTACTTAACCATATACACTAAGAGCACCTACACAACCAAATATTGTTCTTTACAGCAATTCATCTTTTCTGACACCATATCCGACGACTGATACCTGCATATTATACCTTCGATTCCATCTATACCGAATAAGATGCTACTTTAGAAGACAACTGATAATACAAACAATACCAATCTGAACTGCTGACTCCAATGCCATCCCTTATTTCTTCTGTTCAATGGATGGCGCTACCTTGGAGAAGGCCATCTCTAACTTGGGCAGCAATGTCCCTCACAGCCCCAGGACCATGGGGAATGAACACAGAAGAGGATTTCGAGGAGGCCCCGATCTCCTTCATTGTGTCGAAATACTGTGTCACCAGAACCATGTCCATGACATCCTTAGCTGTGGTTCCTGGCACGTTGACAGAGAAGGCAAGCACGCTGTCCCTCAGGCCATCCACAATGGCCTGGCGTTGCCGTGCTATACCCAAGCCAGACAAGTACTTAGATTCTGCTTCTCCTTCAGCCCGCTTAATCTGCAGTATCTTCTCCGCTTCAGCTTTTTCATTTGCTGCAACTCTCATTCTAGAAGCTGTTGCAATGGGTTAAAACATACATGTAAACCAACAGCACTTTGGAAAACTACGAAAGAACGTATTACAATAGGTTCAAAGCATCTATTTTGACTATGATAACAACCTATACTTGCCTGCGTTGATCTCATTCATTGCTTTCTTCACGTGATTATCAGGCTCGATATCCACGATTAGTGTTTGAACAATTTTGTAACCATATGATGACATTGCCTGGTCACAGAGACAGAATGCTGAAGAAATGGTAAAAACATAGAGGACCGCAGTAGACAAACCAATTACCTTTCCAAGCTCATCTTCAACAGCTCTAGCGATATCATTCTTCTGCTCAAACACATCATCCAAATTCAGCTTTGGAACACTAGCCCTGATGACTGAAGAAGTGGTACAAAATGTCTGTTAGGCACCTGGTATGTATGGTCCTGTGTTTCACTATGCACATGAGAAGCGGGGTCCATGTATCTCCAATAAAACCAGTTCTATGGATGGTCCCAAGTCCAATAATATTACAAGATTCACATTTTAGAGGATCCAAGAGTAGCAGGTAAAAGCAAAGAATAAAGTCCATCTGACTGTAGTAGCAAGAAAATAAAAAATGATTCCAGGTTCATGTTTCTGTTTTCTAACAGAGGATTGCAGACATGAATATCTCGATCTAAGAAAACAAGTATTGGACATTGGAAAAGCAAGAATCAATCAGGTGTAATCATAAGAAAAGCAGAGCTTTGAAAGCTTCATCTTGTAAGGAACATGACCATTTTAAAATTTAAATTTTTTGTTCAATAACATCCTAATAGAAATTTACCCTTTTCAGTGGTGGCCTTCCGATCAGAATATCAATGAAAAGAGTGGCATGCATAATGTATAGTACTAATATAGGTGGAGAATATTTTTTGAAGGGCCTAGCATCAAGTAATTCAAGATGTGGTCCACCGGCCATCTCAATCTTATACGGAGCTTTGAAAATCACAAAAGCTTTTGTCCAATATTAATATATAAATATGGATGCAACATATTTAGCAACAGCAACAATGCTAAATATTATGGAAACAGCCTCCCTATCTGAACGTGGATCTTCCCTAGACACCACATCGGCAGAGACATTGTGCTTTAAACCACCTTGTTATATGATAAGTGATGCTTTAGACTCTTACATGCACATCACTAGCAATATAAGAGTTGTGCATCAGAGCTTCTCTGAGATGAAAATTAAGAATACAATCTCAAGAAAAAAGTAAAGAAATTAAAGAATTCAAGCACGTTTTAAGTCATTTTGCAGAAGACACTAGAAAAGTCCACTCTAGGGTACCACAACGAAATTAACAAGACTGAATGTATCAGAATCTTAGTGAGAATAAAGGATTTGATGCTAAATTGTGAAACCGAATAACATCACCATCAAAAACATAGGATTGGATTTGCTCCTTTGTGTTGCTGAGCCTGTAGAATGCATCAGATGCCTGGTCAGCAATAGCATTGTATTGGATAGAAGCAACAACCGTAACAAATACATTATCCTGAAACAAGAAGGAAAACCACATTAAGTGGTGTGGTATGTATACTTCATGGCTAGCATTTGCAAATTAAAGAATAATAAAAATATAGAACCTACATGACCCAAGAACGGTAAAAGCTTAAACGTACATTTTGTCTCTATAGAATTTAATTGTTTGGGTGTATGAAAATTCAGACAGGAACTTAACTGATTTCACATTTTTGTCTCTGAAAATGATTACTTGAGTACATCAGAGTTCACACAGGAACTTAACTGATTAAAGATGCTCTCTGTTTGCTATTTGTTGACTTTTCTTTGAACGTTTAACTTTTAAGCAGTTCCAAATTTTCCGGCTTATACTGTTTGTACATACACAGAGGATTTGATGACAACATTCGGAAAAGTGTGCAAAGATGTAATGAAGATGAAAAAGGCTACAAACCTTTGTCTTTGTTTCGCAACGAACATCAAGTTGTTGCACACGGAGTGAAAGATAACCAGCAATCTGTTTCCCCAAACACCATGGCAGGAAGTGGCATCCGGGCTCAAGCACATGATCAAACTTCCCAAAAGTTTCTCTCATGGCCACAGTTGACTGGTCCACTTGAATGCAACAAAATGCCTGGCCCATTGCTGTCTAGATGACATAAAAAGTAGCATGTAGAATTAATTAAACTTAACCAAGACAAATGAGACTCATACACCAGATGGATCTAAAAAAACCAACATCCCAGACTAAGACTGGTGATTACCAAAAGTGTCTTCTACATTCAAAGAAAATCCAAGTTACAAACTGCCACAGTTTGCTAGATCAACTTAATGATAGTAGGAAGCCACCAAACCCAATTACATGTGCAAACCATATGCTCCAAAAAAATTGAATAAAGAACACACCAAGTAAGTCAAATTCTTATCATAAACTATTATTTTAAATTACACTGTATCAGAAAATTGAAATGTTCCCAAAGAAAAGATGCACTCAACTTTAGCAGGATCACATTCTGCCAAAGTAAATCCATCAATGATACTTGATGTTCCAAGTTTAAAAAAAAAAGGGGGGGAGGGGAGGGACAAATCTGAAGCCACATCTTCCCCAAAACCCTGCGTAAATTACTTCATTCAATAACCAGGAAGTCTCCTTTTATGGTAACTAAAAGTTCGAAGCAGAAATTTAACAACAAAATAACCAAACCTAGAAAAGTAAATAAACATAACTGCCAAATTATTGTTCACCATGACCCAATTGATCAGCTCGCGGAGTCTACCACAAGCAAAAGATATCATCTTAAGAGTAACCAGGTCAAGATGACGAGAGACAAGTGCTACCAGTTCAGGTTGCAGCACGTCAAGACCATCCTAGCTGGAACGCCAAAAAGAGAACTCTCTTTTCCGGTCTTCGTTTATTCAATTCATGAAGGATACAAAGCCAGCCAAGTACGAGAGGCAGGGGGAATAATAAAAATCGCGACTTTTTTTTATTCATGGAGATGCCACATGATAATGTAATGAACATCTTAGAGCAAAGGAACGAGAGAACCACCAACAAATTAAAGTAGAGAATGAAGGAGGAGCAGGAAGCTGTCTCCTCACCTGATCGAGTGGTGAAGGGCGAATCAGAGATGGAAGAGGAGGAGGAGGCGATTAGGGTTATTATAAAGAGAGAAAAGGGAATTGTCGCTTTGGTAAAGTGGTGGAGAGGGCGACCGGCGTGGTGGTGGCTTTCCGTTTCGTTTCGAGCGCATTTCTTGATGCCTTCCGAGCAATGACGCTGTGCTCGAATCACGCGACACGGGCGGCGGGTGCCAAGCTTCCTGCGAAGCGCCACGGCTACAATATGTTCGGTGGGGCCCCGATTCCCCCACCCCCACCCACACCCCCAACTAAGGGAGAGAACAAAAGGCGGAAGGGGGAGCGGAGATACTTGTTGGGGTGTTTTACGTAAAGGAAAGAAAAGCGACTCGAGGTTTTCCACGTGTCAATTTCTGTCGCGATTTCCCCAAATAACTATCGACTGTTACAAAGAACAAATCCCAACACTCCACGACAGTAAATAACTTCACATTTTCCATTTAAGTTTATCTTAGATTTATGAGTACGATACTTCATCGGATCTAATGCATCTCTCTCTCTCTCTCTCTCTCTCTCTCTCTCTCTCTCTCTCTCTCTCTATATATATATATATATATATATAGTTTATCCAAAACAAATGTACAAAATAGGTGCAGAACGTAATGGATCATTTGCTCTCCAACCAACAATCATATTTTATTGTTAGTTTCAAAAGCAGAATGAGGTCAAAAAAAATCTGAGATGTCATCAAGCCATGTCTGTTTCTGGTTCAGAGATGACTGACTTCAAGAGGCTCCTTCTCGGTATCCCACACCAAATTTGTTTCATACTCTGAAACATATTCCTGTAAAACATATTTGAACGTGAAGGATTTTAAGAAGAGAAGTCTCCCTAAAACAAAAATATATGAGTTGATATGATACGATATGATCGATATTCAAAATCAATCAAGACTCGACACATAAAGCCCGGTTAATAAGAATCAATCACCATGCGCTCGAGGTAAGAATATTCATTGAAATATTTTTATTTTAGGAATATTCCCCTAACTACGCTGGATTCGTCGTAAAGAAGTCATCCTGAAAAGCATCCATCTCTTGGAAGATCGAATTCTCAGGTTCTCCATGTCAAAATGAAACTGTACCTTTTCCATCGAGTCCCACGAAGATTATTGTTTTAATCAATTGAAGAATGATACATGAATGTTATTAAATCATTTTGCACCTCATCAGCCAAAGGTTTCACCCAAAAAGAGTTCAAGAAGAAGGATGATGATAAAGTCACCTCAAACTTTCTGATGAGTTCCTTGGCTGATGGTGCAGATATGATGATGTTGCGAGCAGCTCGAGTGATGAACCCTTCATCGACAGCCATATCGACGAAGAACAAGAGTGAATCGTAAAAACCATCGATGTTTAAGAGCCCAACCTGTTAACCATAGATAACAAGTAAGAAATGAGCAATGACCTTGATTGACTTATAGAGAACTTGAGATTTAGTATTTTTGGATTTAACAAAATTAATGAGCTACTTATTCCATCATGTCCAATCATACAAATATAACTACCTACTTGAGAAAAAATCAATCTTCATATATTACAAAAACAAAAAAACAAAGTTAATATGTAATCATATAATCGGGACAAATCATTTATCTTTGGGAGTTGCTTGTACACCGTCTGTCACAAAAAAAAAAAAGAAAAAAGGAAGAGTAAGAAACTCGTCTCACCTAATAAAGCCGATAGCATTGACAACGACTACTAATGTTGTTGAAGTCATAATCGATTACACTGAATATGATCCACTTAGGGTGCACAAGTAAATTATTATTCGAGTCACATCGCCATGTAAAAAAGCCTTACGATCACAGATTTTGTTATTCGCAAAAGGAAGAAGAACAATTCTCATCACGTGTAACTTTTCCTCATTTTCCGATAAAATCATGTGAAAGCTTTAGTATCTTTTTGGATCATTCTAATCATAATATAAATGAAGTCTTTGATTTGGAACAAAAATACTAATTGCTATCGACTAAAACTTTGCTTTACCGGTTTCTTGTGGATTCCCAGCTGAGCCCATGTAACGACCTCAAGAAGTTCTTCAAGCGTTCCATACCCACCTACGAATTATAAATGCTTGAAATTGAGATGCTGATACGGCTAAAATGGCACATCAAATTGTCATGAGCTCACCTACTCGGAGCTAAAGACGAAGAGATGATAGATACCAGGCAATGCAATGAAGGCATCAGCTCGGCGAGCTGTCTCAGCTTTCCTTTCATGCATGTCGGAAACAATTTGAACTTCTCCGACAGTTTGACTGGTTATGTACTGCAATCAGATCAAGCAGCTAATGTTAACACTACATGTAATTAGCAGAGTAGGAAGGGAAAGTGAAATATCACCCACCCACACCTCAGGTAATAGTGATCGGTTCCAATTTGGTAGGGGTGAGAAGGCTTTCAAACCAAGAGAAAAATCTCGGAGATCATTAATCAAGGAATACATTAAAAGGTCAATATAAAATTTATGTGGTTCGACAACCCTTAGCCATAATATTTTTACTATATGAGGAAAAAATTGAAGAGAATATCTTTCTTTCTTCTCTTGAGTACTTAACCCAAATCCAAAACTCTTGTACTTCTCTTACATAATTCACCTCCCAACCCTCTGATCTGCTAGAGAAATTTGTATGAGCACCCAAAGTGTTTTTCCTTGTGTCTCTCCAAAACTTTGAGATACATAGGATATTTGTAGAAATAAATCATAATTAATTAAGGATTATTTGTTTACTTAAATTTCTAATCATCATCCTAATCCGTAAGTAATTTTGAATCAAATTAGTGCCCTAAAATACTAACCAAGTCTAACACAACAAAATATCACAACACACAACACTAATGTGGTTTTCACCTTCATTCCTTTTCTTCTGAAAAGGATCTTTGGATATCTATCAAAAAGGTAGGTAGTAATCAAGTTATAAGAATACATGAGAGCACGACATAGATGAGCATATGGTTTGAGAAAGCCAAAAGGAAGGAGAGTCCAGAATGCAAACAACTCTACATGCAGTTTCCGGGAACAAAGCTACAGTCATGTACTTTCAAAAGCTTGCGAAATCTACATACTACTACTGCAAAGAAACATCAAACCTTGTCATGATGCAGAAGGTATACATAATTAAGATATATCATATATAATTAATTCAGTGGTGCAGACAAGGTCAAGGAACTCACCTCTCCTGCCATGGAGGACTTGCTAATGACCCTGTCAAATCACAAGTGGAAACAGACATGAACAAAGCAGCAGCTTGAGAATAAGAAAGATCCATCCAACGATCCACATGTCATGGACCAAACCATGGGGAAAAAAAAGAGGAGGAGAGCGAGCTTCGAGGAAAGAGGATGAGTGGGCGTGAGGGAATTTTTTATACCCCAAGACATGGCGGCCTCCTTCATGCACTGCTTGGCAAACGATGCCCATTAATCCTATGTTGCCTCCCCCATACACCAAATCAATGCCACTCTCCACCTATGCAACACCAAATTAACGTGTTGTTGTATATGTATTATGATAGAGGAAAAGGAGGCAGCTGAGTTCTAAGCAAGTACATGGAACCAAGACTATCTCCGAGAGCAAAAGAAAGGAGATGACCACTACATGCAAGACCTTAGCTGAGTTCTAAGCAAAGAAACAACGGCTACCGCTACAGAGGATGAAAAGCTCGAGAAGGTAACAAGAATCCAAAGTCATAGTTCTTGGAAGAACATAGACATCTGAATCCTCATAAACCCATCATAAAACGAGGGATTGGAAAGAAAGAGAGGGAGAGTCACAACTTGGGTTTGTTTAGGGTGTTGGGCGTGGTCTTTGGAAACGGAAAAAGGATGGATTGCGTTACCAGCTGCCTTCCGAGCTCGATGGCGGCCTCCTGGTAAATGGCCTTCCGCCCTGGTTGGTTCCCGCAGAAGACGCAGATCTTTCTAAACCTCGATCTCTTCTCTTCCACCACCGCCGCAACCTCAACCTTCTTCCCTTTCTCCCCTTCCATTCCCGTTCTCCTCTCAGCTCTTTCTCTCTATCGTGGGGAGTCTCAAAGCGAGACCATCGTTCTTTATATAGAAGAGGGAGAGGGGGAGGGGGGAGGTGATAAAGCTAGGAAGGAAAATAATGGTGGATTCGACGGCGGCTCACGTGTGTTTTGTTGACGATAGTGGAGAGTGGCTGGTCTCCGCTAGTAGAACACCGCGTATTTTGTGGGCTGCTACAAATGAGAGGGCTACGTATTTGGTATGAATTCCAGATTTGTCATATACAATCGACTGTTCACGTCTCAACGCCCGATTGGTGCGGTCAAGGGCCCCATCGGTGGGTCCCACAGGGTCACCCGCGCCGATTCGCTACTTTCGACAGGCAAGCTTGGCGGCCGTGAATCGCGGAGTTCGAACCGAACCCGGTTCACGAGAGGGCAATCGGCGGTCGACGTCGATGACCTCGACCGGTTCACTGCACCGCCCGCCGTGACTTCGTATCCCGTGGAAGGGTGGCAGCATATGAGAAGCAACAGTGACTGCTGCAATCATTATGTTGAATTGCGTGAAGGACATGTCATGTCGTGTGTTAAATTCCGGTGCAGAGATAATGCTCTTCCGGAGAGACTCCTTTTTAGCTTCCCGAGAAGAACCAAACCCGATAGCCGCCTGCTGCCGGAGACCCAATTCACTTTGTCTGGATTCGATGGATGGACGGACGGATTGCTACGGATGCAGATTTTTTTTGGCGGCGTCTGTCCGAGTTCGTTTAAATTAAATTTATGCATCTTTTAATCGGCCTTAATTCACCCAAATAAACGAAAACGTTGACTGTTCTGATTATGATTTATTTATAGGCGAATAATTTACTTTTCGAATAAAGTTATAGGAACTCACCCGCTTCACTGCAATCACATTTCATAAACCGATCAAAAGAGGAAACGGATTCGGACTTCTTTTATAGAATCCGACCCGTTTTAACCATGCCAATTATTACGTGGTATATTCCTTAGCGTAATATTCTTTCGAGATTCTCTCTCTCTCGGAATAAACGAGTCGCAGAATCCATACCATCGATGCCGAAGGTGGCGGCGGCTTCCTGCGTGTGCGGTGTGAATGGACGAGGCAAGACGTGGAGGGCGGCGGCGCCCGGGGCTGAAGCTCCTTCTCTTCCTCCACGCTTCCCTCTTCCTCAACGTCTTCTTCTTCTGCTACCTCGTCCTGTCCCGCCACCAGCCGCCGCCCGGGTGGGCTCGCTCCGCCGCCAGGGACGCCGAGGCCGTCGCCGCGATCGACTGCTCTGGCCACGGCCGCGCCTTTCTGGCCGGCGGAGGTCTCCCCGCGTGCGAGTGCAACGCGTGCTACTCCGGCGACGACTGCTCCCAGCTGCTGCTCGACTGCCCCGCCGACGCCGACAGGTGAGACGCCCGTTCCCAATTCTGCATGGTATCAACGTCGCCGACGCGATAATTCAAATCTCGTTAAGAGAAGAACAGGAAGAAGTTCTTGTTTGGCTCAATGGTGTTTGATCAGCTCATGAAACAAGCGAGTGATTCTTGCTTGCCTTCGCAGTGAGGATCCATTGTTTTTGGAGCCATACTGGCAGCAGCATGCATCAACCAGCTCGATCGTCTTGCCAGGATGGCAGTGCATGAGTTCTCAGACCATGGGCGGTGACTTCATTTCCGCCGAGCTCGACAGGCATGTTCGTCTCCTTCACAAAGCTGCGGAGAACGCAATCACGGATGGAAAGTTCATCCTCTTTGGATCAGAGGTAGCCGAGCTCCTCCATGCTCTGGTTCACGCCCTCTCTGCCGACAATGCCTCCTCATCCCCTGCATGTCTCGTTGCATCGGCTCCCCACAACCCAGTAAGTATCCTGCAATTCTCAACAGCTTATTTAGCTTCAAACACATTCATCAGCACACACATCAGTCAAACCTATCAGAAAATGTAATTTGCTGAGCATGAACAACACTGTAACAACACAATTCTAAGATTGGTGTAGTGATCAACCTTTCAATTGCTTATGCAGAGACCATAAAGTTAGTATGAAGTTATACTTTCTTCCGGTATTCATTTGCAGTTTGGAAGAAGACAACATGAATGTATAGGAATTAGATCTAATTATGCGAAAGGATCAGTCTCACCTGCAACAAAGATCATTGAGTATGTCACTTCGCCGAACGATCCAGATGGGCTCTTGCAGCAATCTGTTCTCGGTGCATCGGCAGTGATCCATGATCATGCCTACTTTTGGCCTCACTATTCATCAATTCCAGCTCCAGCAGATGAAGATATTATGCTGTTTACCATTTCCAAGATCTCAGGCCATGCTGGTATCAGGCTTTGGTATGTTCCTCCACATACACTTCAATGCATTTTGTGCCATGAAACCTCCTAGTTTAAAGCAACAGTAACATACTTGCAACTTCACCTATTGGGCTTGAGTAAGACTTGGAGGACAAGCAGTGATGGAAATCCTAGCTGTGACTGAGTTCTGATAAATTGTTGCTCCATAGCCTACAAACATCAACATTAGAAAGAAACAGAGCAAAAACTTATTGTAACAACAATTGTTTTTCTCTTTTCCTTCAAAGATAATAAATTAATCACCAGCGATCTTGTAGACAAGTTGACAATGTCCTAAAGCCAAAAGCTAATCAGGGTTAAATAAATAGCAACATTACGCAACAATCTCTTTTATTAGGCAAAAATGATAATATAGTTCGTTGCTGTATTTTCACTCTGATGTAGGTGGGCAGTAATAAAGGATCAGAAAACATACCAGAAAGCTGCAGAATACATGTCTTTGAACACCATGGTTGTTTCTTGTGATGTCCAACTTAGAGTTCTGAAGCTCATCAGAGTGGTGATAGCAGAGATGGGAAAAGGAGGAGGCATTTTCGAATTTGGTTACAAGACACTGAAGACAAGGTGGAGCAAGTTGCATAAGCTCGTCTCCTCTTCCAATCGTTTCTCTATCCAACCACTCCTTCCTCGTTATTGCAACTACTTCAAAAGGATCCGAGACCCATCTCCAGGTAATAATGAGGAAAAAAAGCTACCATCTTCCCTTAAGAAGGATTACTGAAGCAGTTTTTAGATATTACTAACACTCAATCATGCAGCTTATGCTTGGCTAAAGTGCGAGACGGAGGAAGACAAGGACTGCTATTCTGTGCTTAAGACATCGGGCATCACCTCGCGCTCTGGTACACTCTTTGAAGCCAACAGCCATTACACACGCCTAAGCCTTGTTAAGACAGAAGATGACTTTGATTTGTTGACGATGAGGATGGAGGCTCTCTTATCCAAGGAGTTGATTGCATCCTCGTGAGACCCTGAACAAGCAATCAGGAGTGTCAGTACTTGTATTCATGCATCTTTGTTGTTGTATCGCTTGCTCATATTAGCTAGCAACTATGAGATCCTCGGTTTATCAAACTAGATTGTATCATGCTTGGACAAATAAAAACTGGTTTATTCAGCAATGACTTGTATTTTGTTAACATATTTTATGACACCTATGTGATCAAAGTGAGTGTAAATGGCCATATATGAAGATGTAGGATAACCCAAAAGATTGTTCCACGGAATACCAGCATAATAATTCTCCAGTGACATAAGTACAAGGTTTGTGCACCTACCTCTCCTTCAGGCTTGCTCAACTGAGTCCATTTTGAAGGCTCAATCTCCTTAGATTTGATGTCATTTACGGCATCCTTGTAATAGAACTGGTGAAGTGAGAAGAATTACTTTTCAGCATTGATACTTGAATCACACCATTTCAACTTCTGTTCTTCATTCTCATCTCCCAGAGTTGCCCTTCAACATCTTTAGCCTCGAGAGAAGTAATCCATATCACTCTACTGTCTGTATCTCCAATGTGAATATAATGGACCAATCACTGCCAACATCCTTCGATCTGATAGAGTAGTTCTATTTCTTCTGAATCCTTCAAGTCAAAGCAAGTCCAATTTGAGGTACGAGCATTCTGAAACAAAGATCGATCCTTTTCCTTCCCCACCCAAAAGCTTCATTGTCAAAGAATGGATCCGCTTTGTGGCCACTAGAGATCGTAAGCAACCACAAGATTTTAGCACAGTACTACTCAAAGAGATCCCGTAGGGATTCTCGAAGAGCCTCACAACGCGGAGGGGCTCATCGTTCTACGCAGAGCAAGACATCATGGCTGCCCACGAGAACACGTTCCGGTCGCCCGAAGGACTGGAATCAAACAGATACCGCGCTTCCGTGACGCGAATCGACCTCGAGAATCGATCGATCATCGCCGTGTAGGACGTCGCACTCGTCGGAGGCATTTCGGCGAACAACTTCGAGGCAGAATCCAAGCGGCCCGAGTCGAGGAGTACGGACAGCACTGCGTTGCCGGAGACCTGGATTCTTTGGGCCTTCCCTACGTGGCCACTCTTCCAGAACACCATCATCATCTTCGAGGGGAGGAGCGGAGGCGTGGCAACAAGCCCATGTCTCGTGGACGGCGAGCGGATGCATTTCGACCGAGAAATTTCACCACGGTAGAGGTTTATATGTTTCTCGACACGGCCGAGCCGAACCACCCCGCTGCTCGTCGCGGCTGAGGTGGTTAACATAACGAGACCTTTTTAGCTTTAAATGGGCCGGGCTTATTCCCAGAAAACAGCAACGTGATCCAGTGGCCCACAACGAAGGTGTTTGATGAAATGCGCATCCTGAGACATTGTCACCTCCATCAATATGGCCAATGCATCTCCCAATTTGTGCTGGATGATCACCTATCGATCTCTCTTGCGCCCCTTGAAAACCCGTTGAGGAATCCACTGATTTCTTAGTGGGGATTGGCTGCTTCTGAGAGGAAAAGACTGTTGTTCTCCATATTGGAGAATCTCTTTGCTTGCAGTTACATTCTATCAACTCTTAAAAGTCATCTTCCGCTGCAAAACAGCCCAAATTGATAGGGAAGTTCATGATGAAAGCGAATGCTTCCTTTTATTGATAAGAGTTTACACTCCTCATAGACAATAGAAGTTGTCTTGACTTCATAATTTGAATTGAGATGCAGCTTCATAAGTCCCTGTTGTGTTTGGTATATGATTTGATGTAGGATTGACCCATCTTGACCAGTACATCTGATATAGTTTAGGGAGACTTGTTTGATGATCTGGTGCCACATTACATTAAGCTCCAGCTGATGCAACACCTTGGCAGAATCCCAGAATTCAACATCTACCTGCAAGTACAGCGGGAAACATACCCAACAAACTTGTTGTACATATTGATGAGCATTTTGTCAAACACTTGGTTTACTTGCAAACTAGACAATTTACAAGCAACTTGCTTATAGGCTAAAGTAATGTGTGTGTGTGTTGGGGGGAGGGAGGGAGAGAGAGAGAGAGAGAGAGAGAGAGAGAGAGAGATGGGAGGGAATTCTAACAGTTGTTTCTTTGTTCATTCTGATACATACAGAGACCTTCCATTGATCAAGTAGCAAGTAAAGGTCATGAAGAATTGCTTGGCCATCTTTGTTGGTTGGTTGATATAAAGAATTGATTCTAAATGTCAAGTGGTGGAGAATGTGCATGGAAGATGTGGGTGAGCTTTCTTCTTGGTTGGCACCACACATGACATGCTCTATTATGTCCCACTCCACAGATAAGCCTGAGCTGGATTTTGGAGCCTTGGACTGTCACTTTCAGAAGGAGATCAGAAATGTGTTTATTCAATGAAAAAAAAATGATGAAATATGGAAAGAAATATGATAGCATTTAGCTTCTTCTATGAGAAATTTTAATTTATTTCTCAAGTTTCTTCAAAATTGTGATTCTGGTCTCCCTTATGAGGTGCTATCAGTATTTATTAAGGAATGAGAAAAATAGGTTGAACCAAGCAGACTTCTTAGTTCTCAGTAGGACAGGCATTAGGTATCAGAAGCAGAAAAAAAATATAAGACAAAGATTAGGTTTAATGAATGTGACACAGAGTGTTAATCAGCTGTAAACTTGGTGGTTCCATGATCTTAGAGTTGTCTTATGTTAACCATCTTCACAAGTGATCCTCCTTGCTGTGATGAATGAAAAATCACACATTGGAAAGGCTGGGTCAGAAGAGAGACAGGAAAACAAAGAACCCATGATGAATCTAACCAGTCCATGGAACATCTAACTAAAGAGGAAAATGAAAAAAAAAGAAAAAAAGAATTAGTGTTCCATAAAGAAAACAATAAATTATGGATATCAGACTTAGTTTTCCTAGAAGCATTAAATGAGCTAGTTAAAAACTTGGAGAATGCAGTCCTTGGTATTAATTGCAGTTGCAATTGAAAATGTTCCACGCATTACTTGGGCATTAACCATTCATTAACTTTAATTTTGTTTTGAAGTTATTGATTGTTATAATTCCATCTAGAAGCAACTCCATCAAGTATGCAAAGAAGACAATTTGGTTGGTTCTCTCACAGAGAATCTAATCTTTTACTCATTTTTATCTTCATCTTTAGCAATAAAGCCAGGGGACAGTGGTGGGACCTGTGAAAGGACAGAGCACTAAAAAATACACCAACCAAGATGAAGCAGTAAAGCAGATAAGGACTGACAACTCAAAACATAAAGGCTGTGATAGAAACAGAGGGCCAAAGCACTATAGCAGGTAAAAAAAAAGTTACAGTGCGACAAAAAGACATTTAGTGCACAGGAGCTATCCTTTTTGTACAAGAAAATGAATGATATACCAGAATTAAAGATGTACAGAAATACTTTGTGTCTCCACTCAAGACAATGCACCACACAAGTTTATAAAAGACTACATCCTTATAAAAGAATTTTCCTACTTAAATCTAATAACAGGATAAACTGAGTCACTTGGAATTCAAATTATTGGTTGGGCTAAGTAGATCTATGATAAAGATAAAGTTTGTTCCTGTAGAATGCATATAATAAGTTTTGGAACTCTGCACTCAATTTGGCAAGAAAAAGAGTTCATATTACAGAGGTGTCTTCAGCTCCAGCATAAGAAAACCATTTTCTCTCTCTTTTCTAGAAATCCTTTCTCTCTCAGATACACACACACAAACATCGCAGCTATATATTCATCCAATGCCTAATACTATTGCTTTCCTTTTTACACTTGAGAACAATTAGACACCAGCTTGTATTTTGTTATTTCAAGCAAAGCATGCTTAATACTATGCATATAGTAGTACTATGTAGACATGAGTACGTTGCCAAGGAGCAGAGGCTTTGTTTGTCCTACAGGGTAGAAGATGGCCTTATCTACATCATGTGAGGCTGCACGACCCACGAGCAGATCGTGGTCTACTCCTCTACGGTGTACATGGGCCCGTCCTTGTTGTCCTCCTTTGGGACCCGGCCGGGTTGGACCGGGCCCGGTCTGGACCCACCAACCCACCTAATAATTGTCCTGTGACAGTGAACCGTCAGCCCGTCCGTCTCCATCACCATCATCTCCGAGATGGTGCACGTCATCCTGGGCCCCGTTGCATCAGCAACCGTCCAAATTGCAGGACTGAACAACCGACCCAGTCCGGTCCGGGTTCGAACCCAAACCCGACTTATTAGGTCACGGATGATACTGCTCAGGTGGTTCTCTTTATACTTCTCTCTATAAAGAGAGAAAGGGACGCGGGCTTCCTGCTCCCCCATGCACGTGGGCACGGCCAGCATCCACCTCTCTCTTTCTATATGCCTATTTATCTAAGGGAAGATGATGTACACGTGTGGAACTCCACCACACAAAGTTAATAGGAAGTTGTAGTAGAGAGATGAGAACCAACACCTATTCATTTTTCACAAGAAATTTAACCTTCACTTAACTGTAACTGTATATTGACTTGATCCTCATTCAATCAAAGTTGTATCTGAGCTACCAAGTCAAACATCATTCCAATCCAAAACCTTAGATTGCTTAGTATAATCTACCGGTAAGATTATACTAATCTCTAATCCATCTACTATTTTTTTTTCCAAAAAAATTATGATAAACAGATATAAGAAATTATACCTCTTCTGCAAATTAGTAAAGGGTAATAACAATCAAATCCAAGTGCAGTTTATTTTAAGAAAAACAAATTACCTCATCGAAATCATTGGGGCCTAAAGATTTAATCACCATGAGACATTTAGGTGATCCATGGCACTCATGAACAAGACTGGAGGCACCAGCTGCCTCCATGAACAAAGAGTTGAAGCAGGATGGTGACGGCCTCCTGCCTGAAGGAGACCCTGCAGGGTTGGTAGGGGGGCAAACCCTCCCCATCAGCACGCCCTTGTGCCGCACCCAGTGCCATGGAAGCGAGCTGTAGGTGCAGCCATTGTTTTATCCACAGTTTTTTATGCTTATCCACTCACTGTGATCATCCTGGGCATCGGTACATCTCCTCACCTCAAATTTCGATTAGAAGAACGGAGAACTACGGTGATGTTCCAACTTACCGTGCAATTTGCTGCTCTTTGCTCCCTCCAGCTCTCAAATCTTGTGCTTTATCTTGGCCTCTCAAAAACTGCTACTTTGTGACTTCCATGAACCTCTGTGTTCTCCCAATGCTTTGCCTGCATAATTTCATTCATAGTCAAGAACAACAATTAACATAAAAGGACTCATTTGATCGATAAGCACGTGATTTTTATCAAAAGAAAACCTCGAATCATGTGCATGAAGTAGAAATTAATCAAATCGATACACTGTAGTTCCGGTTCTATCATCCTCCTTTCGTCTCCATCAAGTAGTTAAGGATGTCTACACCAATTAGCGCACATGAATTTGGGGAGAACAGCCATGGACTCCATGAATAAGCTCAAAATAACTGCCACGATGCATGCATCATCATTTATCTACAAGACAAGGTTCAAAAATCCTTGGTTCCCATGTGTTATGTCTTTTTATTCCTGTAGAAGGCAATGATATCAGCGTCAAGTACTGAGGACAGCCATTATATTAGAAACTCATCGATCATAGTGTCATAAAAGGACATTTTTGAATATAAGTAGATGCTTTTTGTTCATTCATGATTCATCCTTAGAAGATTAATCTCATGGCCTTCCAGTGCTGCACAGTAGACCATCAAGTGCATTATGATTGAAATGTCCTATGTCTTTCATATCCTTTTATCTGAAGGGGCAATGGTGGTCTTAGAACAACACAATGCTTCCTAGGGCCCAACACATCATGACACTCCTTGTTTGCTAACTACAGGGTGGAACTTTATAGATTGCAAAGATTCACCCTTACACCACAACACCCATGATGATGCAAAGTCTAGTCCCAGATGGGCATCCTCATTCAGAAAAAAGGGTTGCTGCTTCTCATCGTAAATTATTAGCATGTCCCACATTTCAGAATTCTTTTCAGAGAGACTGTGTTTGCATCATCTATGATCTCTATTGAACAACTAATGGAACTCATTACACTCCATTTGGTAAATGGATGGAGCCATGTTTGGCAATGATTGATGTAAAGATTGCTTTAGTGGTCCTTGTTCCTGCAACGTCTTTAACCACCTCAATTAAAACTTTCTTACTTTTGCAGAGGGCCCTCCACTCATGAGTTCATGGTTACAACAACATTTGCATGTTTATATCAATTAGCTTCTCTCCACTTGTCTATCTTATGGAAAATTTTCTCAATAAATATTAACTTTCATTATTCTAGTTGGCCATTCCCAATCAGAGCACAATCTTTATGTCACTGTTTCTGAGATCAAACCTCTGAAATCTAACTTGTATATCTAAAGAGGAAAACTTAGGCTTCTTACCTAAATAGTATTCTCTTTTATGTACTCAAATCTCACTTTTTGATCTACCTAAAGTGCATCTTTATCTTCTTCCGCTTTATAGCTTAATCTCTGCTGTGCTTTTTCTAGCTTAGTCTTCTGCCAAGACCATCCCTAGTGATCATCGACAATCAACAGATCAATGAAGCTCCAATAGATGAGCAAGTAAAATCACAGCAAGAGTGAATCACTACAGCTTGGATCTGTTGATTAAACATTTGTCATAGTTGTGATGCCAGCAGTACTAAATAGCATATCATTCAACAATTTGGTGTGTTTTATTTTATAACTCACTATGGCTTGCAATGTTTAATGGTCACAAGATACTTGGACAATGACAAAATCTTCATATCTCCTAGTGATTTGATAGAGATAAATGGACAGTGACATAATCTTTAAACAATCCTTTGACGCATGGCAGTTGTAAGTTTTGATTTCCTGAGGAGTTCTTAGGTTTCTGGATTGAACAAGTGTTGAGGCAAAAGCTGGAAGCCAATTTTCTAACGGAAAAGTGCACATGCTAGACTTAGTGGACTAGCACTCGAAGCATTTAAAGCATACACCATATGGAAAAATATGGTGAATATATGTGGTAGGTAGATGACCTATTTAACAAAAAAAAGAATCCAAAGCGACTGCTAATGACAACAGTCAATTTTGAAATTTTAAACAACTTAGATCAAGAGCCAAAAAGAACCAAAGTACTTTTCTCAAACTAGTTCATAATAGCCCTGTTAACAATTATATTCACTACGATGTGTTAATAAGAATTTCAGCTAATTTTACTAGAAAAAGTGAGTCAGTCCAGTCATGGTGTAGTGGTACTCGGTCACTTGTCTCTCGTTCCTCTAGCCAATAAAATTGGCAAGGAATGAAGATACACGGATTTGAGTATTCTCACTAGAAGTATTCTGTGATGCAGATGAAGCTAACAGAACTATTGTGTAATCAAATTTCGGACAAAGTAATTCTAGACAAAAAAAAAATTCGCTTTTTATGTACAGAACTTGTGACAAGACTAGAACAACATATATGAACGAAAAGGAAAGGGAGAAAACAACCTTGTTTTATAGATATATAATATGATCTACACTGAAGCTACAGGGAAAATTTTTCTCATACTGCTGCCAAGGAAAAGGCCAAAATGGTGTTTGGGGAGCCTTACTGAATGAAATCAACTCCTTCATGTGGGAAGTATATTTCCTTCTTGAATTCATCTCCAGCTCTAATCCTTCTCTTCTTTGCTCTCCTTCAAGCTCATATCCCCCTCAGAGAAGCCACCATCCATTGAGGCTGCTGGGGCAGAAGATGTGGCGTTCATGGACAAACCTGCCTGTATCTCCTTGAACATTGTCATCACCCTTAGCATGGTTGGTCGACGCAATGGCCGATCATCAAGGCAGGAACAAGCGATCTTAAGATGCTCTAAGAGCTCAAGTTCAAGAGAGGGATCCTCCTTCAATAACTCTGGGTCGAAGACATCACTTATTCTTAGTTTGGAGTGCTGCTTGACCCACCCCACCAAGTTGTTGTCACCAAAGTCCATCGAGTCCGTCGGCCGCCTCCCAGTGAGCAGCTCGAGCAAGACAACACCATAGCTGTAAACATCTCCCTTGGTGGTGCAACGAAAGCTCTGGTAATACTCAGGTGGAACATAGCCAGGGGTGCCTGCTAGTGCGGACACGCTCAGATGCGTGTCCACTGCACTCATCAGTCTTGCCATCCCAAAATCTGAGACTCTAGCTTCTAAATTCTCATCAAGAAGAACATTGCTGGACTTCATATCTCTGTGAATAATGTGAGGAATGCAGTTGTGGTGTAGGAATGCTAAACCTCTAGCTGCCCCCACGGCTATCTTCCTCCTGGCTGCCCAGTTCAGCTTGATTCCAACCTTGTTCCCGTCATGCAAGACATCTTCTAGACTCCCAAATTTCATGTACTCGTACACTAAAAGTCGTTCTTCTCCAACTTTGCAGTAGCCCAACAGCGGAACTAGGTTGCGGTGCTTGATCCTTCCAATGGTCTCCATCTCAGCTGTGAACTCACGGTCACCTTGCCCGCTAACATGAATCAGTTTCTTGATGGCAACAACACTGCCATCCTTCAGCTGGGCTTTATAAACATCACCGAATCCACCAGAACCAATTAGGCTATCATTATGGAAGCCATTGGTGGCCTCAACCAGGTCGGCGAAACAGAGCTTTCTGAGAGGCATCTCGAAGGTGGCAAGGTTGATGACCAAGGCATCCTTAGTTGCTGTAAGCTTCCAATTTGAATTGGCAGTGCCAGAGTGAGATCGGCTGTCAAAGTAGATGTCCCGCGAGCAGTTACTGCTATCTTTCTTCTTCTGTCGTTTCTTACTCTCCACTGCGATTATGATCAAACCAAAAATGCAGAACAGAGAGAAGAGCAATCCCATAGCAACACTCCCGGCAAGAGAGGCTTGCCTCCGGTTGGACTTCTGATGTTGGGTGCTCGAATTCGCACCAGCGATGTCCTCGCAAGATGGGAGAGGAAACCCGCAAAGGCCTGAATTGTTCTCATATCGGTACCGTGGGAAGGTTGCCAACTGACCTAGCTCAGGAATCGATCCATTAAGCTCATTGTTCGAGAGATCAATCTCAGCCAACATAGCAAGGCCTGAGAAGGACGAAGGGATTGGTCCCTCAAGAGCATTATGAGAAAGATCCAACACGGCTACATATCGCAGGCTCCCCAAGTCCGTAGGTATCAAACCTGAGAGGAAGTTGTGGCCAAGGTTCAGGATCAGAAGATAGTACATATTGCCGAGCTCCTTGGGAATCTGGCCGGTCAACTGGTTGAAAGAAAGGTCGAGGAAGAGCATCGAGCCATTGTTGTTGAAGGTGTACTGTGTGAGACCCTTGTAAACCCTGGTGAAGTTACAGAACCGCCGGCTAGGCAACCGGTCAAGGTCCTCCGGCCGGATGCCAGCGAACTCAAGGAGATTACCTGTCCCACGGCATCCACTGGTCCCGTCATTCTTCAGGTACACGTACGGCTCGCCGGTGACCAAGCCCACAGCGATTTTGCCGGACTGTTTCGCCAGGGTCGGCGGAATCGATCCACTGAGCTGGTTATTGTTGAGGTCCAGCCATACCAAGCTCTTGCAGTCTCCGAGCTCCGGCGGAATAGGGCCGGAGAAGGAGTTGTTACCGAGCTTGAGAATGGCCAAGTTATGAAGCTGCCCGATCCACGGGGGGATCGTTCCACTCAAGTGATTGCTCGACAAAGAGAGCCAGTTCAAATTGGTGCAGTTGACGAGCCCAGCAGGGATCGAACCGTTGAGGCCATTGTTGTCGAGGATGAGGTTCTCAAGGGATCGGAGGTTGACAAGCTCCGGCGGGATCTCTGCCTCGAGCAAGTTCTGCCACATGATCAGATCACGGAGGGAAGGCAGCGAGCCCAGACCTGAAGGAATGGCTCCGGTGAGGTAGTTGAGGCTGAGATCGAGGGTGACGAGGTTGGTGCAATTTCTCAGAGACTCCGGGATGCCGCCAGTGAGCTGGTTGTTCTGGAGGTCGAGCGTATTCAAGGCGAAGCTCGGGTTCGGGCAAAGCTCCGAGGGGATCGATCCCGACAACCGGTTCGAGCTCAGGTCGAGCACTTCGAGCATCGGCATCCTCGTGATCGAGTCCCCTAGGCTGCCATTGACGTCGTTGAAGGCGAACTCGAGGATCGCGAGGTACGGCATCGAGGTCAGAGTTTGGACGGGTAACTCGCCGGAGAAGTTGTTGTTGGAGAGGCTGAGGGTTCTCAAGGAAGTGCAAGAGGAGAGGTCGGAGGGGAGAGTACCGGTAAAGTGGTTGGAAGAGAGATTCAGGTAGGCCAAGCTTCGGCAGTGGCCGAAGACCCCGTCGCCGATCACGCCGGAGAGGCCGCTGTACGAGAGGTCCAGGTGCTGAAGGTAGGAGCAGTTGGTGATGGCCAGTATCCCGCCGGAGAGGCGGCTTCCGACCAGGTCGAGGCGGCGGAGGGAACCGAGGTTGGAGAGGAGCCACCGGAGGTCGAACTCGCCGGAGATCTTGTTGAAGGAAAGGTCAAGCGTCTCGAGCTGGAACCCGACGGCCGCGGGACTATCTCCCGCGGCCATAGGTGGAACACCAACAGAGTTTCCGGAGAGGTTGAGAGACTTCAACCCGGAGCAAGCCGCGGCGAGAGAGGCCACGTCGGCGATGGAGCCCTGGAGGCTATTGCCGGAAAGATCTAGCTCGGCGAGCCGGCCGCCACAGCGGACCCCAGCGACGTCCCCTGTGAGGTTGACGGCGCGGAGGGAGAGGCTCACGAGGCCTCCCAGGGCCAGGATGGAGGACGACACCGCGCGGAACTCTGCGCCGAGAGGAACGGACTGCAGCGCAACGGCAACGACGCGGCCTCCCGCGCCGCACGTAACGCCGGAGAAGGAGCAGGGACCGTGCAGTGCATCCCAGCTCGGGAGCAGCTGGGGGTTTGCTACTGCAGTCTTGAACGACATCAGGAGGTCCAAGTCTCCGGCGTCGCTCGATCTGATAGCGACGAGGAGGCTGAGGAAGCAAGCGAGGCGGAGGAAGGAACAGCGGCGGAGCTCAACACCCCTCATGGCGTCGACTGGGTTCTCCTCAATGTTGGACTTGAGTCATTGGAGAGGGTGTTGGACTCGCGCAACGGCACAGAGAGAGAGAGAGAGAGAGAGAGAGAGAGAGGGGAAGTTTGGGAGGGAGGAAGGGGACGAGGTGTTTGTACCGATGCTGCCTGACTTGGGATGCGACAACGTTACGACTTAGGTGACGACACATCGGTATCGCTCACCGAGAAGCTCCCCGTCCTCATTTGCCACGTCAGTATTTCCGTCCTTGCAGAAAAATAACAATATTGGCGTATGCTTTGCATCTATCGTTATACATATCGTGTGTTTTTTTTCTATCCGTTATATACGTCATGTGAATTAGGAGAATGTGACGGTTTTCTGACCTGTGACAGTGATATAAATCACTATTCTGAAATATCGCTTCAAATATACTCCATCATACTCTGACAAGCCGACACATCCGTGCAAGTCATATGACACAAGAAACCAACATGTGTGCAGATGCCAGCTGGAGGGCATTCGTGGGGCCTTCCCATAGCCATCATCATTTTTGAACGGCTACGAAAGAAGGCTACCGAGTGATAGATATCATCTTACAACCGCTACATACAATTGTAACGGTTTACACGACTAATTCTATGATATCGGTGGAAGGCTTGGAGTTCACTGTGGCCTCTCAATGTGCTGTTTGAATGATGAGCGTGGAGAAACCGGAGATTGTGTGGTCGTCAGACCATGTCCTGACACAGATGAGTCTATCCGAGTAGTATGGTCCTGTTGAATCCCTCCCATGCCTGGCAATAATAATGCAGTCTATATCTCATCAGCATCAGGTTCTGCTGATCTTCAAGTTGTATCGTGCAGGTTCTGAAGCTTATCTTCTGCATGAAGCTGCGGGAGGGAGAAGGATCAACGATCGACCAACCCAATTGGCCTGTAAAAGAAGAGTGACAGAATTAACTGCAAGATGGATGGAAATTGGATAAAAAAGAAGGGAAAATAAATACTTAACTCAATCGGATCTGTTTCTCTGTTCATGGAAATGGTATCAGGCTCTGTCAGGAGATGTAAATTTCAAATCTAATTGCTAGCAAACAAGAGAATAAGTCTTATGAATAAATGGCAAAATAGCAGCATCAATAGCTATTTACATAAAGCGACTCTCAGATCTCAAACGAACATTATGGAAGACATCTTTAGGTCCAACAGCAGAAGACAACTCGAAACAAGAAACTGCAAGTGGTTCCAAACGAAAGAGCCATCACAGCAGTAGCTCTTATCAAACATTCAAATCGGTTCCTAAAATAGCCCACCATGAAAGTTATGTACATGCAGACATCTTGACCTTTTTCTTGTTCTTGTCATCCTGACTTGAGGGTGGCGTATGGAGATCTAAACCAGTACTAACCAAGGCTATATAACTATATACATTGATGAATGAAAAGAAATTACTGAGAGCTTAGGTAGAGAATTTCATAGATAAGATTCATGTTTTGGACTATCTGGGTTCATATCCATAGAAGAATCATTGAAGCTGAGAGAATGAAGCTCCTGGTTTTGGTTAGGATCATGGCTTCTAGCACCAGCATCTCCAGTGGATGGACCATTTGTATAATATCCACCTCCCTGAGCAAGGCGATAGTGTGGAAGGCTCCCACAAGCAGAGCTTGAAAGTGCATTTGAGAAAGCAGAGCTTTTTGCATGATCGGAGTCACCGCTGCGAGGGGCGATACCAGTTGAGACCTGGCCAGATAAACCGGGAAATGGTTGGATGCTTGAGTTTGTAAAATGACTTGCGGATTGGGTTTGTTGTTGGAATTCCAACATTGGTGATGTTGACGAATCATCTCCTCCGTAGCCCATCTCATTCTGCATGATGAAAGTAAATTCTCAAATGATAGTTTGCAAATACTAACAAACAAAACCATTAGTATATCAGACAGACTTCTTTTTCTATATTATTTTCCTTTCCATTACAATAATTTGTGTCTAAGACACTCTTATATGGACCAGAAACTGAAACCTATCAATTGCACAACAACGTGCTAACTACCAAGATGCCTCCCTAGAGACTTCTTGCTACTGCAATAACCAAATAAGAAAGTATGAGAAATGAGCAACAATGTGAAGCACATAACATTCAGAGACTTGGAAAAGTAGAGTGATATAGAAACAATGATATGATAACCTCCTCAATCTAATTGGTATCATCATCAACAAAGGAGATTCACTATTTGTGCAAACCAAGTGGAAGAAACTCCCGAATAAACAAAACCCCAAATATGATCTACTTAAATTTGATATAACATTTCTAGAAAGACAGCATTTTGTAAGAAAAATACATCTATGTATTCATGCTCCCTGCCACCATAATCATGACTATATACATATACATATATATATATATACATATACATATACATATATGTATATGAATATGTATATATATGTATATGTATATGTATATATATGTATATATATATACATATATATACATATACATATACATATACATATATATACATATTCATATTCATATATATACATATATATACATATACATATATATACATATATATACATATACATATATATACATACATATACATATATATACATATATATACATATACATATATATACATATACATATATATACATATACATATATATACATATATATACATATACATATATATATATATATACATATATATATATATATACATATATATATATATATATGTATATATATATTGGGACTCATGACTTCTTGACTCTTCTAGTTGTTGCAGTAGAACAAATGAGAAGATAATATAGATGGAGAAGATACAACAAAGTCAACTAAATAGAAATCATTATAGAAACCTGGATATGGGTGACAACATCAGCTACAGTCAACCTCGATTCAACTTCATGTTGTCTCAAGATCCACTGATAGAGCTTCTCCTGTGTTAATGAATAATATGATTAGCTTTGCATATGATAGAGCAATTTGAGACCCACTAGAAAAAGTAATATTTGAGAAGAAAATTCAGATACATAATACACCTGCTGATTGTTGATTATTTAATACATGTTATACCTATACATTGGGAGTGAGAACATAAAAAAAGGCTGTGTTACATACAAGAAATGGCAATTTCGGTAAAGTTAAAGCAATCACATAGAGGCGGAAACCAAACATCCTAGGACCTTATGGGAAACTTCAGTCAGTTAAAGTGATTCCAAGTATAATTTGCAAGGGATGGACTCCATTCAAATCTTTAGAAACTAGTATACAGAGTGATTAGTTTCTTTGTCCTCCTAGTGTTATTACATTTTGAGTTCTCACTTTAGACACAAGTAAGAAGTTGTTCAACAGCATAACACAACATCAAGGTCCTTGAACTAAATTGACTACCAAAACCCACAGAATAACACTTCGAACAACTTCCCTTGATCTAAACCACTCATAGTTCCAAGTTGTGATCTATGAAATCAACAATGTCCCAAACAGAAGCAGAAGACTATGGATTCCATTAGTTCATTGTGATAAACAAAGGGCGTAAAAGAAGAACCATAAGTTCAAAAATTCACAATGTATCTTATGAATCTACAATAGGAAATGTTGCTGCTTTCTTAACTGGTTAAGTAAGAACTCCCCTTTCTAAGGAGGAGTTTGCAGAACTGAGGGGTAGTCATTAGGAGAAAGTGCAACTACAATGAACGGTGCAAACAGATCATTCTTACTTATGGAGATTAAATCTAAGTCAAAACAGCGTTAAGTAGATCAGCAATAAAAGGTAGTTCAATTATCATCGCACGTAATTTCCACTTCTGAAGCTTGCAGCATATAACTAAGAGGGTAAAAACTCCAGTGCAAAACGATCATCAATAAGGTTGAACTGATTGTGGAAACCGCTTAATTCATGTAAACGGCTTATCCACACGCAAAATAGCGATGCATCACATGCAACTTGTGGTAGCATTTGATCGCTCCCGAACAATAGAATCAAACCATGATTCACATAGAAAGCAGCATTGAAAAAAATATTGTAGGAAAAACAAAGAAAGAAGATAAGACGCATCCTATGAACAGAATCCAATCAGCCAAGTCTCAAGCACGATCAAAGGAACCAAAAACATATCTTTTGACGCCACAACAATAACAACAACAGCAGACCGAGGGAAACAAAGATCCAAGCGAAATCCCCGCAGGATCGATCATCGCCGATCCGGAGAACAGAGAACCAGGAATCATCGAGGTACGATCGGGGCAAGAACCAAATCATAAGGATGCGGGAGGAAAGAAAAGGAGGGAGGGGAGGATGAACCAGGGCGTGGCGCTCGCCGGCGTCGAAGGAGAGCGTCTGTTGGTGCATGGCCTGGGTGTAGAGCTGGGAAAGGGAGTTGGCGGCGCCGCAGAAGGTAGAGTAAATGGTCCGGTCCGCTTCGTCCATCGGCGCCACCTCCTCTGTCTTCCTTTTCCTCGTCATCACAAATCCCACCGATCTCTTATCACACACGCGATCGGCTGGGCCGAATTGATCAATCGAGACCCAGAGGCGAACGGAACCTTGGAGAGAGAGAGAGAGAGAGGGCGATATCTTCTTCTTCCTCCCCGTGGAGTCCTAATGCCCTCCAACGACGCCAGATAGCGAGAAGAGGACCGAGGCGAAGGGGTTGCTTTTGTTTTTTGTTTTTAATTGTTGTTTTCTGTTTTGGATTTTGGCGTCTTGTGTGTTGCGGCGTTGGCGAGCGCTGAAGGAAACTGCTGCGTGTTTTGTTTTCGCAGAGGGCCTTCTTTCGGAATATTCGACACGTACCAAACATACCACTACCCAAACTCAACTTCCTACGTGGTTCTCTCGTTAACCCTCCCTGCCATGTGGGTCCCACGTAAAGGAAGGGGAGATTCGTGTGTTTTTCCTTTTTTAATTAACGAAATTATATGGCAGGTGCTTAATTTTGTACAACTTTAATATGAACCAATTCGTAAACGTTTCAACCAAAAGTGGCATTAGGTTAGCTGTTCGAATTATAATTTAATTTTAAAATCAAAATGACCAAAATTTTCAATTCTTAAACGTTGCAATCAAAGGTGGAATTTGGTTAGCTGCTGGAATTATAATTTAAATTTAAAATGATCATTTTTTTATATGAGTATAATATGGAATATATTAACGATCAATCATCATCCGACATATAATCAGCATGTGGAAACTATCACGAAAGGAAAATGTTTAGGTCATTCTTTTCGTTTGTTT